>NC_044985.1:17859193-18185270 GCF_008728515.1 Papio anubis | reverse complement strand
CATCATTCTTAGCAAACTATCACAAGAACAGAAAACCAAACACCGCATGTTCTCACTCATAGGTGGGAACTGAACAATGAGATCACTTGGACTCTGGAAGGGGAACATCACACACCGGGGCCTGTCGTGGGGAGGGGGAAGTGGGGAGGGATTGCATTGGGATTTATACCTGATGTAAATGACGAGTTGATGGGTGCAGCACACCAACATGGCACAAGTATACATATGTAACAAACCTGCACATTATGCACATGTACCCTAGAACTTAAAGTATAATAATAAATAAATTAAAAAAAAAAAAAAAGAGTGTCGTTTGTATGCTAATGAGATGACTCATGGTGGGGAGTTGGGGGTGGAGTGGGTAGATAGTTCCAGAATGGGGGCTGGTCCCAGAAAGAGCAGGTCATTATTAGGTATGGTCATTAGGGGCAGGCCATTATTGGAACTTCCAGCCCCACCCCTTACCCTCCTGGGAGGGGAGAAGGGCTAGAGATTGAGTTCAACCACCAATGGCCAATCATTTGATCAATTGTGCCTGCATAAAGTGCCTGCAATTGTGCCTGCGTAAAGACCCCGGAACAATGGGATTCAGGGAGCTTGCAGGTTGGCAAATGTATTCATGTGCTGGTGCATCCTGACTCCATGGGGACACATGTCCTGCACTTGGAGACCTTCAGTCATTGCTCTATGAACTTCTTCATTTGGCTGTTTATTTGTATCCTTAATAAACACACTGTAGTAGTAAGGAAAGTGCTTTCCTGTGTTCTATGAACCATTGTAGTGTATTACTGGACCTGAGATGGGGTCATGGGAACCCATGGATTTATAGTCAGTAGGATAAAAGTGTAGGTAACATGGACACCCCATTTGCAGCTGCCATCTGAAGTGGGGCAGTCTTGTGCAGCTGAACTTATAACCTGTGGGGTCTATGCTAACTCTAGGTGTCAGAATTGAATTGAAATCTTGAACACCTGGTTGGTGTAAGATAATTTTGGGGGAATTGATTATTATCAGAAAAAACCCCACACACATTGAGTATTAGAAGTGGATTCTGAAAATACCACACAGACTCTGATCTCCGTTAGGACCATTTCAATTTATATTAAAATTGTTAAAATCTCAATGTAAAACTTTTTTTCCCAGGCAACAGATTGGCATTTAATGAGGCCCTCTTAACACCTTACTTTAGAGGTGGCCGCAACAGTGGGGAGGCTCCAGTGTGGCAAGCTGGTGTAGAAAAGGTATTTGGCTGGCCCTGTAGCAATACAGAAATCATACCACATTGACAATGGGTGCAGCAGAACCCTTGGATATATCATTGTAACACAATGGTATCCATGGTAAAACATTATTTTTTACCACCTAATGAGAGTGATCTGAGTGACGAGAGTGTCTGTAGCACATGTTACATTATAATATTGATGGTGATGATAATGCTGATAAACCTTTGAACATTTAATAATTCATTTCTGTGGCTTGTTCCAAAATGCCCTGTGATGTTAAAGTACTGCGAACAGAAGTGCAATAAACCTTTTGACTTAAGGGATGCAAGGCGCATTACTCTTCCCTATTGTAGCAATCATGGGGCCGTGTGTTGATATGATGGATCCACAAGGCAAAAGCATCCAGATCCCTCAGTAACCTCCTGGCAGAGGGCTGCACTGCAGAATTGCTGAGATCTATGGTGGACTTTGTGTAAGCAAGAGATAAGCTGTTACCCGTTTGAGGTGCTGAGATTGTGGGTTGCTGTTTACTGCAGGATTGTCTAGCCAAGTGCCCTCCAAGAGTTATTCTCTTCCTAGGAAGCTCAAAATAAAAGTTCCCTCTTTCTGTGCATAAGGAAACATCCCACTGATGAATTCATTTTGTTTCAATGTAGCTAAGGTAGAAACACATTTTGCAGAATTCCCTTCCCCTTGTAGTTTCTAGATAGCATAGGCTTCAAGAAAAACTTTGCGTAAGATTAGGAAGAGAGAGCGAAGGGGCGGTTTGTTCCTTCACATACTCAGGAGGTGGGTGCAGTGCACACATGCGGTTGCTTATCTGCTGCCTCACCTAGTTGGTTTGGGACCATGCTGGGCCTGCAGCTCCAGCTCCTGCAAACATTCTGCTTCAGCTTCTCTGAATTATGGGTTAGCTACATATCATATGAGCACCCTGATGAAGAGCACCCATTTCTTACCCAGGAAGCTGTTGTCATCTGAGCTGAGGGCTTGGAGGTGGGGAGACAGCCCAGACTCCAGTCTTCTCTGGTGGGTTCCAGCTTAGCCTTGCAAGTTTCCGCTTGTCCTCCACTTCGTGTACAGTCTCCCTTCCCAGCTGCATGCCCTGTGGACTTTGTGCTATAGCACCAGGCATGGAAACAGCAGCCTTGCATAGACTGAGTGACTAGCTGGCCCACTGTGTAAGGTGCAGTCCTCATGATGTGTATTCCCTAGTGGTTCTCATTCGCAGAGCAGACCTGGGCAGGTACATAAACCATGGCTCTCTCCTCCTCACCATTTCCGTTACTACTAACTTAGAACACACCACCTGTCTCTCACCTTCACTGCTGCTGCAACTTCTGTTTCCATTCCAGCCCCGACCATTCACTTTCCACACAACAATTAAAAAGGGATCATTTTCCAGTATGAATGGAATCACATCCCTTTCCTGATCAAAAGCCTCCCAAGGCTTCCCTTTACTTTTAAGAAAAAAATCCATATGAGTTACTCAAGGCCTGCCTGACTTGGCCCCATATGCCTCTTCTCCTTCTGTTTCCACATTCTGCCAGATTCCCTCTCTGATGCACACAGGCCCCTCCCACCTTCCTCCTCCAGAGATAGCCTAGAAAAAGAGATGAGTGAGGAGGACTTTAAGCAAGGCGAGAACCAGCCTTCATACCACAAAGAGAAGCTTATGGTAAGCCAAACAAGATGGAACCATGGATTTAAAGCTTTATGGGTCATGATCTGCAGTAAGAAAATGTAGTTTACACACACACATACACACACACAGCCAAAAAGAGTCATTTCATTAAACAATGTAATACGGTCTTATGCGGTATACACGCTGATATTTTCTTATATAACTAATATAGTAATGTATTACTTATGTAGAAAACATAGATGTTATATATAAGTAATGTATATATTACTTACACAGTAATATAAAAATACTGACTTTTCCATGCTATTTCCTCCTCTCCCCTTCTCTACTTCTTACTCCTCCACTCCCTTTTCCCTCAGAAAAATGTTGGCCCACTAAGTTTGATTTCATGATTCACTGGTGGGCCGTAACTTGAAGTTTGAAGCATATGAGATACAAATAAGTTTTCGGGTAGGGAGAGTAGAGCTTTCAGGAATCTGAACCCCATGGACCACTAGAGAACAAGAGTAATTAGCTGGCGTAGGTCACTCACTTTGTATGAGATCCCTCGTTCAACATCTCATCTCCATTCTGTTTGCCCTTTTGGAAGGGGTTAGACCCAGGCTGTAACTCGGAATGCCTCCTGTGCTTCTCTATTCAAATAGTAATTTCTTCACGGTGTCGTCCACATTGTCTTATTCCCTTTCTTAGTGTCAGTTTCTTCACCTTAAAAGAGGAACAATAATAATCCCAACTTTATATAGTTATTGTGAAGATTATGTAAAGAAAAGTAATGAAAGAACTCAGCCTATGCCAACACCTAATAAATAGCCAACAAGGCCTAAGGTGTTATCAGCTCGCAAGGATTCACTGAATTAAAGTAAATTAGCCCAAGATCGCACAGTTTTTCAATGTGAGTTTTCCTGACCCAGTTTGGAACCACTTTGAGGTCAATGACGTCTCTGGGCAGATCAGTACTGGAATATCTGGGAGAATGTGACTTCTACGCATGACAATAGTGAGCTTCCAAAGCAGAAATCCAAAACTGAACAAATGTGCACACCCATTAAAAGGCAGCACTGAGCACCCGCAGGCCTCCCGAGCAGGGGCAGAGTCTGCCCGTGTGAAACTGTCAGGGGAAGGAGCAGAACACAGGATATCCCATGTGCAAGTCAGGCAGGTCCCCAAGAGAGAGGAAAGGGCGAGCCACATATATGTGGCTTCCTCACCCTAATCTATCATCTATCCAGACCACTCAATCAAACTTTCTTCTTATAGATAATAATGGTTTCTAGCTTTTGGCTTATCTTGGCTTTTGACATGCCTTCCTCACTAAACTTAATCATTCCTAGCTTTCAATTTACAGCCCGAGATGTGCAACTCTTCCTATCACTTCAACACTTAAAGGGCTCTGTAGGACTATTACTTGGCCTAATTTCAATACTTTGTGTCTCAGGCAATAGGGAGGCCAGAGGAGAGGGAGAGAGATATGGGGAAGGCCAGTCAGCGGAGCAGTCAGAGCACACACAGTATTTATTAAGTTTGCCAACTTCCATGGATGCAGTTCATGGCACACCAAAACAAATACAATAGTAACATTAAAAATCACCAACCACAGGTTGGGTGTGGTGACTCATGCTTGCAATCTTAGCACTTTGGGAGGCCAAGTCAGGTGGATCATGAGGTCAGGAGTTCAAGACCAGCCTGGCTAACATGGTAAAACACCGTCTCTACTAAAAATACAAAAATTGACTGGGCAAAGTGGTAGGTGCCTGTAGTTCCAGCTATTTGGGAGGCTGAGGCAGGAGAATCACTTGAACCTGGGAGGGGGAGGAGCCAAGATCGCACCACCGCAATCCAGCCTGGGTGACAGAGCAAGACTCCATCTCAAAAAACAAAAACAAAACAGCAGATCACCATAACACATATAATATTAACAAAAAATATTGTGAGACTTACCAAAATGTGAAACAGAGCACATGCTATTGGAAAAATGGTGCCAAAAGTCATGCTCGATGCAGGATTGTCACAAACTTTCAACATGTAAAAATGCAGAATCTGCAAAGGGCAATAAAGGAAAGTACATTAAAGGAAGGTATGCCTGTATTCAGCATTTCTCTGAATGATTACAGAATCTTGTTTGCCTCTGTGTGTGTGTGTGTGTGTGTGTGTGTGTGTGTAGCATTTCAAAGGACTCTTGGTTCATGAAATAGTTTTGAAAAAACACAAGGATGGACAATTACTTCTCTTCTCTGACTTTAACTTTCTTTTCACCGAAAGTCAGTGAAATGTGACTTTCACATTTTCAGATGATACCAGTAGACCCTTCAAGCAGATGCCGTGTTGTCATGAGACTTTCCCCGCTTTGGATCTCCAATTGTCCTTGAAATAACTTAAAACTATTTGTATTTAGTTTTAGGCAAGAATGTTCTAAGGAAGTATGTGAGGATGGTAGTGTGTAAGTGCGGATGTTATATATAAATTTTAAGGGGTGGTTGGTTCTCTACGATATAATTGGAAAGAACTGGCAGCTCACTCATGCATGGGTAGCCCAGCCCATTAAAAGCAACCATTAGTGATAATAGCTGTGACTACAGCACATTCCAGTTAGCCCCTGTAGAAGGCAGAATAATGGACCCACAAAGATATCCACTTCCTAGTTCCAAGAACCTGTGAATATGCTATCTTATGTGGAAAAATGTACTGTGTGGATGTGATTAAATTAAGCACTTTCAGATGGGGAGACGATCCTGGATTATATGGGTGGTTTCTGGTGTGATTACCAATGCAACTATAAGGGGCCTTGGAAGTGGAAGAAGCTGCAGAATAGAAGAGACAGAAGGAAATGTGACTGTGGAAGAAAGATCTGAGAGACAGGGAGCATTGCTGACTTTGAAGTTGGAAGGGTCCCAGAACCAAGAAATATGGGCAACCTCTGAAGCTGGAAAAGGCAAGGAAACTGGATTCCTCTCTAGGATGTTGAGAAAGGAACACAGCTCTGTTGACTTTAGCCTAGTGAGATCCATGTTCGGCTTGTAACCTACAGAACTTCAAGATAATAAACTTGTATTATTTTAAGCCACTGGGTTTGTGGTAATTGGTTTTGGTAGCAATAAGAACTTAATATGACCTCATGGAAAAAGAGCCCTGGCTCTTCGTCCCTGGGATAGCCTGGACATGCCTTTGCTTCTGCACCACTGGAACCCATGAAAAGAATTCCTGATTTTTTCTGATCCCGAGTGTCTCAGGGCCCCAGGGACTACTAGATTGCCTTCCTGCTCCCTCTTCTGGAATGGTGAAGGCTGAGATTCCTGCTTTCTTCTGGGACAGAGGCTCTTCTCTCTCCTCCATTCAGGGTTTGAAAAAGGCAAAGGGCAACATGAAAACTTGTTTAATTGTTCTACTTGCTTCTGGAAAATTTCTTTCATTTGGAAAGAGGAAAAGGAAAATAATCTTCAAATAATCAGTGTAAAACTGATTCTGAATAATTATCCTCAGGGTTTGATCTATCTATATTCCCAATCTGCATAAATCAACGTCTTCTCTACTCTCAAGTTCCCACAGTTCCATCATCCCATTAGAGAGTGAGTATGAATTAGCAATATAACAATGTCAAATCATTGCTTAAGCCCCAAGATTTCACAGACACAAAGTTAAAGTGATATGTACACTCTACTTACATACTTTACTTATTAATTTATTTTTCTCTGAGAACACATAGTTTTACCTCATTAGAAGCCAGAGGCTAGATTAGATCATTGACTTCCAAGTTTGTGCCCATGATCCATAGTAGGATGGACATTTTATATCACAACCCAGTATAGACACACACTCATGAAAACTATTATGAAACATTTTTACCCTTGTTAAATGGAATCATTCTGATATTTTCTGTTTCATTTAAAAAATACTGTTTAAAAATGGTATCTAAAAAAATACTGATTGGGCCAGGCATGGTAGCTTGTGCCTGTAATCCCAGTACTTTGGGAGGCCAAGGTGGGTAGATCACCTGAGGTCAGGAGTTTGAGACTAGCCTGGCCAACATGGTGAAACCCCGTCTCTACTGAAAATATAAAAAATTAGCCAGGCATGGTAGCTCACACCTGTAATCCCAGCTACTCAGGAGGCTGAGGCAGGAGAATTGATTGAACCTGGGAGATGGAGGTTGCAGTGAGCCAAGATCACGTCATTGTACTCCAGCCTGGGCAACAAGACTGAAACTCCATTTCAAAAAAAAAAAAAAAAATACTAATTGTAATCCACTAAACTGATCTTAGGACCCACTTATCACTTGTGACCTGCAGTTTGAAAACACCATATTAAATGGATCTTGGAGTCTCTTTTTTAGTTCTAGCACTATTGTAATATTGAATAATTAAGAATATTAAGAATACAGCTTTGACAGTCTCTGCCCCCATGCCTCATCTCGAAGTGCTGATATATTTAAATACTTCATTAGTAAAGGGTCTTCTTATTGTAAGTTAAGGAATTGCCCCATTCTTCTCTGTAACTTTGTTAGAGATAGTAAATTCAGTTACTGCAAGGATAACCACAATAGGATCTCAAAAATTATATACTTGAATATATGATTAAGCTCAGTATTTTATTTTTATTTATTTATTTATTTATTTTTTTGAGACGGAGTCTCGCTCTGTCGCCCAGGCTGGAGTGCAGTGGCCGGATCTCAGCTCACTACAAGCTCCGCCTCCCGGGTTCACGCCATTCTCCTGCCTCAGCCTCCCGAGTAGCTGGGACTACAGGCGCCCGCCACCTCGCCCGGCTAGTTTTTTGTATTTTATAGTAGAGACGGGGTTTCACCGGGTTAGCCAGGATGGTCTCGATCTCATGACCTTGTGATCCACCCGTCTTGGCCTCCCAAAGTGCTGGGATTACAGGCTTGAGCCACCGCGCCCGGCCTTAAGCTCAGTATTTTAATATCAAATTATAATTTTTGTAACTACCCTGAATGTAAATGTGTTTATAATTATTTTCTCAGCTTAATGAAATTGTAATAAATTGGACATGGAATTGATCCTTCAAGGAAACCTTTTTCATAATTAGAAATTTTTCTCAAACTCGGTGGATTGATGTTATTGGCTTTATCTTTGTGATTGTGTTTATATAAATTGAAACATTGCTCTCAAACTTCAAAGGTCAAATGGGTAGGAATTAAATTGGTTCAGTCCTAATGTATTTGAAGAGACAGATTTTGAAATTTCTAGGAAACAGCAAAATAATATTTTCACTCCAACTCTTTCTTTGAGCTATTCCTATATTTCTGTTCTCTATCTTTGTATCACATACCTGAACAGTCCAGAATATCAGCATTACCACGCCATAAAGTGTTTACAATTCTGCTTTGGGCTGACATCTGTTACAAACAGCACGTTGCTTATAACAACATTTAAAAAAAAAGCTTTTTATGAAACACAGATAGCAGCTGTATCACAAAGGCGAATAGTATGCATTATTCCTTTGAATGAAAGCTTATCTCTGAGCCAAATGCTATACACTAAATAATAATCATAATAAAAATCTACCTACTGGCCATGCAGACCAATATACAAATATCTTGTTACAGTATTTTCTATTCAGAGAATAATGTAGACATCTCTTGAGTACCTTTTTCTTTTCTGCTCTGCATACAAATGGG
The DNA here is from genome assembly GCF_008728515.1 of Papio anubis. NCBI lineage: Eukaryota > Metazoa > Chordata > Mammalia > Primates > Cercopithecidae > Papio > Papio anubis. The sequence continues at coordinate 18,176,770 of NC_044985.1, read as the reverse complement.
AGAATTATTGGTTTTGTTCGATAAGGTGCTTGGCATATACAATGGGGCCAAACCAATTATCTTCTCGGCTGACCTATTTTAGAAAATCCTGCAGATTCGTGCATTCCATGAGGGAGTGTTTAACTATAACAAACAAAATTCTGATCAATACAATCTGATCAAGAGGACTACTGTTTTTCTTACAAGATCATTAATTTGCAAAGCTTCACATTCCGGCTCAACTTTTGGAAGTACCGTTCCGCTACAAAAAGGTTTTTTAAAAAGTTGTTAAAATTTGTGCTGCCTAAACCCTGGGAAAAACAGAGAGCCAGCTGGGAAAGAATTTGGTGGAGAGCAAGTAGTTCACAGAAAGTCACCACTATCAGTTTCTGTCCCAGGATGGCAACAGATGTGGCAGCTTCTTCTCCCAGCATTAACACTGACTGACCTGATGCACCAGCTGCCCTTCTCAGAGGCAGTGGTTAGAGATCACCTCCTCCTCTGCTTCCAAACAAGGTGCTCCATGCCCTCACCCTTCAACCTCTCAATTTATTTAATCTCATCTCATCAAACTCCTCTCCCTTCACTACTGTTGGGGTTTTGATAAATGAGAATTCTAAACCAAATGAGAAAAAGACACAGACATAAGATAGGGTGTCAAATACTCAATTTATGATTGGTAAAGCAGGATTGGAGGTTGTGGCTTTGACCTAAGATTTAACCGTGGAAAGCTTTCTCTTCCATCTCCTGAAGGTATAGGATCTACCCTGGTGGGTGAGTTTGCTAATTGGAAGAGGGAAGAACAGAGAGGAGAAGGAACATGGCCTTTGGGCTCAGAGGCTCTGAGGGAAGGCCAAAAAGAGCCTGGATAATGATCCATCTCCAAAGTTCACCAATCAAACCCTTTTTCCTTGGGAAAGACAGAGTTTCTCTGTTATTTAACGTTTCTGAGAAGTGTTCTTTTTCCTCCATTTAAAATAATGAGATAGATATGTCTCTTTTCTTATAGAAATTTCAGCAATGTTCTAGATATGAGTTCTTTATTGGCTATATTTATTGTAAATATCTGATTCTCGTCTGTGACTTGACATTTCACTCTCTCAGTGGTATCTTTTCATAAACAGAAGTTCCTAATTTTAATGCAGGTCAATTTGTCAGTTTTTTCTTTTCTTTTTTTTTTTTTATTATACTTTAAGTTCTAGGGTACATGTGCATAACGTGCAGGTTTGTTACATATGTATACTTGTGCCATGTTGGTGTGCTGCACCCATCAACTCGTCAGCACCCATCAACTCATCATTTACATCAGGTATAACTCCCTATGCAATCCCTCCCCGCTCCCCCCTGCCCATAATAGGCCCCGGAGTGTGATGTTCCCCTTCCCGAGTCCAAGTGATCTCATTGTTCAGTTCCCACCTATGAGTGAGAACATGCGGTGTTTGGTTTTCTGTTCTTGCGATAGTTTGCTGAGAATGATGGTTTCCAGCTGCATCCATGTCCCTACAAAGGACACAAACTCATCCTTTTTTATGGCTGAATAGTTTTTTCTTTTTGACCTGTGTTTGTATATTCAATGTAAGAAATCTCTGCCTATCCTAAAGTCATGAAGTTGTTCTTTCATCTCTAATAGTTTACATTTATCTCTATGAAGAATCCAAGGTTGATTTTTGTTTATGATGGATATAGGGGAGAAGATTTCTTTTTTTTCCTCTCATGAATATCCAATTTATGAAGCATCAGCTATTGAAAATACTTTATCTTTTTCCCATTCCATTGTAGTAGTACCATATCATAAGGCAGGTAGCCCTATAGGAATGGGTCTGGCTGGTGATTTTCTTTTCTGTTCCATTGCTCTCATTGCTGATCATTGCACTCCTGTCTTATTTACTGTAATTTTATAATTAATTTTAATACTAATAGTGAAGCCATATTACTTTGCACCCCTTCTTCAAGATAGCTATTCTTAGCCTTTAAAATTTTGATACCTTTAAAATTTTGATATGAACTGTAGAATCCCACCTAGGATTTTTATTGAAAATGTATCAACTCTAGGTCAACTTGAGAAGAAATGATGTCTTTGCAAAACATTTTAACATGTATCCCTCTATTTATGTCTTAGTTTCTATTACTAATCATTGGTGCCTTTCTATTAGGGATCTTGTGTTTCTTTCCTCAGATCTATTCCTAGGTATTTGATGTTTTTGAGGCTATTTTAAATAGGATTATTTTTAAATCTTCTAATTTAAAAAATTTGAGTGATTTGTTTCTAATAAGCAGAGATACAATTACCTTTCTGAATTCATGTATTCATTCTAATAGTTAATATGTAGAATCATTTGGATTTTCCGTATACAATATCATGTCATTTATAAATCATAGCATTTTTGTCTCTAATTATTATACCTTTTATTTCTTCTTCTAACCTGTTTCACTGGCCAAGATCTTGAGAATAATGCTGAAATAAGTAGTAAAAAAAATGGACATCCTTCTTTTGTTTTTGATTAAAAATTCTCGAGTATTTCACTATTAAGTATGATGTTTCCTATAAATTCAATTTGTTTTGGTAACTATCCTTTATCAGATTAAAGAAGCTTCCTTCTGTTTCTAGTTTGTAGATAGTTTTTACTATGAACAGATGTCACATATTGTAAGATAATTTTTCTGTATTAATTGAGCTGATCATATGTTTCATCTACTTTATTCATTTAGTGTGGAGAATCACACTGATTGATTTTTCAAATGTTAAAGTAGCCATGCATTCCTGAAATAAGCCCAGGATGTGCTATCTTTTATATATGTGGTCACGATATATTGTCATTTTAATATGTTGCTGTATTTGAAGGGCTAAGATTTTATTTAGAATTTTTAAATTTATGTTCATGAAAGAGTTGAACCTGTAATTATGTTGTTTTGTAAGATGTCTTTGTCCTGTTTCGGTATCAAGATTATTCTGGCCTTGTAAAATAAAATAAATTGGGAAATGTTACTTCTTTTCTTATTCTCAGAAGAATTTTTGTAAGATTTGTCGTATTTCTTCTTTACTGTTTAGAAGAATTCAGCAAGGGTGTCATCTGGGCTTGGAGATTTTTCATGTGGGAAAATAATTTTGCATTCAATTTCCTTAAGAGGTATAAGGGATATTTCTGGTTTACATTTTGAGATTTAGAGAGCTGGAAAAGGTAATATTCCACTCCCTTGCAATGAAAAAATTGGGCAAACTGCCAGGTTCACAACTGGTTTTTGTTGTTGTTGTTGTTGTTGTTGTTGTTTTAGACTGAGTCTTGCTCTGTCACCCAGGCTGAAGTGCTGCGGCACAATCTCGGCTCACTGCAACCTCCGCCTCCCAGGTTCAAGTGATTCTTCTGCCTCAGCCTCCCAAGCAGCAGGAACTACAAGCACATGCCACCATGCCCGGCTAATTTTGGTATTTTTAGTAGAGATGGGGTTTCACCATATTGGCCAGACTGGTCTTGAACTCCTGACCTTGTGATCTGCCCGCCTCAGCCTCCCAAAGTGCTGGGATTACAGGCATGAGCCACCATACCTGGCCAAGTTCACAACTGCTTTTGAAAACTTTGGAGAGATGAAGTCACAACAAACTGTCACAAAATACACAAAGAAAGGGCTATCTACTAGGACAGATAAGATGAGAGCTCTGACTTACCTGGAGTGGAAACAACCAGACATTGACTGGTAAAAACAGTTCTGCTAGGATGTTGGCAAATGGGTAGAGGTCAAGCGTGCCCTGGAGAGGGTAACGACCTTAGAGCCACAGCAATTGGTAGGGTCTTCCTCTGCTTGCAGGCTTTTGCTGCACACAAACCTCACTACATGCTCACAGCAACACTGGAGAGAGTTCTAAGAAAATAAAATGCAAACAGAAAAAAATGTGAACAAAACAGAGCAGAGCATACAAAAGCTATGAGACAATAAAAAATAATTTAACATATTCATAATAGAAATCTCATAATGAAAGAGAGAAAGAACGGGATAGAAGAAATGCTCAAAGAAATATTGGCTGGTAATATTCCAAAATTAATGACAAACATCAAATCACAGATCCAAAATGGCCATATAAAATAAGATAAAAGCTTTCCCCCTTAAGGAGGGGGGGAAACTCCAAAACTTAGGCATATTATATTCAAACTGCTAAAAGCCAAAGACAAAAGGAAAATCTTAAAGGCAGTCAGATAAAAAGATACATTATCTAGAAAGAAATAAGGATAGTGATCAATCCAGTAGACCTATCACTAGAACTACAATAAATAAGAGGACAATGAAATGGCATTTTAAAGCAGCAAACAAACCAACAAAAATACCACTGCCAGAAAAAATTCTGTTCCCAGTGAAAACATCTTTCAAAAATAAGGAGAAACAAATATTTTCCTAAAACAACAAAAACAGAGGAAAGTTATTGCCAGCACAGCTACTCTATAAGAAAGCCTCAAAAGATTCTGACAGTAAGCATGAACCTAGATTCACACAAATAAAGAATCTAGAAGTAAAATATAAGTAAAATAAAATTGATTTTTTAGATAAATAGATGCACAAAAAGATAACTGACCATCTAAAGCAAAAATAGTAGCAATGAAAATACGACCTATTAAAATGTGTGGTATGCAGCTAAAGCAGTATTTGAGGAAAACTTATAGCATTAAAATGCTTATACAGTAGTCAACCCTTATCTAAAGGGGCTACATTCCAAGACTCACAGTGGATACCTGAAAGTGTGGATAGCAATGAACCCTGTATATATTATGGTTTTTCAATCTGATAAATGAGATAGCTGCCAAGTAACTAATGGGAGGGTAGCTTATACAGCCTGGAAATGCTGGACAGAAGGATGATCCTGGGCAGAATGGTGCAAGATTTCATTCTACTACTCAGAACAGTACACAATTTAACTTATGAATTGTTAAAACTTATGAACTATTTATTTCTGGGATTTTCCATTTAATATTTTGTACTGCAGTTGACTGAGAGTAACTGAAACTTCAGAAATTGAAACTGTGGATAAAGGTGGGGAGCAATTGTATTAGAAAAAAAGAAAGGTCTCAAATCAGTAATCCAAGCTTCCATCTTAAGAAATTAGAAAAAGAACAACAAATGAAACTCAAAGCAAACCTTAGAAAGGAAATAATAAATACAAGAACCAAAATCTATAAAACTGAACATGGAAAAACAATAAAGAAAGATTTACAAATTCAAAAGTTACTTCTTTGAAAAAAATCAATGAAATTAATAAACCTCTAGGAAGACTAATCAGGCAAAGAGACAGAAAGAGAGAGAGAGAAAGAGAGAGAGAGAGAAGGAGAGAGAAGATATAAATTACAAACAGTTTTTAAACTTTTCTATAAGTCTAAAATGTGTTTGAATACATGGTTATAAAAAGATATGGAGATATTCTCTCACCATGAAAGATGACTGTATTATGTACTCCATAAATGTTGGTTGAATCGAGTTGGACTGGCTGCCCTGGTAACATGGAGCAGAGATTGAGAACAGGAAATAAATAGTTTGGTATTTGCCAAATTTGTTGCTTAAAAGGTCAAGTACTATTTGTGAATTAAGGGTTTTGTGTACAGCTTAGTTTGTGAAAGTCAGGGTTTAGAATATAAAATGATATATATTTTTAGTTATTTAATGAAAAATATTAGAATTACATATTTGAATTTTGATTCTGTTCTTTTCACCAGAAAAATAATTTATTTGAGTCTAATGTAGGGCCACTTAAAAAGTTAGCTGGGATTTGACAGTAATAAATGAATTTGGTATACCTTTTGAAGCTTGCTGGCATTAGCGAGCTTTGCCAAAATATGCCTTTGACCTGAGATTTAATGGGTGTCTATCTAGGAAAGGGTCTATTTCAATTCTATTACCTGGAATTTATATAGCTATGTATCTTATAAATTCCACTCTTTCATATTACTTTTATACATTATAATTGCCTACATGGCTGTTGTAGTCTCTTGAATAAAAATGCTATCTATATTCATCATTAATTTACCCAAGAAAGTAAATCATTGCTTGCAAAGAATTCAATTCCCAGAGTCTATCAGGTCCTTCTGTATTGAACAGGTGCGGGACAGCACAAAACCCTGGTCCTGTTCAGTGTCTTTTTGTTCTTGAGTTTCACTGAGAGAAGCTCATGTTATTTTAACCTTTTCCTACTGTGCCCGGCCATGAAGAATTCTTTGAAGCTGGTCTAAACGTGTTTTGTTTTTCCCCGGTAGAGTCCCATTCTCCCACAATTTGTGTTCTCCTATCCCTTTGCAAGTTGCCCTATGTATGCATTTTTCTCTTCCCCTATTCACTCCCAAGCTTTATCATTTCACTTTGACTTTGGCTTTCTTCCTTCAAACTTTCTGCTTTCATTTGACAAGCCCTCCAGGGGTAGGAGCAGAAAGATTCAGGAAAGTAATGACTGAAAATAGATGTTAAATTCCCGGGATTGCTCTGTTAGATTAATTAGTGCTAAAATTTTCGATGGTGGAAAAAAAAAAATCTGTGTTTTGAAACAAAATCACCCAAGCTGTATATAATACTATTTTGCCTTCAAAATATTTGTTTCTACAACCATAAGTGGAATTTTCCATGCAGCGCTTTCTGCTTCTCCATTGGCAGCTGGGGAGTTAGCTTCACTTGTCTTTAGTTAGCTTTAATACACTCTTTAGCTACACAAAGAAAATGTCCTTTGAGCCAAACTGGAGAGTACTGGATTGATGGAAATCTAAAGTCTCATGTAGATTCATCCTTAATGTGTTTTGCTCTGTTACTTGGACGAATACCAGCTTTATGGGGAGATAGTGAAATGCTAAAGAAATTGAAAGACAGAGGCAAAGGAGGTGGTCAGCAGGGAGGTGAAAGACAGGGTAAAATCCCATTCTAATACTTTTTAGGATGCCTGACATCACCCAAGACCTTTTAGATGAATGATTTTCAGTATTTTATATCACATTTTACACTCAGACTCACAGGGGCACATGCAAACACTCACACACATTTGTAGACACAGGTCTGAAACACAATTTCCTAAAACAGTAGTTCCTTATGCCTGACAAATGCTGATATTTTCTATTCTATGTCCTCTGAAGTTGCTGGTCACAAATGACTAAATTAATTTTATGACCTATTGATCAGTGGCAACCTGCAGTTTTCATAAAAGGGCTTTAGAGCTAGGGACAATTCATTTCTCTGCATAAATTCTTACATTTTCTTTTCTTTTAATAAACCTTTTCATTGCCTTCTTTCTCTTATCTCAAGCACTGGCCAAGACTATTTGTTAAATGGATCATGACTTCTCATGACCCAGTTAAAGGCTTGGAGATGTAAATAAAAGGAAGATTGAAACCCTGAAATCTCAGGGCTTAAATATCAGAAAAGTAAACCCACAAACCAGATCTGTTGGGAACAAATGGATGATTATGTGACAATGAGGAGGAAGGGATAAACGCTGTTAATCACAGTCAGAAGCTGAAGGTTTAATACAAGCGAAACCCACATTCTGTTCAGAAAAATTCATGAATTACACAAAATAAATATTTAGATTTAATCTAATAAAGGTACATTGTATAGCAGGAGATATTCACGATCCCTCCCTCAATGGGAGAGAAATGAACTCTAATAATATAATTGAACCCATCCATGAGACAACAGGGGTAGGTCCCATTACAGGTTAATGTCACTCCTGAGAGGTGGCCCCATCCCTACCCCAATCAGAAAAGCAAGGCAAGTCTATTTTACATATAGGGGGACCGCTGATCATTGGCACTATCTGTAGGGGCCTCAGCACCTTACCTTCTGAAGAAAAACTTTCTGCCAAACTTGGAAAAGGCACCTAATACTGAAGTGGTTCTCCACAATGCACTGCACATGGAACCACATGTGAACTTTGTAAAAATACTGACTCAGATGAACCATTAGGGTGAGTACAACTTAACTGAAAGGAAGCAAAATGCTTGCAGTACACTAGGGGAAACACACATCAAAAAGGAGATCTGAGCTGAAGACCCCCAACTGACCTTCAGCCTTGGCCCTCCTCATCCCACTCCTGCCCCACTATTCTGAGAACTTGAGAAGCAAAGGGTGTCAAGACTCTAGCTGAACCTCTGGGAAGTCCACACTCTTGCTACTCAAAGTGTAGTCCACCCACCAGCAGTGGCAGCATTACCTGGGAGCTGGTTGGAAAGGGATTCGGGGTGGAGCAAATGGCAGCAGCCCTGGATGTTGCTGAGGAAAGAGGGAGATGACCCTATCCCCAGAGGCATGTTTTAGAATAGATAGACTCAAGGTAGAGAGTAACACAATGTCTTTTCCTTACCCCTGCCTGACTGAGGAGAAGAGGACATTGTCCAACATTTGGCCTTTTTGGATAAATCCCACTATAAACAAAACTGATAATGAAATTTCTAAGTCATATGACAGGAAAAGTTGAAGGGTTATTGCCTTTCTACAGTACAGTGTAAGGTCAAGGAAATTTGTCTGTTTTATTCACTGTTGTATCCCTAATACCAAATTCATCTTTATCCTCCCTACCCTCATACAGACACACACTCTTGTCCACACACACAAAGGCGAACTCCATGCATCGGTTTGGATAGGAGAAGCTATGCTGCAGTAGCAAACCTCAACACCTTCTCATTCACATGCAAGTTCAATGCAGTTCAGCAGAGCAGCTCTGCTAACGATAGCTACCTAGGAAGCCAGGCTGCTGGAGAAACTATCTCAACATGTGCTTTCAAAGGAACCATGGCAGAGAGAAATCAGGTTTTAAGGGTTTCCAGCCAGAATGGCGTAACACTTTCACTCAAATTTCCTGGGCCAAGGCGAGTCACAGTGGTCATGCCAAACTTCAGAGGGGACTTGGAAGTGAAATTATACCATGAATTCAGAAGGAAATGAAGGGGAAATATTTGGTGAATCACAGTAATGGTTACTACTGCTAAATAGAGCTTATGAACCAAGTTCTATGGAAACACAGATCTGAGAATAATTAACGTTCCTAATAATGGTAAACAAGTACACCTTTAAAAACACCTTCAAATGTGGAGTTCCAAAAACACTAAAGTTATTTTTTATATAAACTCACATTAATTTTATAATACAGAAAAAGTACATTTTAGCAGTAAGTCATAATGTTTCTCTGCTCTTTTCTCATGTATTTCTCCATGTGTAGAATGTCCCCCTTCCTTCTTTTGTGGGTGTTTGACAGATTCTTGTAGTATCATTGTAGAAATGCTGGATTCTGTAATGTTAGGGAGATTCATAGCTGGTGAATGATTTGAGGTTGTTTGGATGATCTCTAGTAGCATGCCAAAGTTTTCTTTCTCATTTGATGATTTTTATCATAGACCTAGATGAACTCAGGGAAGACATACATACCCTATTTTCAGATAGCATGATATTGAGAGGGCTAAATCATATGCTGGTTGAAAAAGATCAGAATTCAAAAGATCATTATTCAGAATAATGATGTACTAGAGAGGTTGGAAAAAATCACAGGATGACCTTAAAGGCAAGTGAAACCCTTATTTTCTGGTCAAGAAGAAAAAAACACAATCACATAAATACTTCGTATATTTACATATCACTTTGCTCCAATACAGATGTACGGCAACTTCTAAAGACATAGGAAATAAAATAAGGTGACTTAAATTAAAAGTCGTTGAGACACTATAAAGAAAATAAAAGCTAGGGCAAAGAAAGAACCAAGGAAAGAGTTAATGGTACCCATCAAAATGATGTACTTGGTATGGGAAAGTGCATAAAAATAATATTGATACACACAGTATCAATATAGATAATTGTGGATGAAACAGAGTTCTTTACAGCTCAAGATGGCTTCATGACAGAGATGGCAAGTAGAAGTCAGCTTTTGTTTCAATCCTGAGTGATTAGTAAGTAGATTCTTGGAGCAGTGTGATGGGAGACTGGGCTTAGCAGGAACTGATTTAGCCATAAAGCAGTCATTACAGGCGATGGGGAGAGGTGGCAGTGTGCTGAGTATTTGCCATTCCAAGAACAAAACCCTTCATTTGGTGCTAGAAAATGTACACAACCAGGAAAGCAGATGTCTAAGCAAGATGATGGGGAGTGACGGGCTGGGCTAGGATTTAGTTAAGTGGCAGGTATAGCAATGACGAGCTCGTTTGACACCCAGATCAACCCGCTCCTTTCTAGTGTGTGGAACCTACTCTGGGTCCCCGTTTATAGGACACACAGCCTCCCTTGTGGGTGTGAAGGTAGTTTCGTGGATGCTGGAATGGATTTAAGTGGGTTGGTATGGGAAAGGCAGGCTTTCCATGCCAATCTTTTACTTTGGAATTCTTGGCACTCTTGGAGAATCTTGGTTAGAATGCCTTCTGCTCCCATTCTCTATCCTGGAGCATGACTATACATCATGCTAAGACAGCTATTGCATAAGACAGAGTGGAGGATTGTTCTCTTTCAAAAATTACCAGAGCCCCAGCTCTCCCCATTGCATTATATCTGCAACTGTCACCCTCAGGAATCCAGAAGAGGGAGATGTGTCCAGCACTGTGAATCCTGAGTCTAATTTAAGTTCTGGGAAGGTTGTCCCCTTCCTCAAAATGTAGAACTTGGGGAGAGATTTACATGGATCAGATAGCATGGGATGAAGATGTGCCAATTAGCTTTTGTGGCATATGATGTCACCAAAACCTAGTGTCTTAAAACAACAAACATTTCAGCTGGGTGTGGTGGCTCACGCCTGTAATCCCAGCACTTTGGGAGGCCAAGGCGGGCGGATCACTAAGTCAGGAGATCGAGACCTTCCTGGCTAACACGGTAAAACCCCACCTCTACTAAAAATACAAAAAAAAAAAAAAAAAAAAAAAATTAGCTGGGCATAGTGGTGGGCTCCTGTAGTCCCAGCTCCTTGGGAGGCTGAGGCAGTAGAGAGGCGTGAACCTGGGAGGCGGAGCTTGCAGTGAGCCGATATCGCACCACTGCACTCTAACCTGGGTGACAGAGACTCCATCTAAAAAAAGAAAAAAACAAACATTTCTTATTCCTCATGATTCTGTTGGTGACCGTTTCTTCTGGTTTGAAATGTTCAGCTGATCTTGGCAGTTAGCTGCTGGGTTAACTATAGCCAAGTGGTCTAAGATAGACTCACTCACATGTCTGGTTCTTTGCTTGATCTCATTTAGATGAGACTTGCCATACAGAGTTCCCAAGAGTAGCTAGAGAGGGCAAGTCCTAATGTACAAACACTTTTCAAGTCTCTGCTTGTACCTTGTTTGCTACTGTCCCCTTCGCCAAAGCAAGTCATAATGGCTAAGCCCAAATTCAAGAGGTTAAGATACAGCTCCACTACTTGATTCAAGAGGGGAAGATACTGACTCTATCACTCCACCTTAGGAGGAGCTACTAAGTCACATTGCAAAGAGGCAAGTATCTAGAAATGAGAGCTGTTTGTGGCCATTTTTGCAGTCCACCACAGAAGAGAAAACCTAGCTCATTTACCCTGATGAGCCACATCAATCCTTCCAGATTGTTCTCCTATCTCTGTGTTTTATAATTGGAGCTGGAATCCCAAATTCCCACTGAAACACTTTCAAGGATCTCTTACAGAAGATTTATTTCTGGACATTGAACAGCCATTATTGTTCTGCTGGAAATTGGGTTCTGAACCTTCAACATATGAAAGACCTTTATAAATACAACCCACTTATATTTGAGAACTGCCTAGCTTGTTGGCTGAAATGGGGCTGCATAAATGGGCTAGTATTTTTCTTTTAATTCATTCTGTACTCTGGCAGTAAGAATTTCCTTCTGAGGTGGATACAGATGATAACCTCCTGATTTGAGTTTGAAGTTTGCACTATTTCATTTTTGGCTGGTTATAGTCAGAAGTGCTCTTTTCATTGTAGAGCCAAATGATTATTTATACTTCTCTTGGATCATTCTTTATATACCATTAGCAATGACATGCAACGCACAAGGGATTGAATATTTACATCCAAAATTCTGAAGTGAGTATTCTCCCACTGGCAAATACAATTCCTCAGGGCTGTAAGACCTGGTAATAAAGAGCCATATGTTATGGTGGATTGTATGTTGCTACAGCAATGGCTTTCGAGCAGCTGAAGCTCTGAATCCCCCTGCTGCTTCCTCTGCATCTCGGTGTGGCTAAGGGCTGGCTGGGGGTTGCCTATTAAAGGACCCTCAAAGACAATGAAGAAACATGTTTTTGTTTTTCCTAAATACTATCTTCTCAGAGTTCTTGTTATAAATGATGTCTTGCTATAATCTACAGCAAGGCAGTATTCAGGGCTCAACACAAGACATATTTCACTATTTGTCATCTAGGGAGATTCTGAGCTTGAGGTTGCCCTGATAATCCTGGAGCAAAACATATATTCCCTGGCCTCAATCAGCTTACATACTCATCGGGGAGTAGTAGAGGAGCATAAATAACTATTATAGCAGAGAGAATATTCTCAGTTCCATAAAAATGCAAAGAAAGGAATATGAAGTTCCAAGGAAGAAAGCAGCAATATTGTTCAAAAATTCCATCCATTGCACTTATTACATGACATTTAATAATTTATTTTTCTTTTCCCTTTGAATGCAGAGACCGAGGCTCTCTGGGTTTTATCACCTCCAGTGCCTCCCAAAGTGCCTGCCACCCAGTAGAATAGATGTCGATAAATGTTTGCAGAAAGAATAAACAGATGACTACATTGATCCACTTAGCAGAAGGAAGAAAGGCTTTGTGGATGTGGTAAAACTTGAAAGACACTTAAAATAATTGGCAGATAGTGAATTTGGGAGAGAAAGCATTAGTGGTAGAGGGCATAGATGGAACAGAGAAGTGGCAATGGGGAAATACAAGACATTTAAGAGAAAAACTAATCCAATTTGGCTGGAGTGTGTTGTATACGTTTGGGTCTTGGAGCTTCCAGGATAAAGCTGAGGTGTGCATCAAGGCGTGTGAGGTGCCTCAGTTCTCTTCCACTCCTGTCCTTAAGGGATAAGCTTCAGCCTGTCCATCCTGTCCTCCGATCCAATTGGATATTTGGGCAGGGATGGAATTCCCTATCATCCCAGCCCATGGTGAATTAGGCATCCTCTTTACCTGCAGTAAGTGGCAAATAATAGAAAAGGATGCCTTCTGTTGGGATTTTCTCATGAATACGTTTCCTCTGTCCATTTACAATGGATTGTACGCTCTTTAAGGAAAAGGGCATAATCGTGTACCTCTTTGAATTCCGGATTTCTGTATCTTGCACAGGGAAGGTGAGCAACGGCACTCTACTGAGTATATTGGTGCTCTTTCCTACATCATTAGCAGTCAGGTTAAAATCTGTTCCAACAAAAAGAAAAAAGCAGATTCCAACTGGAGATCTGGGCAGAGTAAGGCAGAGCGGTGACAGAGTGAAGAGCCCAAGTGAAGTCCATGGTGCCTGAGCCCCTAGATGGCGACCATCATCATCATCATCATCATCATGATAATAATGGCCCCAAACTCAATGTGCTCACACGAGGAGTCAAGCTCTGTGCTGGCTACTTCACACAGTCATCTCATTTTATCCTCCCAACAGCTTGTGCAAGAAATGTATCCTCTCTGGACCTCAGTTTCCTAATCTGTAAAATTTGAATAGTAATAGTAGATCCTACATCATAGTGTTGTTATTAAGGACTGAATGAATTGTTATTTGCTAAAGGCTTAAGTACCACTCTGTAACTGTTGACTTTTATTACTATTACAATCCCCATTTTACCAACGGCGAAGCCGAGACACAAAAAAGGTTAAAAAAACTCGCTCAACATCACATGGTGGGGCTCAGCATGCTGACTTCAGGTTAGCCGTTCTATCCCATGAAGAAACGGACCCTCTCATGGGTCGTTGATGGTCCATTATGATTGCATCTTTCCTGGTCTCATCCTTAGAATAGTCTCATTGGAGACTGATCCAGACAAATAATCCTCAAGGAACTGCTTTTTTCTTTTTGTTGGAACAGATTTTAACCGGACCACTAATGTCAGAAAGGACACCAATACCCTCAGTGGAGAGCTGCTGCTCATTTTCCCTGTGCAAGATACAGAAATCTGGAATTCAAAGAGGTACACGATTATGCCCTTTACCTTAAAGAGCTGATAATCAGTGGTAAACGGACAGAGGAAACTTAATCATGAGAAAATCCCAACAGAAGGCATGTTTTTCTACTATTTGCCACTTACTGCAGATAAAGAGGACGACTAATTCACCATGGGCTGGGATGACGGGGAATTCCATCCCTGGGCCAGAGGCAAGTGTGGCAGGGGTTGTTGTGGGGTGTGTGTGTCTGTGTGTGTGTGCATGCACACGTGTGTGTATGCTTGTGTGAAGAAGACCAAAGCATTAAGGAAAGAAAACAAGGCAGCAAAGGGTAGCTGGAGGACTGAGTATGTACAGCCTGACATGAGACATAGAGTTAGGATTGAGTGTATAGGTTAAAGTGAACCCCACCATCTCATCTGGCACTTCAGGGCACAAGGCCTTTACTATTTCCATCTTGCTTTTTCCTAAGTGGATGTAATTTCTATACAGGTTCACCCAACCAGGAACTCTACAATATTTGGGACAAAAGCCTTTGTTATCTCCCCATTGTTCATTTCCAGGAAGTTCTATCAATGTTAAAAAAAAAAAAAAAAGCTTCTAACATGTGCATTTGGGTCAGTATTCTTCTAAAGGTGAAGAATAAAGGGACTCAGCCCTAGAAGAATATCCTGTAATTACTAGCTCGCTATTTTGATCTTTGGCTTCGAAGTAAATGGCTTCCCTTTTGGTCATTTATTGATTTCCTCTTTGAAAGTTTTTTGTTCCCATATATCATCATTTTGCACACATCTTGCCAGACCCCTGTTCTCTATTGCTATTATAAATTTTTCCTTCTTCTCATACATTGTTCAAGCCATTTTCTGAGTTAAAACAGATAAATAAGAAGCTATTTATTTATTTATTTCTTCCAGATGTCTTTGCTGGACCTGAAACTGCCATTTCCTAAACTTATCGTATTTGTATAGTCAAAAATTATTTTTAACTTTGCTTGGCTTGCATTTAAACTTTCTTTCTTTCTTTCTTTGTTTTTTCCCTGGGAAGTGTCCTAGTCTGCTTTTCTTAAATGCCTTTCCCATAATTTAATGAAAAGGGACAAAAGTAGAGGGAAGACATTGAACAATGGCCAATGGGGAGGATAAAAAAAATACCCTTTACATGTGGTGACTTTGAAAGATTAACTTTTCAAGTGTAACCATACATATAAAACTACTACTGTTTTTGTTGCTTTAAAAGCATAGGATAAGAGTTCTCTTTGAAATGATTATTAAAACTATTAAATAATTATGTGTACCCTTGTTATTCTGTCAGTTTAAAGGTTTATTACACTGGGTAAGTCCGAGGAACATATTGGCTGGTAAGCCGGTTGTTTTCTGGTTTCAGGTGGAATTGAAATTCAGCTACATTTTATTCAGAAACTAAATTCAGCTACATTTTATTCAGAAACTAAATGATGCTATTTACCATTACATAGGACTTCTCTTAGCAACCAATTTTCTTTATGCGACTAAAGATAATGTTAGTAGGAGCCTCAATGTCTGGTTATAATGTATTCAAAGCCAGCATACTTGAGAAGAAGTCTGTGAGTATGAATGTTCCACTTGTCTTTGTGTTAGTAGCTTTAATCCAGGGATGATAAGGAAGGGAAAGGAATTAATATGAACTAGGGACCACTAATAAGCCAGGCATTTTTATATTTTATGATTTCTATACTCCCTATAAAGCCACATTTTATCTTCCTTTCTTTGAGTTGAAGACTCTGAGGCTCAGAGAGGTCAAGTCACTTGCATAAGGTCACACAGCTAGTAAATGGCTGAGCAGAGGTGGACTTTAGATGTATCTGACTGTAAGGATTGCCATTCTTCCACTGAAAACCAATGCCTCTACCTGAATGGAAGGGTATCTTTTTTGGTAGGAAGGAGATATATTATAGAATGGGGGTATGGGTTGGGCAGCTGGTCAACCTGAGAACAAGCCTTGAGAGACATTTAGGCCCAGAATCTCTCACTTCTCTCTTCCTCCTCCCCTGCATGGCTACCTCTAGGCCTGTCATTTTTATTTTCCCAAGCCCTGGTCTCCGGAAAGGATTAACAACACTGTCAGTGAATAGCTAAGGAAAGTTCTGTGGACAAAAGCGCCAATCAAAAATAATTTTGATCTTATCATTTCAAGATGACAAACACTTTTTTGTTTTTGAAGGTATTCAGCCTTGACAAAAAAGTCAATCTGCACAACATGCGTTAGCAAAACATCATCCTGGGCAAAACAAAACAAAAAACAATTATTAGAACATCTCTATGAAACTGGGCATCTGTATGGTACTATATAGAGGGTGAGAAGACACCCATAACCGCTGGAGAAAGTAGCCGAAGACCAGGCAGGGCAATAAAGTGAGGCCAGACAGAGCCAGAACTCTGTGTACAATTGTTCAATCCTTACAGCCCAGGACAGTGTGTGGCCGTGAGTGTCTGGATAAGCAGCGTTTAGGAGCTAGACTGCCTGGGTTTGACACAAGCTCTCCCACTTACGTCACTGTGAGTGAAGATAAGCAATTGTGCCTCAGTTCTTCCATCTGTAAAATGGGAGTAATAAAGGCACCTATCTCCGTAGAGTTATCCTAGCCAAGGCACTTGGGACGGGGCTCGTTACATAGAAAGCACTGTGCATAAGTTGGCTTTCAAGCATGCTATTGAGCTGCTTTCTCAACTAATCAGTATCCAGTCTTTGGAGGATACAAGCACTCATTATGATCCTATTTGTGACAATAATTAGGAAGAACTGCTTATTGAAAATGGATTTCAAAATTGCATGGCAATTATTTCATTTATCTTTCATTATTTTGATGAATTCTTCAGTGGACAAGATAAACTGAAAGTTTTAACTATATTTGTTTTCAGCACCTACCACCGTATATGGTGTACCATCTGTGGATTTATAAAATATTAGTGAATTATTTATTGAGCCCTAATCTTCTGAAAACTGTTTAAATGTCGGTGTTTTAAAGTACTGTCATTGAATACAAATACAATTTAGAGTCTTTCTCTGTTTTCTCTCTCCCCCTCTCTCTTCTCCGGCCATAAATCGTTGTCTATTCACTGGGTAAACAACATCTGAATTCCCTGGTGCTCAGAAGCCCACTGATTTCACTAAAAGGTTGTCTCATCCAGCTCTGAATATGGAGTCTGGTTTCTGAATGGCTGGCAAGATTTATTTTCCCTGGTGATTGGAGCTGGTATATTTTACCAAGGCAAATCCCCATGTGACAAAGGAATAAATACACAGAGAAGAACCATTTGCATAAAGTAAGTGAACCCCATCAATAAACTCTATTTATTTTGTTATCAGAGAAATAGCCCTGTGCCCTTATCCATCAGCAGACAGTCGCTCTGACCTTTCTCACTTCAGTTCACACTGGATTGCACTACCTCACCAGCAGCCAATCTACTCTGAAATCAATGTCCTGGTTTCACACCAGAGGCGTTGACCTCCATAAGCAACAGACTTGTGTGGCAGAGGACGCTGCCATTAGAGGAACCATGTCTTGCAGCCTGGTCCAATCGGTTGCTAGCATAAGATTCTTGCTTACTTACTTGCTTTGTGTTGTTTAATTCAGAGTTGGCAAGAAGGTTTAAGGAAAAATAAGGGTTGACAGGGAGGTTTAAGGAAAACATAGATAGAGCAGAGTTTAAATCTTGGCCTTGTCAATTTCTGGCTGTGACAATGTGAGCAGAAGTTTTGACTCATCTGAGCCTCAGTTTATAAATTGGTAAAATGAGGATAAATAAAATTGACTGCATAGCATTTTGTGAGGATTAAAAAAGGCAATACAAGTAGTGTCTAAAATAATACCTGCCACATGGCAGGTGTTAGTCAAATGCTTTTTACCTTGTCTTCTCTTTTTCTTCCCTGTTCTCCTCCCTTCCTTCTTTCCCTCTCTTCCTTCCTCGTATGTGATCTTCCATTTGCCCAGGGCTTCCTGTGTGATTCTAAGTTATAGCTTCTAGGGCTTGTATCAGGAAACCACACCTTAGGTCCCTGGATCCAGAATTTTGAACATCAACCTAAAATTTTCCCATCAGCCTTCAGCCTCTCTTCCTAGCCATGGGATGCTCCTCAGTACAGTTGCAGTTATTAGCTCAGTTCTTTAGGGCTCATCTTTCTCTGAAACTTAGTGATCAATTTACTTTACCCCTGAAACTACCCTTGTCATCTTTGGGCAAAATCACCTGCAAGCAGAAAAGTTTGGCTTCTTCAGTAGATGTTCAACACATGCTTGATAAGTTGGAACTATCAAGGCCGTGTCCCAGGAGCTCAGAGAGTATGATATACTGATTCTGGAAACTAGGTGTTTTAGGAATCATGCTAATCAAGTATATCAACATACCTGACTTGCAGAAGACAGTTAAGTGTCAGGTTAAGAGCTTGCGCTCTGAAATTGTAATGACTCTGCTCTGTGTCCTCCAACAAATTTCCTTTTTTTTTTTTGAGACAGAGTGTTGCTCTGTCACCCAGGCTGGAGTGCAGTGGCGCAATCTCGGCTCACTGCAAGCTCCGCCTCCCGGGTTCCCGCCATTCTCCTGCCTCAGCCTCCCGAGTAGCTGGGACTACAGGCGCCCGCCACCTCACCCAGCTAGTTTTTTGTATTTTTAGTAGCGATGGGGTTTCACCGTGTTAGCCAGGATGGTCTCGATCTCCTGATCTCGTGATCCGCCCACCTCGGCCTCCCAAAGTGCTGGGATTACAGGCTTGAGCCACCACGCCCGGCCCAACAAATTTCTTAAGCTCTCCAAGCCCAAGTTTCCCCCATCTGTACATGATGAATAGTAAGGTGGTTTTGGAGTAAGTTAGAAATGGCCCTCAATGCTCTTAGCACAAAGTCTGTCAATACAGTAAGAGGAACAAATATGGGCCAGTTCTCAGATGATCTAAAAACTACCTGTTATGGGCTGAATTATGCCCTCAGGTTCATATATTGAAGCTCTAACCCTTATTTCCTCAAAATGTGACTACATTTGGAGATAGGATTTTAAAAGGGTAATGAGGTCAAATGGGTGTTCCTTAATCTTGTATGACTGGTGTTTTTATAAGAAGAGGAGATTGGAGCAGACACACAGAGGGAAGGGCACCATGTAAAGACACAGAGAAAAGGACAGCCATCTGCACACCAAGGAGAGAGACCTCAGAAGAAACTAAACTGCCGATACCTTGATTTCACTAGCCTCCAGTATTGTGAGAAGATAAATTTTGGTTGCCTAAGCCCTGCAGTCTGTGGAACTTTGTTATGGCTTCCCAGCAGACTCATGCCCCGCCCCATGCTGAGACCCTTTCTCCCTGGCCCTGTGATCCTGAGCAGGCCTGGCATTCAGATAGGCTCCATTAAGGAGAGATTCATTGAATGTAACCAGCCAAATGTCCTGCTTTGGTCTTTCCTCCTAATTTTTTTATTTTTATTTATTTATTTTTATTTATTTATTTATTTATTTTTTTACACTCCCCTTGAACAACATGGCTAAGCCACAGGCTGGCTACGTCACAAGCAAGCTTTCTGCTTCACTATGCAGAAACCTCTTGTTGGCATTTTTTGGACACCAGTATCTTAATTCACTCTCCGTTTGCCTTGATTTGCTTCTCTATTTCCAGAGGACTCAAGTGGCCTGGGTTCCTGATTGTTTTCTCAATGATTTGGCCATCTCTTTGTGGGAGTCTTCTGGTTTGCTGGAAACTGGGACTTTGTGGCACCATCCGTCTTCTTGGATTCTGACCCTCCACTTGGCTAACTGAGGTTTGTCACATGACAAAGCCCTGTGTGCTCTCTGAGCTTCCACGACTCCAGCATTTTCTATGATTGAGAGCAAGTCAAATGTACACACTGTACACACCCAAAGTTAATCTTGGGTATAGTTAGCATAGCTGTATTTGTGCTACTCATGAGAAAGTTAAGGCCTGGTCAGGGTCAGTGCCTGAAAAGCCACAATCAGGAATTTGGTTTGCTTCCCTACAGCAGCAAGACCTTCCCATTCCTATACATCGCCCTTCACTTTGCCTTCCTGGCTCTGACCTCTATGTTTTCTATGACCTCCAGAACCCACCGGATTATTCTAATAGATTGTTCTGCATTCCCCAAACATGATTTCTTGCATTCCCCAAACATGATTTCTTGCTTTGTGCCTGTGACCCATCATATACCCATACAGGACCCCCTATTGGCCAGCCCCAAACCAAGGAACCTCTCTGACCTATTGATACCTGTAACTCAGAGGGTGGACAAAGAAGGACAGCACAAGCTTACGAGCTCCAGGACGGAGTTAAAACAGGATCACTTTGGCCGGACACGGTGGGTGGCTCACGCCTGTAATCCCAACACTTTGGGAGGCCAAGACAGGTGGATCACAATGTCAGAGTTTGAGACCAGCCTGCCCAACATGATGAAACCCTGTCTCTACTAAAAATACAAAAAATTAGCTGGGCGTGGTGGCAAGTACCTGTAATCCCAGCTACTCAGGAGGCTGAGGCAGGAGAATCGCTTGAACCCCGGAGGTGGCGGTTGCAGTGAGCCAAGATAATCCCACTGCACTTCAGCCTGGGTGACAATAGTGAAACTCCGTCTCAAAACAAAACGAAACAACAACAACAACACACGGGATCATTTTGCTATTTCTTGGATATTGTGAGCTGCTCATACCTGCCTCTCCTGTGTAACAGATTACCAGGATGCACACTAACAGTCTGTAAGTGGCAGAGAGGAATTTATGTCCTGGGATCTAAGAATTCTTAGACATCTTTGATCAACAATGGCTAAGCCATGTGTCTTGTGTAACAAGAGACTTCCTCTTGGTGCAGCATGCTCAGTGCTGTGCGTGAAAGTGGCTCATAAAGGTAAGACAAGGAATTAGAACTTGGCACTTGAAATACCTCTGGAAGTATAAAAGTAGACTGGAGCCAGGCAAGTACCTCGGAGTCAGTAGGCAAGTCAGAATGGGGAATGACCTGGGCAGCTGAAAGTAGGAACATGTGTGGCCAAAGGAAGTATGCAACCTGGACATATTGTTTTATTAACTTTCTGAGAAGTCATTAGTCACTTCTTGCCTCAGTTGTCCTTTTTAAAAATAAGAATAATTTGGATCAGCCAGTCTACATTCTCTTCTATTTCTAGAATGCTAATCTGTTTTACTTACTAAGTACCAGTATCAGAGCGCATTACCGTCCTGCTAACAGACACAAGCTACCAGCAACATGAAGTTCTTGATATCCAAGACCAGCTTCTCTTCTGAGAGGGAAAATTCTCTATGGTTTCTCCAAAGGCCGGAGCAGGTCAAGTCCGGGTGCAAGGGCAGGCCTTTGAGAACACCTTTAGGAGCAGAAGGTGATGCAGGCCTAATCATTTTATAGCATTCTAGTAATTTCAGAGTTATCAGACCTCACAGCAGTGAGTCAGCAGTGCCTTTGAAATTCGGAGCTGAATTTAACTTCATCAAACCCTGAATCATGGTTCTAGGATAACTTTAAAATAGATGATGGTTATATTCATGGAGCTTTCTGCTCATAGAATGGCAGAGGGGAACTGACTGTATGGGAAACAAAAAATCTTCCTGAACCAGTCAGATGAAGTATAGCCACACAAGAAACAGTGAACCATTAGCTCGGGACACAGCAGTTACCACCTACTAGATCACTCCCACCTCCGGTGTTGGCTGGCGAGATCCCCCTTCCTAAATCGCCCTTCTCAACCATCTCAGTGGCTCCAAAATCTAAGGCAGGAGTAGGGATAGCATTTGTCACCCACACCCTTAGTGTGCTCCTCCCATTGCTTTTCAATTCCAACCATGTGTTGCATCAGATTAGATACCTACGATCTCTCTCGGGACCAGCTACATCATTTGTCAGGCCTGATGCAAAATGAAATCATGGGGCCCCTTGTTCAGAAGTTAAGAATTTGAAGATGGTGCCAGTACAGCATTAATCCAAGTACAGGTCCCTTTTAAGCACAGGACTGTGGGTAACTCTGCAGGTTGTACACTCATGGGGCTGACCCTGGTCCTTTCCACCAGTCTTCTGCTCCTCTGCTTTCCTGCTAAAGATGCCTGTTCACTCAGTGATTCAACAAATCCACCCAAGCAACCTGCATACATCATTCTTTCTCTTGTGCCATCTTGTTATGAACCACAGACAATTTTATTGACGTGAGGAAAAGGCATCAGAACAGATCTGACAATGTTCAGTGGCTCACAGTTTCCAGAGAGACGCACCCCTGGGGTGTTGAGAACCTACTAGATATACTGAGTCTAAACCAGGGGTTCTTAGTGAGGAGGGAGCTCAGGCTTACCTGAGATGCCCAGGGATTCTAAATCTGTAAACCTAATTTATGCTCTTGAAAAGTCTTCTCAGTAAAACAATGGTGAAGAAGCATTTGAAAACGATTCCATTTATTTGTTATTTTATATGTCTTATGACTTCTTTTATCATTATTTGATTTTTTGAGACATACATGCATATCTGTGCGTGTGTATGCTCCCCTCCCCACCAGCCTGATGTTAGAATCTGTTTAAATGGACTTTTTTTGTTGTTGTTCAGAGTGTTTTAAACTTCAGTGTGGCTTGCAAGTTCTGTGTGGTGATGATTATCCACTTTGACTCCGGGTGAATTTATTTGTGGCTGGATCTAGTGGAGGCCACAAACTAATTATTGCAACCAACCAAGAAAAATAAAGAGAATGAGGAAATGCCACAAGTATTGACAATATTTATTGTAGCATATGGCTAATGTGTAAAGAGGTAATAGAACGATGTATCTCAGGGGATCATTCAAAAGGAAAATTACTTAAATTAACTTTTCAGGCAGACCGAATTATGCATTACACCCCTCCTGTAATGCTATACAAAGTCAATGTTTGTGAAGAGTAGAACTGGCGGCTATAAATCAAGCCTTTCAGAAGAACTGTTGTGTCTGCAGGGATTTTTTTCCTTTGCTTTTTTGGCATTTAGATGAATGAAGAATTTTCTCAGCAAATTATTAATTACTCCTTCTTGCCTATAGAATTGAGTTCACTGTAGTTATGTAGGAGTCAATGGTATTCAAACTGCAGCTTTTGATGAAGTAATCGGCTGCTTCTGGGGCCTCTTTCAGCTGCCCTGGGCGTGCTTCACATGTAAACGACTGCCAAATGGATTCTTTCGACATTCCAGCCAATTAAAATACATTTAAAGTGCAGCTGGTGGAGAGGCAAACCATGCGATTGTGCGGAGAACTTCAGGGCAGTGAGACAAAAAACAAACTTTGCGGAACCCAGCTCCAGCAGCCCAGCAAGGCTTTCGTTCGGGGGCAGCGGAGAAAGTCATAAAAAGAGGCTATCTTTAGCTCCCGTCAGAATCAAAGATGACACTTTGAGCACCACCTTGCAGGACACAAAAGAGGGAAGCATGTTTGTTAGGGTGTCAGTTTTCTCTCCTTGCCTCCTGGAACTCTGTGTGTTGGCTGGTTGCCCAATGTGGTGCCGCATACAAATGTTGACAGAACACAGCGGTGTTTGTTAAACCCGGCCTGGGGAAACCAGTGATTAAAACTCTTGAAGGACGATCCGAAAACCCCAGGAACTCTCCTCAATAGCCTTAGAACATTGATCGAATGAAAGAGAAAGCAGTGAGTGGGCTAAAGTGAAACATTCAGCGTCCCTGTCTGCTATGCCTTCTCGGTAAGGACAGAATTTTCTTTTCTTTTTTTTTTTTTTTTTCCTTGAACGTTGATGTTGGTATAGAGGAAAGCACCCAATGTGTTAAGTGCTCTGGTCTGGAGCTCTGATTTGCAGAGTGCAGAGTTTGCCTGTGATTTTTCTGGAGGACATGAAGGGATCACGCTCACTGTGTAAATAGACACAGGGCATTACACGGCACGTGGTGTCTGTGAGTGCTTTTCCACAATTCAGGATGGTACTACTTTTAAATGTTTGCCTTTGCTGACCCAGCCTAGTACTTGCTGCTGTGTATCCAGGTGCCTGGAGATTAATTCCTCCTTGGAACCAACAGTGACGATGTACGTGCCTGATTAATTTTTATTTTCATTTTCGTGTTGTCTGTTTCATTCTGCAGCCAGCCCCACACTATGCATGTCAATCGTGTTTTGTTTTGTTGTTTTTTCTTTTTTCCCTCTTCCTGGGTTAATATTCAGCCAGACCCAAGCATTCTGGTTTACTAAAGCAAAGCCAACATGTTTGGGAATGCCTTGCTTTATTCTGATAGTCAGTGGAGAAGCTGCTAACTTGAGAATTCGCTCTGAATCATTCTTTTCTAATATTTTAAGGAGGCAGGTGCAGTTGCATTATTTCTGTGGTGCTGCAAGTTCAGTAAATACCCAGCTCTTGGATCATACTCGGACACCTATCTTAAATTCCTGAGAATGCTAAGTTCGAGTATGGCTGAGCCGGGGCATTGATTCCTACCCATCAATTGATCAGTGAAACACATACAAAGTTCCTGATTGTTTCCTATCTCAGCTTGTCACAGTAGGCCCTTTCTGGCTCCAATTTTGTTCACTGCAAACAAAGAATCTTGCACATTTCACAGTGAAGGATCACATTGCAGCGTCCTGAGCTCAGTTAAATGTGCTTTATTAATCTTTAATGTGCCAGTAGCTCTGAGGCTATGCCAAGCTGAGACTTTCCAAAATTCTCCAAGCTACCTGCTGCCAAGATAAACGGTGGTAGGCCCAGAAGGGGATATTTTAAGGAAACTTGCAACAGCAAAGTTTTACCCATTAAGTTTGTCCTCAGTCAATGAAAGAAACCTTAAATAAAAGAGATTTCAGAAAGAGCTGCCTCAGCTCTGTACCCTCTGTGTGAAAGACCTACTGGGAAGAGTCCACCTCCTCACCCACACAGTAGTATATGCTCCAGAGTGGGAGGGAATAGGCTTTCTGCTGTGTGCTTGGTGGGCTGTGTTTATGAAATGGGTGCCGTGCAACAGAAACATGTGTGAACGCAGAAGGCTTTCCTGCCTGTGGCTGTGCTTGAGCCCAGAGAAAAACAAGGCTATACATGTGGTATGCCGCCTGACCAATGCAACTATTTCAGACATAACAGCATCAGGGATGCACCATGGCCACAGAGTTTCACTTGGACAAAAGCACAGCTTTTCAGAAAAAGAAAAGTGGGATGGCACACCTCCAAAAACGGGGCAGTGGAGGTGACTTAATGACTCAGAGGACTGTGTGAACCTGTGATTGATTGGCCAGGTCCTGGAGAACATAAGGCTGTGACCTCATGTGGGGCTCTGAGTGGCTCATCAGGTTAATGTAGAGTATATGGTATCATCATCATTTTGGGGGATGCAGGTAAGAGACAAGATGGACTGTGCCTTTGGACACAAGTCCTGTAAGCAGGAACTTCACTTGCCGAGATTGCTATGAGAGGAACATGGAATTAGAGCTGAGAGGAGTTGCAAGGTCGTTTCTGATTTTGAGTCAGTCACACAAAGACTTTATGAATATGTGCAGGCAGTAATGAGGGGTGATCAAGAGTAAAGATGGCCTCAGTTAATCAGGTGGTTTTGTTGGCTTTAAAGTCAAGTCCAATCTCCTTCCTGTGGCCTAGAACAGAGGTTGACAAACTACAGATCACAGGCCCAAATCTGCCACCATGTGTTTTTTTGTAAATAAAGTTTTATGGAAACAGAGCCACACCCATTTGTTTGTATATTATCTATGGCTGCTTTTGTGTTACCACAGCAGGGCTGAGTAGTTGCAACAGAGACTCTATGGCCCTGAAAACTCTAAAACATTTACTATTGGGTTCTTTAAAGGAAACGTTTGAGAGGCTAGACATACAGAACAATGCTTCTCAAACTGTCTGTGGTGAAGAACCTGTTTTGTGTTTTAAATTTCTAATCCGTTATGCACTGATAGTTTCTTTAAATATAATAGAAATGTTGCATGAATGTTGTGGCGATGTCACATTGCTACAAAATTTCTGAATATTTATTCTTAATTGTTATACTTATCACAGATCAGCAACTATTTGTTGCAGACTGGCACCAGTTCCTGGACCACACTTTGAGAAGTTCTGGTCCTTGCATAGTTTTCTAGCCTTATCATGTGCCATTTGTGCCAAATTTCCAGAGATGCTCTCCATTCTCATGAGTGAAATCAACAAATCCTTCCCCATCTTTGGGCCTTTGCTGCTGACGTTTGCTTTACCTGGAAGTCTTTTTCCCTGACTCTTCTCTTAGCTCCTCCTTTCCTTTAGGTCTCTGTTTAAATTCATTTTGTCAAAGGAGCCTTTTGAAAGAAGTCCATCTGAAAAATCTTTCCGCATCTTTCATCACTCTTTCTTCATAGCATTTATTGCATTCGATACTTATCTTGTTTATTTATTTGTTCATCTCTTTTTATTTGTTTATCTGTTTTGGTCAGGATTCAGTAACAGCATAGTCTATTTCAGCTAGTTTAAGCAGAAAGGAATTTTGTACTGGTTGGAGCAGGCATATAAAATCTGGGAGAAGGAATGGGGGAGAAAGCAGAACTTCTGAGAGTAATGCACAGGGCATGGCAGCATGTTTACAACTATGTCTCTGTCACTATCACAAAGCTGATATCAGGAAGGTGTTGGTCTCAGTCCATTTTTTGTTGTTGTTGTTGTTATGTGTAACAGAATACCTGAAACTGGGTAATTTATAAATAAAATAAATGTATTTATAAATTTATTACAGTTACGAGGTCTGGGAAGTCCAAGGTCGAAGGGCTGCCTCTGATGAGAGCCTTTTTGCTGGTGAGACTCTGCAGAGTCCCAAGGTGGTGCAGAGCATCACACAGTGAGGGGCCTGAGCACACGAGCTCAAGTCTCTCCTCCTCTTCTTATAAAACCACCAGTCCTACTTCCATGATAACCCATTAATCCATTAACCAATTAACCCAGTAATCCATGAATTGATTGATCCATTTACGAGGGCAGAACCTTCATCACTCAATCACCTCTTAAAGGCTCCACCTTTTAATACAGTCACTTTGAGGATTTTATATCACTATGAGTTTTGGAGGGGACAGATATTCAAACTGTTGCACTAATGCCACCACCACTACCTCCAGGATCACGTTGCCTCTGCTACTACCTCCAGGATCACGTTGCCTCTGCTCTCATCTCCTCCACCGAAACAAGCATCTTTGTTTCTTGAAACAAGTGAAGCTAGAGATAGAATATTAGGGCCTTTGCTACAGATGTTGCAGATTACCTGACACCTCTGGCAGGAACAGCAGAAACTAAGCATCTAACTCCTGATCTTTACTCTGACTTTCAAATCCCACTATAGGGGGCCTCCAGGATAAAGTATGAATTGCAACATAACTCAAGTTATGAGGGAGTTAGGGGAATACTTGGCTTAAAATCTTAGTTTTTTGAGTCTCTAATGATGAAATGGAGTCTCTATAATCTGCCTGCATCATCTACTGGAAGGTAATCTCCGTGAGGGTAGGGACCTTGTTCATCACCCTATGCCAGTGCTGAGATTAGTGCCTGCCACATGAAATATGCACAATAAATGTTGATGTTATATTTATGCATGCATGAATGGAAGACATGTTTTCTCAAAGTCTGTGGTTTATAATAAGGTAGCATGTAGTACACACAAGGGAGATTCATGTATATGAGTTAGCCTGACAAAGATCCCTGAGGTGGGAAATGGAGACTACTTATAGGCAATAATCTCACCTTTGAAACATACCTTGTTTTTCAAAACTGAAATATATTCATAAAGCTGCAGTTAGTCAGTGTGCTCAGGGATGGGAGTATTCAGGTTACCAGCTAACACTGTCATTTACTGAGGGCTTATTATAAGCCCTGCTCTATACTATATGCTACACATGCATTATCCCATTTATTCTGCACAAAATCCTGATGCAGCAGGCAATACTTCTATTTTCAGAGAGGAAATAGAGGCTTTACATGGTAAAGTGGCTTTCCCAAGTCACAGAACTGATGAGGTGTGGAGCCAGATTTGATACCATGACTTTTTGAAATCCATGTTTTAGCTCTTAACCTCCAGTTATAATCCCACAATTTATCTTTCTGGTTGTTGTACATTCACTAAGGAATCTTCCATTTTGTTTTCATTCTAGTGGCTGGTTAACCTTTTGCATTAATCTACTTTGTGTACAATCTGTTCATCTGGACTGAGATATCCATACCGATCTCTGGATCACTGCTGAATGTTGCTGAATATCAGCAGTAAATCTGTGGGTCTATAGACGAGTGTTTAGAAGAAGTCGGAGAAAACTAATTCTGCAGGGATTAAGAGTATCAAGAAGATAGTAGTAATTTTTGCTGTTAGAACAAAAATCCTAGATAATAGAATATTTCTCTTGTAATTGGACAACCCTCCACCCATGCCATATGTTTGGTTAAAATGTTCAAGTCTTTGGGTTCTGTTAGGTTGAAATTCTATGTAACATTATAGCCATTAAACAGTGATAATCAGTAATAGTAGTGACTTTTTGATAATAAAAAAATAAGTTGAGAATTAATTTTGTATTTTAAGTTTTAGAGGACTCAAAAAGATACCTTTGAAGAAAGAGGACCTGTCTAGTGGTGGAGCACCCAAGAAATATTACTTGGCAACAATATATATGATAAAATAAACCACTTAAATCCCATTTCTAGTGTCTAAGAATGACGGGGGAAAAGAAGTACTTCTGAAATGGTGGAGTAAAGACCTCTGAAAATCTCCTTCTCCAAAAAAGCAAGAAAACACTGACAAAAATGGCCAAAATCAATGTTTCTAGAACTCGAAAAATTAAAGAAAGGCTTGCAACAATCTGAGGAGCATTTATTCTGGGGAAAAATTAGCTGAATCTCAGCAAGAACAGTGAGCAGTGTGGCATTGACTTGCCCTATTTTCATTCCCTTCTTCCCAGCTTGAAAACTAACAGTTTTGTGATTATAGTAGCTGTGCAAACCAGTAGCCTAGTCACTACTAGGTCACTACTATTACCAAATATCACTGTTTAATGACTGTGATGTTAAATAGAATTTCAACCAACCTAGCAACTGCTGGAAGGGACAAAACTTTATTCCCGCCAAATTGTCATAATTTGACCTTTCTGCTAGCTCTCTGCAGACTCCCACTGTCAGATCTTGTCTTTATTTTATCTGACTCAGAATTTAATAAGGACAAAGATGCTTTTCCCTGGGACATTCATACCAACATACATACTATGAGAGTTGGAGAAAGAGGGTACCAATATACACATTATGGAAGTTTGAAAAAAATGAAAGATAGGAAGGAGCAGAAAGAATATTTGAAGAAATAACAGCTGAAAACACGTCACATTTGATGAAAGACATATATCTACATATCCAAGAAACTCAATAAACTCCAAGTAGGATAAAAATACAAAAGAATATTATTTAACTAGAATATATAGAGAAAGCTTACAACTCAACTATAAAAAGACAAGCAAACCAGTTAACAAAACAAACAAACAATTCAAATATTCATTTCTCAAAAGAAGATACACAAATGGCCAATATAAGTAAAATATGTTCAACATTATTAGTTATTAGGGAAACACAAATAAAAACCAAATTAGATACCACTTTGCACCCACTAATATTGCTGTGATAAAAAAGATGGACAATAAGAAATGTTGGCAAGGATATGAAGAAATTAGAACCTTCATATATTGCTGGTGGGAATGTAAAGTTGTGTAAACTGTGTAGCCACTTTAAAAATGGTTTGGCAGTTCCTCAAAATGCTAAACATAGTGTTTGCATATGATCCATCAGGTCCACTCCTACATATAGTTCCAAAAGATTAATAAATATATGTCCACATGAAACTTGTACATGGATGTTCATAGCAACATTATGCATACTTGTCCAAAAGCGGAAAGAACCCAAATGATAATCATTTGATAAACAGATAAAGGAAATGTGATATATCCATACAATGGAGTATTATCTAGCCATATAAAGGAATGAGGCCCTGATTTATATACCTCATGCATGAACCTTGGAAACATTATGTTAAGTTTAAAAAGCCAAATGTAAGAGGTCACATATTGTATAATTCCATGTGAAACGTTCAGAATAGGCAAATCCGTAGAAAAAGAGAGTAGACAATTGTTTCTAGAGGCTGGGAAAAGGGATACTGGGAAGTAACTGGTAATGGGTATGGGCTTTCTTTATGGGGTTGACAGAATGTTCTGGAATTAGATAGTGGTGCTGATTGTACAACTCTGTGAATATGTTGAAACCTAATGAATTGTGCTCTTTGAAAAGGCAAATTTTATCACATATAAATTAAATCTCAATTAACATGATTAAAAATGCTATTGAAGGAAACTAGTTAGACACGTCAGAGTTCAGTCAACCTTACCAATTTGGGGGCATAAGGCAAGGGTGTAAATGATGTCAATATGCCATATATCAAATATTTTACAATTGTAAATCAAGAAAATGAAATTTTAAGTAAGTTCTGCTCTTCTGCTTTGACCAACATAACTTTGGATCATCTTCGTCCTGTTTGCAGTAGGAAGTCAGCAAGAGCTTTAGTTAGGATAGGGAATCAGCCCTGTTGAGGTCTGAGTGGAAAACACCCTGGGGACAGCAGTTACTAAACTATGGCAATGATCCTACCAGAGATTGAGGAGGACTAAAACCAATGTTGTTGGTATGGAGGGAGTATGACAGATACAGCAGACATGCTGTAAGCTTAATCAGCAGAGATGGAGTGGAAAGAGGATAAAGGATGAGAGGAAAGAGAGAGGCTGGCTGATGTTTAGAGTTTCCATGACTCAGGATGATGTTATCAGCCCTAGTTTCACAGTTCACTATTGTCACATCATCACCAGGAAATGAGCCAATATTTGGACTGTGTTCTCATTTCATTAGTCTCACTATGATTTTGCATTTCAAAGAGAAGGAGGTATTAGCACAATAGGTAATTGGACTTAGTTGTTAGAATATGGGAAGCTAAGAGACTGAATGTGTTAATCAGGCTTTCAATCTTAAATTAGCAGTAATCACATATCTTCAAGAAACTATGAAGAAGCTAGGTTTTGGCCAAATTTTAAAGGAAATAAAGATTGCATGCCTCTCCATTTCAGTTCTACCAAATAGTTCAGATCCTTCCTCTTTAGCCCTGGTTTTACAGATCCTGCAACAAGGCTGACAGTTGTCTCCCTCTCAGACTTATATGCTATATTTTATATCTTTCTCTGCATCTTGCTGTAATACTCTGATCAGATATGAGGTGCATTAGTATGAGACAGGCTGTCTCATAATTTGATGGTGGAGTGCCAATTTGTATGACTTTTATGGAAAACATTTTACCAATAGATGTTAGAGTATTTAAATCAATTCCGTTGTCATCTATTCTATTATAATTTAGAAAAATTTAATCTATTCTATTGTAGTTTAATCTTTTCAAAGGAAATAATGTGTGATTGTAAAATTATTCATTACAATATTATTTTAATGGTGAAACACAAAAAATTCGTGAAAAATTGACAATAATTTGAAGTCCATCAGTAGGTGACTGTTAAATAAGTAATAGTTAATAAAATACTGTGCAGCCACTAAAAACTGATGTAAGGCCAGGTGCAGTGGCTCACGCCTATAATCCCAACACTTGGGGAGGCTGAGGTGGGCAGATCACCTGAGGTCAGGAGTTCGAGACCAACCTGGCCAACATGTTGAAACCCCATCCCTACTAAAAGTACAAAAATTAGCCGGGCATGGTGGTGGGCGCCTGTAATCCTAGCTACTCGGGAGGCTGAGGCAGGAGAATCGCTTGAACCCAGGAGGCGGAGGTTGCAGTGAACTGAGATCGCGCCACTGCACTCTAGTCTGGGCTACAAGAGCAAGACTCTGTCTAAAAAAAGAAAAACAAAACAGATGTAGATCTGGTCGATTGGAATAATGACTATGATATAGTAAGTGGTAAATGTAGGCTAAAAGTAAGTGAATTAGGAACTCATTTTAAAAATGTCTTTCTCTACATATATGTGTCTGCATACAAACAAAAGCTAGAAAGTACTTCCATTAAAATGAGAAGATAATTTTTACTTTCACCTTACATTTTTGTATTGCTGAAATTGTTTTTAATTCATAAATAATATAATAAGTAAAACATAGCTTTAGCTTTCACCAAATCACCATTTACCATTAACCATTGTGAATCAAATAAACAAAAATGCTATATTCATAAGATGAAATACGTTACACTACCATTTAAAATAGTGATTTGGAAAATGAATGCTAACAGTATTTACCCACAATAAACACAGGGATACTTTGTTTTATTGTGCTTTGCTTTATTGCACTTCACAGATATTGTGATTATTTCCCAATTAAAGATTTGTGACAACCCTGCATTGAGCAAGTCTATCAGCACCATTTTCCCAACAGCATGTGATCATTTTGTGTTTCTGTGTCACATCTTGGTAATTCTCACAATATTTCAGACTTTTAAATTATTACTATTAATATATCTGCTTTGGTGATCTGTGATCTGTGATTTTTAATCTTACTATTGCAATTGTTTTTAGGTACCACAAACTATGCCCATATATGAAGTTAAGATGTTGTGTGTGTTCTGACTGTTCTACCAACCTGCCATTCTCCCATCTCTCTCCCTATCCTTGGGTTTCTCACTTCCCTGAGACATAACAGTATTGAAATTAGGTCAATTAATAACACTACAATGGCTCTAAAGTGTTCAAGTGAAAGGAGGAATCATGCATCTTTTACCTAACATTAAAAGCTAGAAATGATTAAGCTTAGTGAAAAAGACATGTTGAAAGCTGAGACAGACTGAAACCTTGGCCTCTTGCTCCGGTTAGCCAAGTTGTGAATGCAAAGGAAATGTTCTTGAAGAAAATTAAAAGTGTTACTCCAGTGAACAATGAATAACACCAAAAAGTGAAACAGGCTCCATTGCTGTTACGGAGAAAGTTTTAGTGGTCTTGAAGATAGGCCAAACCAGCCATAACATTTCCTTAAGCCAAAACCTAATCTAGAACAAGACCTTAACTCTCTTCAACTCTATGAAACTGACAGAGGTGAGGATGAGAAAACTACGGAAGAAGTGTTTGAAGCTAGCAGAAGTTGGTTCATGAGGTTTAAAGAAAGAAGCTATCCCTACAGCATAAAAATGCAAAGTGAAGCAGCAAGTGCTGATGTAGAAGTTGCAAGTTATCCAGAAGATCTAGCTAAGATAGATGGTGATGGTGGAAATACTAAAGAACAGATTTTCGGCCAGGTGTGGTGGCTCATACCTGTAATCCCAGCACTTTGGGAGGCCAAGGCAGGTGGATCACAAGGTCAGGAGATTGAGACCATCCTGGCTAACATGGTGAAACTTCGTCTCTACTAAAAATACAGAAATTAGCTGGGTGTGGTGGTGCGTACCTGTAGTCCCAGCTATTTGGGAGGTTGAGGCAGTAGAATTGCTTGAACCCAGGAGGTGGAGGTTGCAGTGAGCCGAGATTGCACCACTGCACTCCAGCCTGGCAACAGAGTGAGAATCCGTCAAAAAAAAGAACAGATTTTCAATGTGAAATAGCCTTATATTGGAAGAAAATATCATCTAGGACTTTCAAACTGTAGAGGAGAAGTAAAAGCCTGGCTTCAAAACTTTGAAGGACAGGCTGACTCTCTTGTTAGGATATAATGCAGCTAGTTACTTTAAGATGAAGACAATGCTCATTTAAATTCCAAAAATTCTAGAGTCCTTAAGAATTACGCTAAATCTACTTTGCCTATGCTCTAGAAATAAAATAACAAAGCTGAATGACAGCATATCTGTTTAAAGCATGGCTTACTAAATATTTTAAGCCTGCCATTAAGACCTATGGTTCAAAAAAAAGAGATTACTTTCAAAATATTGTTGCTCATCACCAGTGCACCTGGTCATCCAAGAGCTCCGAAGGTGTTGTACAAGGAGATTCATGTTGCTTTCATGTCTGTTAATGCAACATCCATTCAGCAGTCGAGGGATGAAGAAGTAATTTAAATTTTCTAGTCTTATTATTTAAGAAATACAATTTGTAAGACTAAAGCTGCCATAGACAGTCTTACAGATCCTGTGATGGATCTGGGCAAAGTAAATGGAAAAGTTACTAGAAAGGATTCACCATTCTAGATGCCATTAAGAACATTTGT
Organism: Papio anubis; assembly: GCF_008728515.1. NCBI lineage: Eukaryota > Metazoa > Chordata > Mammalia > Primates > Cercopithecidae > Papio > Papio anubis. Next base: position 18,142,583 of record NC_044985.1, on the reverse strand, counting down.
GATTTGTGGGAGGAGGTCAAAATATCATCATTAACAGGAGTTTGGAAGAAGTTGATTTCACCTTCATGGATGACTTTGAGGGGTTTGAGACTTCAGGGAGAAAATAACTGCAGATATGGTAGAAAGAGCAAGAAAACTGGAATTAGAAGTGGAGCCTGAAGATGTGACTGAATTGCTGCAATCTCATGATAAAACTAACAGGTGAGGAGTTACTTCTTACAGATGAGCCAAGAAAGTGATCTTGAGATGGTGTCTACTCCTGGTAAAGATGCAGTGAACATTGTTGAAATGACAACAAAGGATTAGAATAAACTTAGTTGATAAACTTAGTTGATAAAGTAGCAGCAGGGTTTGAGAGGATTGACTTCAACTATCCAACGTGGTGCATGTCACAGAGAAAACTTTCATGAAAAGAAAAGGTCAGTCAGTGTCAAACTTTGTATTTTTCTTATTTTAAGAAATTGGCACCCCCATTCCAGCCTTCGGAAAGCACCGCCCTGATTAATCCATAGGCATCCACATCAAAGCAAGATGCTCCACCAACAAAAAGATTATGAGGTGCTGACGGCTCATAATCAGCATTTTTTAGCAACAAAATATCTTAAGATACACACATTGTTTCTTAGACATAATGCTACTGCACACTTAAAAGACTGTAGCATAGTGTGAACATCTGTGTGACTCCCTTTATTGCAATATTCGCTTTATTGCAGTGGAGCAGGAGCCCAACCAACAATATCTCCATGGTATGCCTGTACGTACAGCAATATATAGCCATAACCAAATTATTTGTAATAAATACCTATTATGTTAATATTCAGAACATATTTTTAATTTCACAATTATTATTAGGTTGATGCAAAAGTAATTGTGGTTTTGCCACTTACTTTCATTGAATTACTTTCAAAACCACTGTTACTTTTGCACCAACCTAATAGTATTGTGATCAAATTCTTTATACTCTCTCTTAGGTGCTGTAAATCAAAATGCCATAGTTATATCTACTAATTCAAGTTAAATGTATATATGTATTTATAGTACAAACCAGAAATATGTTATAAGCCATATATTTCTTATATATGGAAACCTGAAAGAGTGGGCATTGTATACACTGGGAAGACAGATTTTTAGTTAATTGAGTCTTCTAGAGAGTTAGGGAGAAAGGCCATACACACACTTAAAACACTTTTGTATACTTGATAAACAACCCACAGAATTGGGCAAATGATAAAAAGGTATTGAGAGCCACATTACTACACTATTTGCTTTTTCAGAGAGAGCATTGGGAAAACTTGGTAAGGTGGATTTTTCATCAACCCATGCAAAGTAATTTAATAATCTGGCCAAAAATTATCTTAAATTGATTTAGTCTTAGGAACTGTCTAAATCACTTCCTTAGAATATCTTCTTTGGTTTTTACCACAATCCTGTGAGGCAGGCAAGGCAAATATTTACATTCACAGATAAGGAGACAGCTTCAGACGGGTTAAGCACACTGCTCAAGATCTCAGACTAGAAAATTAAGGATCTGGGATCTGAACCCACATTATTTTTTTGACAATACAAGTTAGTTCTAGTTATAAGTGGAAATTGAATCTTCGTTTACAGGATCCAGGTCCAGATGTTTTTCTTTTCTATGTCCTTCTATCCTCCCAGAAGATTACAATGCTTATAAAGTACCCAGGACTGAATCCTGATCCGTTTCTAACAAGGCACCAGTGAACACAAAGCAAGGAAGATTCTAGATGAACGAGACTGGTAAAGCATGGCCAGGGGAAAGAGCCTGGGTATGGGAGGATGGTGGGGAGAGCTTCAAACTCAAATAGCTGCAAAGGCCATACAGTTGATATAAATAATGGAAGCCTGCTAGGAGCGAGAAAAACAAAATCAGCTGCATGATAATGGAACTGCCACTGGATCGCATTGTGGTAGCGATAGCAGGGATTCATGAGTGTGAGCGAACTGGAGAGCGTGTCCTGTTAAATATCTGAAGGATGTAGCTGTTGCTTAGCACCAGCAACTGTTGCAGAAAAGAAACTGACTCTGTGTTTTACTGTTTTCAGTTACTCAAAAGAAAGCTGAAAATTTTGATTTTTAGGCAAAATCTCTCCATTTTAAATGTTAGTATTAATTTTTTAAAAAGCATTTCATAAGCTGACCAAAATATACCTGATGGCAAACAAAGCCTCTGGAGTTGGTAGTTCATGATTTCTGGGCATACTGTGTCTAAGAGTTTTCCAGGTTCCTAGCTGATCAAATTTGATTTCTGCTTCCTTGATGTTGCTCCACAGTGATCCTTGTCATTTGTCCTTATGTATTCAGGTAAACATCTCTCTTTCGTCTTCTTCACACCCACCTACACCTACCACCCTCATCAATCCTCGTCATTTCTCACACTTGCTCTAAGAGATTGTGCCCAAGAGGATATCCCCAAATGCACCCCCAGAACAGTCTGGATAAACACTGCTGGTCGTGTGTGTTTAGAAATGTCCCCTGGGGCTCAGGAAAAGCATCTTTTAATTAAGCTACACGTCTGACTTTAATTATTGTCTAGACTAGGATTTTTTTTTTTTTTTTTTTTTTTTTTTTTTTTTTGCAAGCCTGTAAATATATGCGTGGGGACTGGGTGATACAAATCATTCAGTTTTTCTACACTTAGAAGGAATCCAACTAGAAGGTGCCAAGGAAAGTTCAAAAGGCGTATGAGCAAAGGCACAAATCTCCATGTTAAATCCGCAAACTAGATTAAGCACTTGACTGCTGCCTTGAGCTGAAATAGACAGAGGCATATTCCATCCTAGTTTCTCAGGGAGGTTCACAGCAAAGGGGACATGTGCATTGAGCTGACTCACACAACATTTCATCCAGTGAATGTTCCGATGCATCTTTGGAGGAGTCTGACTTTGGAGATAGTTCTCTTCATAATCCATCTTTGGGCAAACTTATAATGTTTCAGTAGGTAATGTTTTCCTATTTATAAAGTGTTTTTAATCATGATTCTCTGTTGAAAATTTTGAAAATACCACAAAGTATATGAAAGTGGGTTTTTAAAAATTACATGCAATCCCGTCACCCAGAGACAGTTTTGTAATTTTGGTGTATATTATTCTAATCTTTTTGCTGTGTTTTCATGAAAAACAGATAAACAAATGCACACACACACACAAATAAAGAAAACATGCTCTTGGCTTTATACAAAAAATTTGAATATCAATAATTACACTTTGTGATAAATTCAGTCTACATAAATAAGCAATAGGAAAAAAATAGTGAGTGGCGAGACCACAGGAAAGTCAGAATCCAACAGGTAAGAAAGAGAATGAGCAGCATTTTAAGTGCATTTTGACTGAAGGGATAAAGGCCAGGGAGGGCAGAACCATTTGGGCCCTTAGAATACAGTGATGACAGGTGAGAATACAAGTGAGACACATGTGGACACAACTTACAGCTCCTGTGAGAAATAGAGAGGATTCTTACAAAAGAAAGTGTTAGTCCAATTGCTTTGGGTAGGAGGAATCCAGCCTGAGCCTTCTTCCGTTGATCATGCTATCTCCAATACTTTCTGCCTCAATCAATCATTATCAATAAAACAAAGAAGTCTAAAATATTTTGAGCATTTACTACGTGAACAGGCTTATATATGTATAATAGGCATATATAATATGCATTTTAAAACATATGCGATGGTTAGATGCATATATTTTATGTATGTTGACCATTATGTATATACTCTCATTTAAATTTTTAATAAGTTTATTGAGGTATCAGTCACATACCACTTAAAAGATATAATGCACTGGTTTTTAGTATATTCACAGAGTTTGGCGAACATCAGCACTATACAATTTTATAACATTTTTGTCACTCCAGAAAGGAACCTTGTACACATTAGCAGTCACTTTCATTTTCCCCCAAACCCCAGTATATTCTGAATACTAAGCCCTTTTCAGATACGCGACTTGAAAATATGTTCTCCCATTCTATGGCTTGTCTTTTCATGTTCTTGATGATATCCTTTGACAGGCAAAATTTTAAATTCTAATTAAATCCAATTTCTCTACTTTCTTCTTTTGTTGCTTATGTTTTTATTATTATTTCTAAAAATAAAAGTTCTTTGCTTAGTGCAAGGTCATTAAGATATACTCGTATGTTTATTCTGGAAGTTTTATACTTTCAGCTTTTATATTTACATCTGTAATCCATTTTGATGTAATTTTTGTGATGGTATGAGGTAGGTAGTGTTCAGTTTTATTCTTTTGCATGTGGATATCCAGTTTTTACAATGCCATTTGTTGAAAAGACCATTAGTTCTCAATGTATCTCAGTTTCCATCAAGAGTCTAATGAGTGAGGAATTATTTTCTGTGTTTGCAGATGAGGAAACTGAGGCTCAAGGAGGTTAAGTGACTAGCCTTAGGTCCTGAAGAATTCCAACAGAAGAAGTAGAATTTAATGTTTAATACCAAAATGAACATCTATATGCCAGGTCATGGTAAAAAGAAACACAAAATGGATATTCATCATCTGATGCCTTTAAATTTTTGAAACTTAAATATGCCCTTCCTGAGGAGCTGTCAGTGTCAAGTGAATAGTAAGCATAGTTCTTATTTTTTAAAAGCTTATAATAACACAATAGAAACCAAAGTGTTTCCTACAAGCAGATGGCCTCAAAAGTCAGTATTTGGGGTTGAAAGGCAGCAGAAACCAGCTTAAGAAGCCACAGTCAGGGACTCAGGGAATCAGCAGGAGATTGGGGAACCAGCAAACAGACAGGAGCCAAATCAAGCCCAGGGGCTCAGAAGCAGGAAGCACAGGGATTATCTCTGGACAAAGGCAGTAAGACCAGGACATCACAGTGGTTGAGAATCCTGCTGTCTGCTGTCAGCACTGTGAGTGAGCTTGACTGTCCCTGAGCCTTTGATTCCGTAGGTCCCGATACGGAAACAGATGAGAGTGTTTGACTGGCCCAGCCTGAGTTGTGTGCCCACTCTCCGTATCACACACAAATGCCAGGGGCGGTAGATGCTGGAAATGCCCACTCCCAGGACAGCAGGGGAGCCAGTCTTTCCACCCTGATATTCCAGTTGCTTTCTTTGTATGGATGAGTCAGAGCCAAATTGCCTTCATTTTATTTTTCGTCCTCTCGATATTTCACATGACCTGTTTTCCTAATGAGATTATAATCTCCATGTAGTCAGGAACCGTATTTTACACATCACTACTTTGCAGCTTCTATTGCATCTTAAATACAGGCTTGCAGGATGTATTTTCAAATTGCTGAGGATTGCCTGGGATGCCTCAGGGACTGCAATCAACCCTGCATTAATCACATGTGAGTTCTCCCCGGCCCATTTCTAACCTTAAGTAGGGGTTTCCTTCCCATTGGCTGGGGATGCCCAGGATGTGTTTGCACGCGTCAGTGTTAGCCTAAATGAAACAAGGGGGTGGGGGTGGTTGGGGGTGGTTGGGGTGGATGAATTCTATTAGGGGAGGGCTATGAGCCGAGTCATAGATTCAGCCTTGCCCGTACCTTGCTATGAATATTCCCTTTATCTTGAACTCTTCAACTCTCTAAGATAGTTCTTTTCAGGGCTTGTTTGATCCATCAAAATCTTGTGGAGTTTTGGGTTCTTTCCCTTGTTTACCATCAGGGTTCAGAACTGGTTGTCTTTTCTGCTTTACTAACCCCCAGGGGGATGAAAGAAATCCCCCAAATAGCTGAGCTCTGACTCAGAGCTTTTGAGAACCTTCTCCCTCAGCCTTTTTTAGCCCCCCCCACCATTTCCCACAGTTCGTGATGCCCGCAGGTCATGTGATTCCCTCACAATAAAAGAATCTGAGGCTGCATTGCAAAGTAACTTCAGGTTCTTATTTTAATCACATACATTCAAGGTAAAGGCTGCTAGTCATCATGAAAAGCATTAATTTGTTGTCGTGTCTTGGCCTGCTAAGCTTTTCTTGTTCCAACTGTTGGTTGTAATGTCTCTTTGACTTTTCTGAGAAAGTAGATGTCCACCATTAGTCTTTGGAAATTACAGGCAGTTTTACTAAAGAACAGGAGGAGAGCAGGCCCTGGTTAGGGAAGATAATCAAGCACAGTTTTTATTAAGTAAACGATTCGCAAAGGCTTCATACTAAAAGGGTATTTTCATCTTGGACAGTAACTGTTACCTCTGATTTACTGAAAAAATATGTTAAATGAGTTTCAATGGTTTGGACGCCTCCCCTTACTCTCCAAAACACATGTGCAAGCCTTGACCAGCAGCTGCCCTGCCAGTCTTCCTCCTAGTTGCTGAGGGGCATGGGCAAGGTGGGTGAGGAGAAGAGGACCGGGGCTCACAGTGAGGTGTTTTATGTTGATGTCCAAGGAAATAAAATTGTTTTGTGATGGTGGTGGTGGCATTGGGAGAATTGGTTGGGCAAAACATCCCTTCTTTATTAGGATTTGAATCTAAGAAATCAAAGACATCTCCAATTGAGAAGTTTGGAGAGTATTCTAAGTGAAGTCACTCAGGAATGGGCAACCAAATGTCGTATGTTCTCACTGATATGTGGGAGCTAAGCTATGAGGATGCAAAGATGTAACAATGATACAATGGACTTTGGGGACTCACGGGGAAGGGTGGGAGGGGGCGAGGGATTAAAAGACTACAAATATGGTGGAGTATATACTGCTTAGGTGACGTGTGCCCCCACGTCTCACAAATCACCACTAAAGAACTTAATCGTGTAACCAAGTTATGGAAAGATGCAAAATAATAATAATGGAATAAAATCCTCTCTGTTTGTAGAATCCCAACTAATGGAGAGAATCCCACACTTGGCGCATTTATTTTAGTTTGACATCAGCTTGTTGGCTGATAATAATCCTTTACTCTATCAAGGCAAGGGCCTTTCAAATGCCATCTCTGTCTGGAAAGAAAGGAAGCTTTGAAGCGAGGGAGTGGTGTGTGGGGACAGGAGGAGAGGGGATAGGAATTTATTGTTCCCCCATGACCACTTTAGGCTTCTTTCTTCTCACTTGGGAGTCACTCTCCAGCCCACATGCTCTAGGAAACTGTCTCCTGTCTCATTTTTCAGATCTGCTACGTGAGTCTGAATAACAGGATTCCGTTAATACTTATGGAGCACTTACTGGGTGTCAGGCACTGTTGTAACAGCAAACCATAGTAATAGCTACTGTGTTAGTGTTTACCTTTACCATGTGCCAGGTACTTTCCAAATTTTGCCTAATTTTCTCCTCACAAGATGGCTTTTTTCTTTCTTTCTTTCACCTGAGGCGTTTGAGGCTCTTGAGAGGTTGAATCACTTGCCTAAGGTCAAATAGCTTGGTGGTAGAGTCAGGAGCTGAACTCAGATCTGTTTAACTATAGAACCTGTAGCAGCATTTCATCCATTAACTTAATGTGCTCTCTTTTCCTTCTTTTAAGGTGTATGTTGTGTGTTTGAACAGGGGGAGGGAGATAACATTAAAACATTTGAAAATCCATGAGAAGAAATATCTAACAGCAAATCTGACAGCGTGGAGGAGAGCTAGCAATTGAGGGATCCCCTGGGAATGACATAATCAGAGCCTGGATTAATACTTTTGGCTGCTGAACTCTGTCTGCTATGGTACCATCCCTCTGGCCTTGAGTGCACAGGCAGAGCCTCTCCAAGCTCTTTTGGCTCCATGTACCTTCAGACCTCCATCTGCTCAGCTGCCCATTAGAACTATAATATGTGCCTCATAAATGGAGTCTTTGAAATTCTGCTGCCAACATCTATTGCTACTAAGTTTCAGTGGCGGCTTTTAATTTTGGTGGTGCAATTCTCCCTGTTAGAACCACTGGTTGCATTGCCTATTATCTAAAAGAAGACATTTAAGGTCCCTCCTCATACCCTTTGAGGTCAGATTTCTCCCTGGTATCAGAAGGAAGGGCAAGGTAGGACTCCCTAAAAACCTTGATTGACGGAATGCCCCACTAAAGTCAGCTCCTAAATCTATCGCAGACCTGTAATGGATCTCAGTGGGTGTCTAAGGTAAAGCTGATGGACAGTGCTCAGTCATAGGGTGGAAAGTGCAATCTCTCCTAAGCATATATGAGGCTCTGTTCTCTCTTGACATCCTGTATCACTCCCTGTGTCCTAGTCTAGTGTTTCATTCTAACTTAAAACCACGTCAGAAAAGAGAAACTAAACCAGAAACAAATTCTCAATATGGGCCTTAAGGCTTATATTGATTTAATATAATTTCATCTCTAGGAAAAATGTCTACCCTGGCCTTACTTGGTTGACTACATCAGCATGTGTGTAGTGTTTGTGTAGAGACTGAACAGACTAGGAGAAGTGAATAATTTCACAGCAGAGTGCAATCACTCAAAGTATTGAAGAAGTCGCTGCATTTAGGAGACTATTTCTTCATAAAATTGCCATGATGTCACCAGTTGTGGAAGTAAATAATTTCCTTTAATTTCCTCGTTTCACAGTGTAGGAGTTGAACCCAAGGGAAGAACCAAATGATTGAATGATGGTCTATGTTTGCCTACAGTTGAAGCTCTCAGCCAACGGCAGCTTTGATTGAATTAGAGTGGTTAACTCAGTTGAATTGTCAAGCCTCCAGCTTCTGCTATCAGTCATGAGTTTGCCCCAAGATCTCAGTTGAAGGTTATGGCACCTCCAGAGTATCCAAAAGCAGCTGAATTGGGAAGCTCTTCGATATAAAGAAGATGGGAAATATGGCAGGTGGTTCCTTCATCAGTTACATTTGTCAAACTATCCCTCATGTCTATTACCCATCACAGGGGCACTCAGTCACTCATTCAAAAACTATTAAGTATCAACCACGTAGCTGGTATTGTGTGAGGTGCTAGAATGGCTTTGCAAATATGCCATAGTCATTTTCCCCCAAAAACTTACAATCCAGTGGACCATTAGGAAAAGATAAGACATGAGCCACATAGCTTAGAATCTACAGAAAGGTTGCTTTTCAGGGAGAGCCAAAGGATGTATGTGTAGCCTTTGGTGCAAAAGCGGAAACTTGTTGCCCTTGATCCAGGACTGGGAAGGGGTTGGGAATAGGAACTTCTGTTTATGTCATCTTGACAATCCTTAGTCTACAGATTTGAGGAATTGATTCATTTATTTATTTGAGATGGAGTCTCAGTCTGTGGTCCAGGCTGGAGTGCAGTGGCGCAATCTCGGCTCACTGCAACCTCTGCCTCCTGGGTTCAAGTGATTCTCCTGCCTCAGACTCCTGAGTAGCTGGGATTACAGGCACCCACCATGCCTGGCTAATTTTGTATTTTTAGTAGAGATGGGGTTTCACCATATTGGCCAGGCTGGTCTTGAACTCCTGTTCTTGTGATCCACCTGCCTCGGCCTCCCAAAGTGCTGAGATTATAGACGTGAGCCACCATACCTGGCTGAGGAATTTATTGAACTTGCATATGATGTAGTAAAAATGATGTCAGATCGCAAAACCAGAGAAATTTAGGTCTAGTCACTCCCTCTAAAACACTTTACCCCACCAATATTTCACCTTCAACAAATTCTGAAAAACAATTCTGGGTCTTAATAGTTTGATCAGTAAAATAATAATAATAATATTACTGTACTTCCCTGAAGATGGATGGCTAGACTACCTGATCTTCTGAATTTTCTGTCAGCTCTCGAGTCTATGATCTTTTGATTTCTGTTTTTCTCCATAGACAAAAGCGACAGAAAGGCTAATTTCCACAGAAGCATTTTATTTGCTGAATTAAACACAGACACTGCCCATGGACATTTGGGCAGCAGCTTACGGATCTCTAGGATCTGGTCCTAGTGGTTGCCGTGTTCACTTGAATCAAGTCTTTAAAATGTTTTGTAGCTTTAGGAGAAAGATTATTTGTAGAAATTTCTGCCCTTTATTTAACCATCTGAATTTACTAATGAATTAAAGGTGATTTGTAGTAGGGTCATCTTGAAAGGACATTTAAAATGGATTTGGTAAGATGAGATAGACTTAGGTTTATTTTTGAAAACTCTGGTTTCTTTTATAAAAGAGGTGATGGGTTAACAAGTATCTACTGAGTGCCCACTAAGTTTAGAGAAGGAAACTAGGCTTCATTGCAGGGCAGGAAAGGAGTAGACATATTCTTTTTTCTTTTGAAGAACGTTCCCATTTATTTGAAATGAGGCATGCATCTGAGAACAATTATAGAGCAACTTGGCAATATATTCTTTAATATGCTTTGAATTGAAGGCATATGCTCCAATTGTTGGCAGAGTAAAGGAGAGAATAGAGAAGAGAAGATTAAGTGGAGTTTTGAGTGTTGAAGAAGCTGATAAAATGCTTTCTTAAGGCAGCCCCTAATATTCAAATTTACTTAAAAGCCTTCAAACTAGAGTTGGATGCACAAGTTGCAGGCAGATCCTCAGGACAGGTCATGGACTAATCCCTAAAACTGGGAACATTGGGTACATAAGAACAAGAGAGAAGTGAGGAAATTTCTCCCGGAAAAGCCTGATGTGAATGAGGTACTTTTAAAACTCATTAATTTTGTGTTCATATGCGTCATTTCCCTACTATTGATTAGGAGACTGAGGTTCAGAAAGGTAAGGTAAAATTTGAGGTCAGACTTGTCCATCAGTCTACCTGGATAGAACAAAGTCAGTGTGAGTGCTGACAAATGACACAAAGAGAATTGAGCAGAGATCATCAGTCCATCTTCATGCAGTCAACTAAACTCAGTGATAAAATAATAATTGGCTGAGGTTGCTACCTACTCCAACTGTACTGGAAGCAACAGAAATTTAGACAGGCAATGGATTCCAAGCCTGAGAGACGACCTGTCTGTGCTTCTTATTCCCCCAGTAGTTTCTGTAAAGTTTTTTGGCCAGAGAGAAACTGCAGAGCAGCTTGAAAGCTATATAAAGCAAATGTGTAATGATGTTGGCAGTGTTCTGAAAGTAGCTACCAAGAATGCATACTACAGGGAGGAATGAAGAACCAATTTCTGGCTGAAACCCATTTTGAATGGAAAAGCTTTTAATGGATGAATTCTCCATCAATACGTTGCTGCTTTCCATTTAATTGTCATTGTCACTGTTTTATTTGTAAGTCTTCCTGCCTTTATGTACGTGACTACATTGGGAGGCAGTGGAAAATTGTTCATGAGAACTCTGTGTTCTTTCTTAAGGAATGAATAACTATCTAACTGAACACACTACACCCTCTTCCCTTGCCTTGGGACTATCACTTGCTATGTTTAATATGTAATACATATTTTTTCCTTATTAAATTTTGAGAACTTGATATTCCCGATTTTGTCTTTCCTGATTAGGAATTACATGAGTGGATCTCCATCTTTGTATTTTAGTATGTGACTGTAAGAACCAAACTTTGTATACTTATCAGGTGCCTTTCACAGCTTTTGTGAAAAGGTGAGTCACTGAGCCATTCCTGAGTAGTCTTGCGGACTTGTCAGATCAAGAGACTATTTCCTTCAGGCCATGCTCTCCCACTCAGATTTCTCATTCTCCTGATTTCTGAAAATGTCTCCAATAGTTGCTCCTGCCTGTAGGCCATGAACTCCTAAGAGTGGGAGGGAGATGCACAGTTATTTTGAAGAGCATGTACATTCACAGAAACCCCAACCATTGAAAGGATAGTGTCCTCAAGGTTCATCTGTGTTGTAACATATTGCAGGATTCCCTTTTATTCAGGCTGAATGATATTCCATTGAATGCATATACATGTTTTCTTTATTCATACATCTGTTATTGGATATATAAGTTGCTCCTACATCTTGCCTAATAGTACTGCAATACACATGGGACTGCTAATATCTCTTTGAGACCCTGATTTCTTTTGGATAAATTCAAAAAAGTGGGATTGCTGGGTCGTATGGTAGCTCTATTTTTTGATTTTTGAGGAACTTCCATAATGTTTTCTATATTGGCTTTATTATGTTGCATTTTCACCAACAGTGTGCAAAGGTTCTATTTCTCCACAGCCTCACTAACATTTTTTATTTTCTTTTTGCTGATTTTTTAAAATAATAGCCATCCTGAAAAGTATGAGGTGATATCTCATTGTGGTTTTGATTCAAATTCCTCTAATGATTAGTGATGTTGAGCACTTTTTCGTATACCTCATGGCTACGTGTATGTCTTCTTTGGAGAAATGTCTATCCAAGTCCTTCGTCCATATTTTAGTCAGGTTAGTTTTGGTTTGTTTTACTTTTGAATAGCAGGCGTCTCTCACATATCTTGGAGATTAACCCCTTTTCCAATATATGATTTGCAAATATTTTCTTACGTTATACAGGTTACCTTTCACTCTGTTGATTGTTTTGCTGTGCAGAAGTCCAACTTGTCCATTTTTATTATTGTTGACTGTGTTTTTGGTATCGTATTAAATCATTGTCAGGACCAATGGCGTATTTCCTCTATGTTTTCATCTGGAAGTTTTACAGTTTCAGGTCTTACATTTCAGTCTTCAATCCACTTTAAGTTGATATTTGTGTATAGGGTAAAATAAGGATTCAATTTCATTCTTTTGCCTGTGAATATCCAGTTTTCCCAACACCTTTTGTTGAGGAGACGTCTTTCTTGATTGTGTATTCCTGGTACCTTTTGTTTGTCTGTTTTTTTGTTTATTTGAGATAGAGTCTTGCTCTGTCGCCCAGGCTGGAGTGCAGTGGTGCAATCTCAGCGCACTGCAACCTCCCTTTCCTGGGTTCAAGTGATTCTCCTGCCTCAGCCTCCCTAGTAGCTGAGATTACAGGCACCCACCACCACACCCAGCTGATTTTTTTTTTTTTTTTTTTTTCTTTATGGAGACGGAGTCTCGCTCCAGAGATGGGGTTTCACCATGTTGGCCAGACTGCTCTCAAACTCCTGACCTCAGGCAATCCACCTGCCTCAGCCTCCCAAAGTGTTGGGATTACAGATGTGAGCCACCACACTCAGCCTCCTGGAACCTTTATTAAACAACAGTTGACCCCATATGTGTGGATTTATTTCTGGCTGTTCTGTTCTATTGATCTATATGTTTGTCTTTATGTCAGTATCATGTTGTTTCCATTACCATAGCTTTGTAATATATTTTGAAATCTGGAAGTGTAATACTTACAGCTTAGTTCCCTCTTGATATTGATTTGGCTATTCATGGTCTTTTGATGTTCTCTATAAGTATTATGATTGTATTTTCTGTTTTTGTAAAAAGTACCATTTGACTTTTGTTAGATATTACATTGAATCTCTAGATCACGTTGAGTACCATAAACATTTAAACAATATTGTCTTCCAATCCATAAATATAGGATATCTTTTCATTTCTTTGTATCCTATTTAATTTCTTTCATCAATATTTTGTAATTTTACGTACAAAATTCTTTCACCTCCTTAGGTCTATTCCTAGGTATTTTATTCTTTTCAGTGCTATTGTAAATGAGATTGCTTTTCTAATTTCCTTTTCACATAGTTTGTTCTTAGTGTATTGAAACACAATTTATTTTTACATTGATTTTGTATCTTGTAACTTTACTAAATTCATTTACGAGTTTTAACAGTTTTTTGTTTTTTTTTTTTGGTGGAGTCTTTAGGCTTTCCGATGTATAAGATCATGTTATCCGCAAAAAGAGACCGTTTTACTTCTTCCTTTCTAATTTGGATGTCTTTTGTTTCTTTTTCTTGCTTAATTGCTCTGGCTAGTATTAAGTTAAATAGAAGTGGTGAGAATATGAAATTTTGTCTTGCTCCTGCTTACCAGTGACTGTGATGTTAGTCATGGGCTTTTCACACATGTTCTTTATTATGTTGAGTTAATTTCCCTCTATTGCTAGTCATTGAGAGTTTTTATCATTAAGAGGTGTTGAATTTTGCCAAATGCTTTTCTGTGTCTATTGAAATAATTATATGATTTTAATCCTTTATTCTATTAATGTGATGTAGCACATTAATTGATTTTCGTATGTGGAACCAACCATCCTTTTATCTCAGAAATAAATCCTACTTGGTTATGGCCTATGATCTTTTTAATGTGCTGTTGGATTTGGTTTGCTGGTATTTTGTTCAGGACTTTTACATTTATATTTATCAAGGATAGTGGTCTGCAATTTTCTTTTTCTGTGTTGTCTTTCTCTGGCTTTGGTATCAGGGTAATGCTGGCCTCATAAAAATCTGTTTGGAAGTATTCTTTCCTCTTCAGTTTTTTGAAAGAGTTTGAGAACGTTTGGAATTAATACTTTAAAGCTTGTTAGTATTCATCAGTTTAGCCATCTGGTCCTGAACTTTCCTTTGGTGGGAGATTTTGATTACTGATTCACTCTCCATACTAGATACAGGTCTGTTTAGACTTTCTATTTCTTCATAATTTCGTCTTGATAGGTTATATATTTCTAGGAATGTATTAATGTTTTCTAAGTTATCCAGTTTGTTGGCATGTAATTGTTCATAGTCATCTTTGTGAGCCTTTCTATTTCTGTGGCAACACTTGCAATGTCTCTTCTTTCATTTTTGATTTTATGTATTTGAGTCTTTCTCTTTTTTTTAGTCTAGCTAAGGGTTTGTCAATTTTGTTAATCTTTTCAAAACGTAACTCTTAGTTTTGCTGATTGTTTGACTGATTTTCTATTACTGATTTTGTTTATTTTTGCTCTCATCCTTGTTATTTCCTTCCTTCTGTTAATGTTGGACTTTTTTTTTTTTTTTCTGATTCCCTTAGGTTTAAAACGTTATGTGATTATATGAGATTTTTCTTCTTTTTAAATACATTCTAAACATTTATTGCATTGTTAGCTTCCGTTTTAGTACTTTTTTGCTACACAACATAAGTTTCGGCATGTTGTATGTATGTTTTCATTTGTCTTGAGGTATTTTCTAATTTTCGTTTTAATTTCTTTCTGAATGGTTGTTGAAGAGTGTGTTGTTTAATGTCTACATATTATGAATTTTTAATTTTTTCTTCTGTTGATTTGTAGTTTTATTCAGTTTTGGTCAGAAAAGATATTTGGTATAACTTCAGTCTATATAAATTTGTTAAGAAATGCTTTATGAGTGAATATGTTGTTTATACTGGAGAAATATCCATATGCACTTGAGAAAAGTGTGTATTCTGCTTTTGTATGGAATGTTTGGTATACGTCTGTTAGATACATTTGGTTTATAGCATGATTTAAGTCCTCTGATTCCTTACTGATCTTTTATATGTAAGTTTTGTTCATTTTTGAAAATGCGGTGTTGAAATTTCTTACTATTATTGTGTTGCTGTTTCTCCCTTCAGTTTTACCAGTTTGTTTTATATATCTAGATGATCTGATGTGAGATAGATAGATAGGTAATCTAATAGATAACAATCATAATAGGTAATAGATAACATGATTGTTATCTATTCCTGGTGGATTGACCCTTTTATTATAAAATGTGCTTGCTTTTTGTGACAGTTTTGGAGTTAAAGTCTATTTTGACTCATAAAAATATAGTCACCTTTGTTGTCTTTTGGTTACCATTTGCATGGAATAACTTTTTCTATCATGTTACTTTCAGCCTATGTGTGACCTTAAATTTAAAGTTAATTTCTTATAGACAGCATATAGGTGGATATTATTTTGAAGTCTTTTCAGCCACTATTTATCTTTTGATTGGGGTGTCTAATCCATTTGCATTTAACGTAATTATTGTTAGGGAAAAATTTACTATTGCCATTTTGTAAGTTGTTTTCTGTTAGCCCTTCCTTTCCCTTCCCTTCTCTTCCATTCCCTCCCCTCCCCTCCCCTCCCCTCCCTTTCCTTCCCCTTCCCTTTCTCCTTCCCTTCCTTTCCCTCCCTTCCCTTCCCCAGCCGCCCCTCCCCTTCCCTCCCCTCCCTCCCCCTCTCTCTCTTTCTTTCTTTCTCTCTCTCTCTCTTTTCCTTCCTTCCTTCCTCCCTTCCTTCCTTCCTTCTTTCCTTACTTTTCTTTCAATCCATTAATCTGCCTGTACCTTATCTATTTCTATCTTTTTGAATAAAAAGATTTGTTTACATATTATTTATAAATGCCTATATACCTATACACATACACATAGACACACACACAGAGCAACATATATAATCAATCATTATTATTTAGATATAATTTCTCTTTCCATCCCTACCTCCATTCTGTCCTTCTTTCCTTCCTCCCTCCCTTCTTCCCTCTCTCTCTCTTTCTTCTTTTCTTCCATTTGATGCCTTAAGAACCAAAAGAAATGTGGTAAAATGTATTCATTCTTTCTTATTATGATTCTGTAAATTTATCCTTGCATTTCTAATATTTTATTTCATATACTTTTATGCTATATTTTCTAAAGGGTAATATCAGTGATTATTATAGCTTGTAACTCTTACTACTACTAATGCAAATATTAAAAGCAACCAACAGTTTTTGAGCAGGTGCCATATGTCAAGTCTTTATGTAGGTATTTTTGATGAATTTTATTATTTAATACTTACAACAACTCTATAAGATAAGCATATTTATCACTTTCAATGAGGATTCTGGTGACTTGCATACTTCATTAAAAAAACACAAATAAATGAAATGATTTGCTTTAGATAATGCTTCTTGATTTTAGTACTGCTTCATTAATATTGATATTGTGATTCTTGCATCCCTTTTGTTTGTATATGCCTTGTACAACTGTACATCTATATTTTAATATTTAAATTTTATGTCACTTAGCATGGTGTGGGTATATAGTAGGTATGCTACAAAATGTTTGTGGAATGAACAGGTCTTTGGGAGTCACTTTTTAAAAATGTATATCCCTTTTATAAGGCATATAATTGAATTTTGTTTATAATTCAATGTGAGATGGTTGGCAGAGGAGTTTAACTTATTTACAATTATTGTGTTAATGACATGTTGATTTACTTCTGACATTTAGCATTTTGTATTCTTTTTAGCTTTCCTTCAATTTTCTTTTGCTTTTACTGTTACCATATGAACTGTGAGTTCTTTGATTAAATATACATACAAATTGGCTTGGAAAGTGTACATCTTGTTTTAATTCCACTTTTGATTGACATCTGGCTTGTCCTACAGCTGAGTGCATTCATACTGCTGGCAGGATAATTGGAGTTCCCGTTGCAGCTGCCGCTCCTCAAGCTTTTATATTTATGTGCCAGCCTACAGTAAATTACATTCATGGTCATAGATTTCTCATTTTTTTGTGATCTCATTTGAAATAATTTATTCTTTTGAAAGTGAAACATATTTGTTACACTGTGTAGTCTTCTTCAGTTATTAGTCTTGTCCTAGTCATATAAGCAATGTTAAATGATATAACATGTATTGATTACCTGTTTTGTATATACTGTGCTGAACTATGTAAGTTTGGAGGAGAAAAAAGAATATAAATAGTATCTTGTCTGTGTTTTCAAGAGGCTTGTAGTATAATTGGCAGTGGGACTAGATGTACATCCATAAAAAGTTAAATAACCCAAAAATTAAAATATAAAGGATATTACCTGGCACTGTTTATAAATAAATGTAATGTGAAAAACATAGGCAAAAAGTGCCATAAACTCAGAAGCCGGAAATATTGTCTAGAGTTGAAATGTTCTGAAGTATTTACAGAGGAAGAAGGAACCCATCCCAAGGTGGGCGAACCATCTGGATGAAGGTTTGGAGATGGGCATGTGTGTGGCATGTTGATGAGATGGCAGGCAAATGATTTCATGGAACCCTTTCAGAGGTTTCATGGAATTGGAAATGATTATGGAAGCTAAGTCCCAAGATCTCTAGTCAGTAAGTTGGAGAACTTGAAGAACTTGAAGGTATAGTTCCAGCCTGAATCTGAAGGCAGGGGAAGACTGATATCCCAGCTGGGAGGCACTCAGGCAGAGAGAGAGAATTTTCTCCTAATGTAACTTTTTGTTCTATTCAGATCTTCAGTGGATTGGATGAGGCACACTTGTTGATGAGGGCAATCTGCTTTACTTAATCTACCAATTCAGATGTTAATCTCTTCCAGGAGCATCCTCACAGACATACCCAGAATAATGTATAACTAACTATCGGGGTGCCTCATGGACCTGTCATTGTGATAGATAAAATTAACCATCACAGTACTCACAGAGCATACAGAGGGCACTTAGCCAAAATGTAGGGACAGGGACATGTCAGGAAAGGCTTTCATGTGGAACTAATGCCAGAGTTGAGTCCTAAGAGACAAGTTGGAGTTGAAGAGGTAAAGGTTTCAGGCAGGGTTGGGGAGTTGGGAAGAAGTGTTTTCTAGCTAGAGGAAGCCAAAGGTATAAATGCTTAGAGGTGAGACAGTACATGGCACTTTCAAGAATTGCTCCTGTCTCACTGTGGCTGGCATATAGAATGTGAGCAAGAGAATTGGGTGAAGAGGATGGAGGTAGAAAGACTGGTTCAGGTCAGGAGGGTTTTGGGTACCACATGAAGGCACTTTGTTGAGGGAACCTGAAAATGATTTTGAATGTGATAGAGAAGTTAAATGGAAAATAGATTGTAGATAGGATTATTGGAGGTAGGGAGATTGATCGGACTAATTTAGATTATATATGACAAAGAGCTGAACAGAGGCAGTGGCAATGGGAGTGTATTTGAGAACAATTAAGACATTAGAAGCTATAACCTGGATGTCAAATAGATGAAGGGGCTAGGAGGAGGGAAATCACAGATGATTCTTGGAATCCTGGCTTGGAGAAGTGGCTGAAATTAGCTTATTACAATAGGAAAAACAAGAGGAAGAGAAAGTTTGCCAGCCAGAGAAGAGTTGTGGGGTGGGCTGTGATAATTTCAGATATTCAATATAAATATAGCTTAAAAGTTTTCCCTTTCTTCATGGCTTTTTCCTACTGAGTTTAGAGTAAGAGAGACTTACATGTTGACATTTCTTTCAAATTTTCATGGCTGTATAGCATTGGTAAAATTACTAGGTCAATAAAATATGTAAAAATGTACAGACTTGTTGATGAACAAACTGGCCCATAAATGGCCAGACAATTAACAATGATAAAGTTTGTTCCAGTAACAAAGCCTTCCAAAGAGAGAGTGATTTGGATGCCTTTCAACAAAATAAATTCCTTTCTTCTCAGATGACATGTAAACTGATGTCATTTCTCATTCCATAAAGAAAAAAAAAAAAAAAAGAAAGATGAAACTTGCTATGGTCTGCACTATTCCAATGATGGCATTCTTCCTCAAAGTAATCTAAAAAAAGATATTGTGAGCAAACTTGTATTTCCTCTGCCAGAAATGCATGCCTGGTCATAATGCAAGCCTTTCATATTTAGCTCTTTAGATAATGGTTTTTACATGAACTTTCATAACATTTATTTACTGCTATAAATGATTGAACCAGCTGCTGTTGGAAGCCAGGAATCTAGTTCCTCTGCAGTTGGATTTCTCACTACATTATCTCAACTTTATAAAGGTTGTACTGAAGGTAGTGTTTCCTGTCAATATTTCAAGGGGGCAGTGTGAAATGCTATGAGCATGTCGGTTTTGAATGTTTACAGTTCAGCCTGCTTGCAAAACATGTTCGCCTCACTCTATGAAGACCATGCTCTAGTTATAAATATTTCAACTCCCCAGCCCCAGTTTTTTAGGGTGTATCCACCACATTTTCCTTCCCCTTCCATCTGGCTGACTGATTCATACTCTTCTGTAAATTGTTGCAGCAGAAAAACAGGTAGAGACTGCCAAATTCTGAAGACAAGGCTTTCTATATGTTCATCTGGCTAAAATGGTAAAAATACGACTTGGGCTGATCTACTAATAAAGGTTAAACCAGGTGCTATGGTTTGGATGTTACTTGTCTCTGCAAAAACTCAGGTTGAAATTTGATCTCCAGTGTGCAGTATTGGGAGGTGGGGCCTATTGGGGGGTGTTTGTGTCACGGAGGTGGATCCTGTGTGAGTAGATTAATGCCATCCTGCAGGGGGTGAGTTCCAGCTCTTGTGGGAATAGACTCGTTCATCAGGAGAAAGTTGTTTAAAATAATCTGGCTTCCTCAGTTTCTCTCTCTTGCCATGTGATTTCTTTGCACACAGCTATTTCCTTTCCATTTTCTGCCATGAATTGAAGCAGCAAGAGGCCCTCACTACACACAGCTGCCCAATCTTGTACTATTCAGCCCTAAAATCATGAGCCAAATAAACCTCTTTTCTCAATAAACTACGCAGCCTAAGGTATCCTTCTACAGCAACATGAAATAGACTAAGACACCAGGGTAGATATATTGATCATTCAGTGGAGAGAGGCACTTTGCTATAATGGGATAATAGATGTTCCAGTTACACAACAGAGTCAGTTGTGAGCCTGCCATGGAAGAGTTTGAACTCAAGGTGGCTCTGCTAAGCAAAGCTCTGACATGAAGTCTTGCCACTCCCTCTAGTTCCTACA
Organism: Papio anubis; assembly: GCF_008728515.1. Lineage (NCBI taxonomy): Eukaryota > Metazoa > Chordata > Mammalia > Primates > Cercopithecidae > Papio > Papio anubis. The sequence goes on along the minus strand of NC_044985.1, from coordinate 18,122,223 downwards.
TGCCGAGGCATAGGGGTTCCCTTAAGTTGAACTGGTTAAACTGGATGAACCACAGCCTCCCAGAACAGTCTCTCTGGGCCATGGCCTGAGGGTGGCTCCTGCCCTGGCAGGAAGCTGTGTCCACGTGCTTGCCTTCATCAGCTCCCACTCTGTGGTGCCAGACACAGCCAGGCAGGAGCAGGACATGACTATGGACAGGACAGTTGGTGCCTGACTCTGGGCCGCTCCAGAAATCCTATTTCTAAAATCTTTTCAGCTCTTAGCTGGCTTCCTACAGTGAGCTAGGATTTCAGTCCAACATTTAGGAACTTCGCTCTTGGTGGCCAGAAAATACAGAACCAGATGCTGCTGAGGAAGAAGCCATTGTATGGTGGAGAAAGGTAAAAGGAATATATCTCTTAAAATAAAATTAGAACTGTTTATTTTCTCTCATAAAGAATCTTCTTATTGCCTGAAGGAAGAATAGAGAACTTCAGTAAGACAGTAGAAGAAAATGTCTTATTGCTAACCTTTGCTGCTCTTACAGCTAAAAACAAATTTTCTGACATCCATATGAACAGAGACACACATGATTATGGAAGATTCCTGAACACCAGAGAACCTCCAAAGAGCTTCTATTTGACTTTAGTTTAATTGTCACTTTATCTACCTATAGCTCTGCATATTTGCTGAATGGGGATAAACAGAGAAATTGAGTAAAATTCTTGTTTTTCAAAAGGCACAGGAAAAGGGGAGAGTTATTTGCATACGGGGTAATAAGTGTTATGATAAAAGTATGTCATGAATTCTTAGGAAACAATCTGTCTTCACATCCCTAGTGCCTAGCTCAGTGCTTGACTTGCAGAAGTTGTTCGTGTTTGTTGGAAGCTGTGCTTTGGTTTCAATCTAGGTGAATTTGAGCCATTTAAGCACAGTAATTCTTTAAGAGATTTTCATTTATTCCATTTATTCATTCATTCACAGGGCAAATATTTATGAAAAGATCTGCTGAATGGAACCAGGAGTGTACACAATGAATATCAATATGATTCTACCCTAAATTTTGCCATTTTTGCCTGGGTAGTCTAGACAGTGGTTTATTTGGAAGTGAAGTGATATTGTGTATAGGGATTGTTTAGTATATTGAAAAATGAGCAAAGTGAATACATTATTTTTTTGTTGTAGAGAAGTTTGCTTTGTTATTTAAAAGGAAACTGTTATAGTTCACCTGCCTAGGCCAGATGTGATTTTATTTAGGCATCTCAGTCCTCTAGAATGACTTCAGATCGCTCTAGAGATTATCTCCCTTCCTTTGATTCCCACTTGGGTAGCCTCCAAAGGGTCCTATACCTCTCTAACCTAAGAGAAACCTTCCCTACTCATCTGAATTTCCTGTTTAACCAGATTGATTTGTGCTGACTCTGCTTCTTCATATCCATTCATTTAAAACACGTACTAGGATAAAAAGTTTAAAGAATAATATAGTAAAGGCCCAAGTACCACCACTCAGTTTAATACATAAAACATTACCAGTAAAATTGATGTTCCTGTGTATCCATCCCCAGTTGCATCCCACTTCAAATATCCAGTGATGCAAACGCTACCTTAAATTTGGATTTGATCATTATCATGTCCTTACATTATTTATAGTGGGACTAAATATGTATGCATGGCTAATCATTATGTCACATTGTTTTCTACATTTTTAAACCTTATACAAGCGATATTATATAGTATGTATTCTTCTATAACTTGGTATCTTGGTATTTGCATTCATAATTGTGTTGGTGACATTCATCCGTGATGATTGTGTCATATTGTATGACATTCCACAGTTTATACACTCTCCTATTGATGGACATTTAGTTTATTTACAACTTTCTTGTTAAGGGGTTCAAGGCAGATATTAGCATTATTGTTCAGTGCAAGCAGTGACTTGTTGCTAAGAAAGTGTGTGTTCCTGGATGGTCACACAGCCTTTCCAGAGGTACATTTGAGTTCAAGTGCTTTGAGATGCACTGATGGGCTGGTCTCCTACAAAAGGGTTTCATCAGGAAGATGTTCCCATCCTGTTTCTCTCTCTTTTTATGAACCAAACAGAAGAGCCTGGTAGAATTTGGGGACAGCCAGATTGCTTTGGTATCAAACAATCTGAAGGTAAAAGTTTGAGCTGTTTGCAGTTAATAAAATCATAAGCTGCCTAAAACCTGGACGTTTGGAAATCCATAAAAAGTACAGCCTCTTCTGCTGGGATAATGCCCCTAATCCAGATAGTGTCATACTAGGCAATTTAGAGATCTGTACTGATTATAATTATAAGCTACTTTTTTCTTGCTTCAGATAATGTTGCTATATAATCATGTCTTCTTGTCTACGTGAGCAAGAGTTTTTAAGGGCATATACCCAGAAATAGAGTTGCTGGATTGTAGATATTAAGCCTTGTCAAATTTTTTGGGGTTGCCGTTTGTTCCTCAAATTACTGAATCAGTTTATACTCCCACCAGTCATACATGAGATTTCCCATTGCTCTACATCCTCTCCAACAATTAATATTCTCTGAATTTATTAATTTTTGCCAACCTAGTAGATGGTATAAGATGGTACCTTAGAGAGTGTTTTCATTATGATTGAGATTGATCATGCTATGTCTTATATCTGTTGGTCATTTATGTTTCCTATTTTATGAATTGCTTCTTCCTTCCTTTTAATCTCATTTTTTCTGTTGAATTATCTTTTTCATTCTAATTTGCAGACCTCTTACATTCTTGAAACAATTACATATTGCAAGTACTTCTCCCACATTGTTACTGCTGTGCTTGTTTGTTATACTTTAAAATAAAACTTTTTTTTTTTTTTTTTTTTTTTTTTTTTGAGATGGAGTCTCACTATGTTACTCATGCTGGAGTGCAGTGGTGAGATCTCAACTCAATCCAACTTCTGCCTCCTGGGTTCAAGCAATTCTCCTGCCTCAGCCTCCTGAGTAGCAGGGACTGTAGGTGCCTGCCACCACGCCCTACTAATTTTGTATTTTTAGTAGAGATGGGGCCTCACCATGTTGGCCAAGCTGGTCTTGAACTCTTGACCTCATGATCCGCCTGCCAAAGTGCTGGGATTACAGGTGTGAGCTGCCGCGCCCAGTCAAGAAAACTTTTTAATAGTCTTTTGATTGAGAGAAGTTTAACATTTGGATGTAGTGGCATCTATAAGTGTTAAGCCTAGTTTCTAAGAGTTTATGTATTCTTGATTACTGTGTGTTTTGTTTTAATTCCCTTTCCCCCTTTTTTTTTAAACAAGACTCTATTATCTTACTAACTACCTTTACAATTTTATATGCATGCTTAATTTAATGACTATCTCTTCCCTGGTGAAAAATATCTTATAATCTCTTTATTGTTGCACAATATCTTAGTTGTATCTCGTTTTGGTATTTCCCTCGTTTAGCACTGTCATATTGTTTTGTCCTGTAAATGCTTGATTAGATCTACCTGTATATTGAAAATTTTCTTTGTTTACCATTTATTTCAAACTTTCTATAGTTATTCTTTTAGTGAAAATCTATTCATAATAAACTCTAAAATTTTTGTAAGAAAATATACCTCCTTGGCTTCATTCTTGAGTGAGGATTCAGCCAGGTATGAAATTATAAGTTATGTTTATTTTCTCGTGGCTTTTGAGAGATCTGCTATCATCTGAATCTTACTTTGCAAGTATCATTCTTTTTTTTATTATTATTATACTTTAAGTTCTAGGGTACATGTGCATAACATACGGGTTTGTTACATATGTCGCCATACTTGTGCCATGTTGCTGTGCTGCCCATCAGCACAGTCAGCGCAGCACACTCGTCTTTACATCAGGTATAACTCCCAATGCAATCCTCCCTCCCCCCTCCCATAATAGGCGGTGTGTGATGTTCCCCTTCCCTGGAGTCCAAGTGATCTCATTGTTTAGTTCCCACCTATAGGTGAGAACATGTGGTGTTTGGTTTTCTGTTCTTGCTTGATGATTGCTAAAATGATGGTTTCCGTGTATGTATACGAGGACACAAACTCATCACTTTTTATGGCTGCACTTAGTATTCCATTGAATTGTATATGTGCCACATTTTCTTAATCCAGTCTGTCACTTTGATGGACATTTGGGTTGATTCAAGTCTTTGCTATTGTGAATAGTGCGCAATGAACATGCGTGTGCATGTGTCTTTATAGCAGCATGATTTATAATCCTTTGGGTATATACCCAGTATTAGGATAGCTGGGTCATATGTTTTATCTAGTTCTAGATCCTTGAGGAATCGCCATACTGTTTTCCATGTGGTTGAACTAGTTTACAATCCCACCAACAGTGTAAAAGTGTTCCTATTTCTCCACATCCTCTCAGCGCCTGTTGTTTCCTGACTTTTGTGATTGCCATTCTAACAGGTGTGGATGGTATCTCATTGTGGTTTGATTTGCATTTCTCTGATGGCCAGTGATGATGAGCATTTTTTCATGTGTCTGTTGGCTGTATGAATGTCTTCTTTTGCGAGAAATGTCTTTTCATATCCTTTGCCCACTTTTATTAAGGTTGTTTGTTTTTCTTGTATGAAATTTGTTTGGAGTTCTTTGTGGGTTCTGGATATTAGCCCTTTGTCAGATGAGTAGATTGCAAAAATTTTCTCCCCATTCTGTAGGTTGCCTGTTCACTCTGATGGTAGTTTCTTTTGCTGTGCAGAAGCTTTTTAGTTTAATGAGATCCCATTTGTCAATTTTGGCTTTTTGCTGCCGTTGCTTTTGGTGTTTTAGACATGAAGTCTTTGCCCATGCCTATGTCCTGAATGGTACTACCTAGGTTTTCTCTAGGGTTTTATGGTATTAGGTCTAACATTTAAGTCTCTAATCCATCTTGAATTAATTTTCGTATAAGGGTAAGGAAGGATCAGTTTCAGCTTTCTACTTATGGCTGGCATTTTCCCAGCACCATTTTATTAAATAGGGAATCCTTTCCCCATTTCTTGTTTCTCTCAGGTTTGTCAAAGATCAGATGGCTGTAGATGTGTGAGGTATTTCAGGGACTCTGTTCTGTTCCATTAGTCTATATCTCTGTTTGGTACCAGTACCATGCTGTTTTGGTTACTGTAGCCTTGTATAGTTTGAAGTCAGGTGGCGTGATGCCTCCAGCTTTGTTCTTTGACTTAGGATTGTCTTGGCAATGCGGGGTCTTTGGTTCCATATGAACTTTAAAACAGTTCTTTCAATTCTGTGAAACTCATTGGTAGCTTGATAGGGATGGCATTGAATCTATAATGTATGGGCATTATGGCCATTTCACGATATTGATTCTTCTATCCCAGCAGGCATGGTATGTTTCTTCCACTTGTTTGTGTCCTCTTTAATTTCACTGAGCAGTGGTTTGTAGTTCTCCTTGAGAAGAGGTCCTTTACACATCCCTTGTAAGTTGGATTCCTAGGTATTTTATTCTCTTTGAAGCAATTGTGAATGCGTGTTCCTGATTTGAGAAACCTGTTTGTCTGTTACTGGTGTATAAGAATGCTTGTGATTTTTGCACATTAATTTTGTATCCTGAGACTTTGCTGAAGTTGCTTATAAGCTTAAAAAGGAGATTTTGGGCTGAGACGATGGGGTTTCTAAATATACAATCATGTCATCTGCAAACAGGGACAATTTGACTTCTTCTAACTGAATACCCTGATTTCTTTCTCTTGCCTGATTACCTAGCCGGAACTTCCAACACTATGTTGAATAGGTGGTGAAGAGAGGAGGCATCCCTGTCTTTAATGCCAGTTTTCAAAGAATTTTTTCAGGTTTTGCCCATTCCAGTATGATGTGGCTGTGGGTTTTGTCATAAAACAGCTCTTCTTATTTTGAGGTACGTTCCATCAATACCAGATTTATTGAGCGTTTTAGCATGTGAAGGCTGTTGTTTGTTAAAGCCTTTTCTGCATCTATTGAGATAATCATGTGGTTCTTGTCTTTGGTTCTGTTTATATGCTGGATTATGTTTATTGATTTGAATATTGAACCAGCCATCAGGGATGAAGCCCACTTGATCATGGTGGATAAGCTTTTGATGTGTTGTTGAATCCGGTTTGCCAGTATTTTATTGAGGATTTTTTGCATCGATGTTCATCAGGATATTAGTCTAAAATTCTCTTTTTTGTTGTGTCTCTGCCAGGCTTTGGTATCAGGATGATGTTGGCCTCAAAAAATGAGTTAGAGTATTCCCTCTTTTCTGATGATTGGAATGGTTTCAGAAGGGAATGGTACCAGCTCCTCCTTATACCTCTGGTAGGAATGGCTAATGAATCCATCTGGTCCTGGACTTTTTCATTGGTAGGCTATTAATTGTACCTCAATTTCAGAGCCTGCTATTGGTCCTTCAGGGATTCTTCTTCTGGTTTAGTCTTGGAAGAGTGTAAGTGTCAGGAAATTATCCATTTCTTCTAGATTTTCTAGTTTATTTGCGTTGAGGTGTTTATAGTATTCTCTGATGATAGTTTGTATTTCTGTGGGGTCGGTGGGTGATATCCCTTTATCTAAATTTTTATTGCGTCAATTTTGATTCTTCTCTCTTTTCTTCTTTATCAGTCTTGCTAGCGGTCTGTCCAATTTTGTTGATCTTTTTCAAAAACCAACTCCTGGATTCATTGATTTTTTGGAGGGTTTTTGTGTCCTCTATCTCCTTCAGTTCTGCTCTGGTCTTGGTTATTTCTTGCCTTCTGCTAGCTTTAGAATGTGTTTGCTCTTGCTTCTCTAGTTCTTTTAGTACAATGTTAGAGTGTCAATTGTAGATCTTTCTGCTTTCTCTCTTGTGGGCATTTAGTGCTATAAATTTCCCCCTACACACAGCTTTAAATGTGTCCAGAGATTCTGGTATGTTGTATCTTTGTTCTCATTGGTTTCAAGAACATCTTTATTTCTGCCTTCATTTCATTGATGTACCCAGTAGTCATTCAGGAGCAGGTTGTTCAGTTTCCATGTAGTTGAGTGGTTTTGATTGAGTTTTAGTGCAGGTTCTAGTTTGATTGCACTGTGGTCTGAGAGACAGTTTGTTATAATTTCTGTTCTTGTACATTTGCTGAGGAGTGCTTTAGTTCCAATTACGTGGTCAATTTTGGAATAAGTGTGATGTGGTACTGAGAGAAGAATGTATATTCTGTTGATTTGGGGTGGAGAGTTCTGTAGATGTCACAATGAGTCTGCTTGCTGCAGAGAAGAGTTCAATTCCTGGATATCCTTGTTGCTTTTCTGTCTCGTTGATCTACAATGTTGACAGTGGGTGTTGAAGTCACCCCATTATTATTGTGGGAGTCTAGATCTCTTTGTAAAGTCTCTAAGGACTTTGCTTTATGAATCTGGGTGCTCCTGTATTGGGTGCATTTATATTTAGGATAGTTAGCTTCTTCCTGTTGAATTGATCCCTTTACCATTATGTAATGGCCTTCTTTGTCTCTTTTGATCTTTGATGGTTTTAAAAGTCTATTTTTGTTAGAGACTAGTATTGCAACCCCTGCTTTTCTTTTGTTCTCCATTTGCTTGGTAAATCTTCCTCATCCCTTTATTTTGAGCCTATGTATGTCTGCATGGCAGGGGATGGGTCTCTGAATACAGCAGACTGATGGGTCTTGACACTTTATCAGTTTGCCAGTCATATGCTTAATTGGAGCATTTAGTCCATTTTACATTTAAGGTTAATATTGTTATGTGTGAACTTGATCCTGCCATTATGATATTAACTGGTTATTTTAACTCGTTAGTTGATGCAGTTTCTTCCCTAGCCTCGATGGTCTTTACATTTTGGCATGTTTTTGCAATGGCTGGTACCAAGTTTGTTCCTTTTCCATGTTGAGTCCTTCCTTCAGGTCACTTGTAAGGCAGGCCTAGTGGTGACAAAATCTCTAAGCATTTTGCTTATCTGTAAAGTTGTATTTCTCCTTCACTTATGAAACAGTTTGGCTGGATGAAATTCTGGGTTTAAAATTCTTTTCTTTAAGAACGTTGAATATTGGCCCCACTCTCTTCTGGCTTGGAGGTTTCTGCGAGAGATCTGCTGTTAGTCTGATGGGCTTCCCTTTGTGGGTAACCCGACCTTTCTCTCTGGCTGCCTTAACATTTTTTCTTTCATTTCAACTTTGGTGAATCTTATTATGTGTCTTGGGTTGCTCTTCTCGAGGAGTATCTTTGTGAAGCGTTCTCTGTATTTCCTGGATTTGGATGTTGGCCTGCCTACTAGGTTGGGGAAGTTCTCTGGATGATATCCTGAAGAGTGTTTTCAACTTGGTTCCATTTCTCCCTCACTTTCCAGAATCTTTTTTGAAATCAGACGTCGATTTGGTCTTTTCACACAATCCATACTTCTTGCAGGCTTTGTTCATTTCTTTTCTTCTTTTCTTTTGGTTTCTCTTCTTGCTTCATTTCATTCATTTGATCCTCAATGCGTGATACTCTTTCTTTGATTGATCGAGTCGGTTACTGAAGCTTGTGCATTTATCCGCGTATTTCTCGTGTCATGGTTTTCATCTCTTTTCATTTCGTTTATGACCTTCTCTGCATTAATTACTCTAGCCATCAATTTCGCTTCCCACTTTTCAAGATTTTTAGTTTCTTTAGCTTTAGATGCGTAATTCCTCCTTTAGCTCTGAGGGGTTTGATGGACTGAAGCCTTCTTCTCTCATCTTGTCGAGTGTTCCTCCGTCCAGCTTTGATCACGTTGCTGGCGATGAGCTGCGCTCGCTTGCGGGGAGATCTTTGGCTCTTATTTTTTGAATTTCCAGCTTTCTGCCCTGCTTTTTCCCCATCTTTGTGGTTTTATCTGCCTCTGGTCTTTGATGATGGTAGCGTACTGATGGTGTTTGGTAGGTGTCCTTCCTGTTTGATAGTTTTCCTTCTAACAGTCAGGACCCTCAGGCCTGTAGGTCTGTTGGAATTGCTTGAGGTCCACTCCAGACTCTGTTTGCCTGGGTATCAGCAGCAGGCTGCAGAAGATAGAATATTGCTGAACAGCAGTGTACCTGTCTGATTCTTGCTTTGGAGGCTTCCTCTCAGGGTGTACTCCACCTGTGAGGTGTGAGGTGTCAGACTGCCCTAGTGGGGATGTCTCCCAGTTAGGCTACTCGGGGTCAGGGACCCCACTTGAGCAGGCAGTCTGTCCCTTCTCAGATCTCAACCTCAGCGTTGGGAGATCCTGCTCTCTTCAAAGCTGTCAGACAGAGTGGGTTTGCGTCTGCAGAGGAGTTTTCTGCTTTCTTTTGTAGTTATCTGTGCCCTGTCCCAGAGGGTGGAGTGCAGGGCAAGGCCAGGTTTCCCTTGAGCTGCTGTAGGCTCCACCCAGTTCGAGCTTCCCAGCTGAGGTTTGTTTTACCTACTTAAGCCTCAGCAATGGTGACACGCCCCTCCCCAGCAACCTGGCTGCTGCCCTTTGCCGGGTCACGAACTGCTGTGCTAGCAATGAGGGGAGGCTCGTGGGCGTGGGACCCTCCCGACCAGGTGTGAGATATTATCTCCAGGTGTGCCTGTTTGCTTAAGCGCCCAGTATTGGGGTGGGAGTTGCGATTTTCCAGGTGTTGTGTGTGCCAGTTCCCCTGGCTGGAAAAGGGATTCCCGCTTCCCCTTACTTTGGTGGCCCGATGCACCTGCGCCCTGCTTCAACTCTCGTTAGTGGGGCTGCAGCAGCCCGGCCAACACCGATTGTCCGGCGCACCTAGTGAGATGAACCCAGGCCTCAGTTTGAAAATGCAGAAATCCGCGGTCTTCCTTTCGCTGGGAGTTGGAGACTGGAGCTGTTCCTATTCGGCCATCTTACTCCGCCCCCTCTCGCAACCTATGTATTTTTGAAGGTGCTTTCCTTTTGGCTGATTTTAAGGTTATACATTTGTCCTTGGTGACCTGTAATGTTGCTATGGTATGTTTAGGTGAGGATGAGAAAAATTCAGAGAGGGGACATTTTCCTATTTCCTGAATCTAAAAATTTATGATTTTCATCAAGGACATTTTTTTGGTCAATATATTTTAAAATATTTTGCCTTCTAGAACTGCCATCGCATGTATGTTAAATTTTATTTTATTTTCCTGTTCTGTTAAAACTTTTAACAATATTTTCATCTCATTGGTTCTATCTGCTCATTTTATGAACTTTTAAAAAGTATTAATTCTCTCTTTCATAGTCTGTCCAATTTGCTTTTTAAAACAGCCACTAAATTTTTAATTTCGGTAACTCTATTTTCATTATATTTCAATGATTACATTTTAATTTCCATTAGTCCAATTTGTTTCTTTTTCAAGATTACGTCTTTATATTTTCTTGGGTTTTTTTTTCTTTTTTTTTTTTTTTTTGGAAAATACCAACATATGAAGTTCTGGAGAGTCTACTCTTGTGATTTTTATTTCTACAAACTCTTTTTCTTGGTGGCCTGTTTCCTTAGGCATACTTTTTTTTTTTTTTTTCCCCCGCCCTGAGACGGAGTCTTGATCTGCCGCCCAGGCTGGAGTGCAGGGGCGCAATCTCGGCTCACTGCAAGCTCCGCCTCCCAGGTTTACGCCATTCTTCTGCCTCAGCCTCTGGAGTAACTGGGACTACAGGCACCTGCCGCCACGCCCGGCTAATTTTTTGTATTTTTAGTAGAGACAGGGTTTCACTGTGTTAGCCAGGATGGTCTCAATCTCCTGACCTCGTGATCCGCCCGCCGTGGCCTCCCCAAAGTGCTGGGATTACAGGCGTGAGCCACCGCGCCTGGCCTAAATATACTTATTTATTAAGTATACTTTAAATATTTTAAAAATCCCGTAAAATATTTGCTGTAGATCTTCTCTGGCTATTCATGCTGGGAGGTGGAGAAGCTTTCTTTTCCTAACCAGAGGTGAAATTGATACAGGTAAATCTTCATACTGTCTTCCTTTGCAGATGAGATTTTTTTTCTAACCTACTATTTGTTGGAGTATCTAGTCTTTCAAAAGCCCTGGGTTTTTATGGGCATCTAAGTTCCATTCTGTACCTTGTGGAGGCTTTGTGTCCTGTTCCTGAACTGGTTCTAGGCCCTTGGAATGGAAAAATTCCGTTAGAAGTTACTGACTCAGCATTTGCTTTCCTTCCTAGTTTTCTGCTTCCTTATTAATTTGTTTGTTTTATTGGTTGGTTCTTTTGGCTACTAGGGTTTCCCCTTCTTTGCTAGTGAGATAGGCATTTAAAAAGGATGTTTGTTGTGTTTTATCAGTTATAATGTTGGAAGCAGAAATGCTCCTATTCACTCTTTAACCAAGTTAACCAAGCCCTTGCACTCATCACTGGTCTAAAATTGCTCTCTGAACATTCTGCCGGGGATGCTTTATTGCTAAATCCAGCTGCCTCTTCTTGAGAGTTGCCTGCTTGAAAGCTCTCATTTCTTGGCAGAATTTTTTCTTTCAGCACCTTCTATTCCTCCAGGTTTTTCTTAGTGTTCTTGAATGATCAGTCATTGTCAGTGTTCTTTGCTGTCTGTCTTTCCTGTGTCTTCCTCTTTGATATAAACATGCCTCTTGGACAATCAATATACTCCTAAGCTAGTGTCCTGACCTCTAAACTCTGTAGGCTGGCTTCTGCAGAATTTTCTATGGTTATCTTTATAAAAGCCAACAGACCTTATGACTATTCTTGTCCTGGAAAATCTTTGATAGTTTTTTATTACCACAGTGCATAATCTTAGCATTAAAATCTCTCCATCGTGTGGCTATAAGTTACTCTTCAGTCTCCTCAGCTATCAAGCTCTGTGCTTTGTACCTTATGCTTCAGTCACCACACTACTGTTCATAAGCTCATAATTATTCATTAATGTCAGTTATCTAATTATTAATTAAAATATTGTGTCCATAATTCTGTTCGCTGCCTGTATATTAAAATCATACTCTTCAAGGTTGGGCTTAGATTTGAACCTGGTAAAGGTTTGGCTCATTCCTTCCTCTAGCTGGCAGCTCACTTAGAACTTCATTCATGAGTTTTAGAAAATGCAGGCATTTGGGGATTTCTATAGTGGCTATTTTTGTATTTCTCTGCCATAAGTTTTTACATACAAACTATTTTTTTCATCTTATTACCTTGATTCTGAACACAAGACTATATATTTGGTAGCCTTCAATAAACGTGTTTATTATTTAAATAAGTTGCTTGTCTTTAGAAGTTACAAGGACACATTAGTTAGGACTTATAGTATCCTACCAGATTTTATGAAAAAAAAGAAGATCAACTTGGAAAACTTGCTAGAGCTGCATAGGCAGTATGAACCTTCATTTTCAATTTGGAAGAATATTTTTCTTAACTTTTATATTACCAAGGAGTTCTATTTCTATGTTAGATCTTCTGGCAGACTGATGGCTGTAAGACTGCGGATTCCTAGAATCTCATGAAAGAGTCTTTCCAGAAGATACTCAGCAACCTCCATGGCCTTTAAAATATATTCATTCACTTCCTCCAAATATCTGTTCTTATTCTACTTGAAAATGATGACAATGCAAAAGCTAAAATAAAGATAGGGAGCTTATTTGTTCTAATAGACTGCGTGATTATATCAGCTTTCAAGTATTTATAACCTGTAGATTCCTCCTTCCTTTTCCTCTGTCTGCACACAGTTACCAGACTTAGAAAATAAAAATGCAGCCAGGCATGGTGGCTCACACCTATAATCCCAGCACTTGGGGAGGCAAAGGCAGGCGTATCACCTGAGGTCAGGATTTCGAGACCAGCCTGGCTAGCATGGTGAAACCCCATCTCTACTAAAAACATAAAAATTAGTCATGCGTGGTGGCAGGTGCCCGTAGTCCCAGCTACTTGGGAGGCTGAGGCAGGAGAATTGGTTGAATCCAGGAGGGGGAGGTTACAGTGAGCCAAGATTGCACCACTATACTCCAACCTGGGCGACAGAGTGAGACTCCGTCTAAAAAAAGAAAGAAAAAAAGAAAAAAATACAAGACATCCAGCAAGTTCAAATTTCAGGTGAACAATGAATAATTTTTAAATGTATGTGCCAATATTACGTGGGACATCCACGCAGAAAAAATCATTATCTAAAATTCAAATTTAATGGGTGTCCTACATTGTACCTGGCAATCCTATGTCAGCTCCACTGTCAGCTTCTTGTTCCTTATCATCCATAGTCATCTTCAAAGCAAACAAAATGTTTCTATATTTAGAAATGAGGATTCTGTAAAAGTGTTGTTACTTGGAAAACTATTAAAGATACCCTAGCTTGCAAATTTTAAGTGTCAAGTGGAATGCAACGTAGCAACAAGATAATTACTTTTAAGGTGGGATGGTGAAGAAGTAGTTCTATATTGAAAGATTGGTCTCAACTCTGGCAGTTTACTAGTGTAGAGTATGTTTCTGGTCATTTTTCCAATACAACTAACATATTGTGGCAGGCACATCTGGGTGACACGTATTCTGGAACTCAGTAAAAAATGCCTGGGAGAATGCCTGTGTGTGTATGTGTTGAGTTAAACAACACTTTGTTACGAGGGAGTGGGAAGGGGCTGTGAATATTGGGCTGAAACACAAACTAACTGATGGACAGTATAATCACCACCTTAGTTAGCGCCCCGGGACTCTTTTCATACTGGCAAGCTGTAAATTTAAATGGAAACCAAAAGGATAGTACACAGCCCACAGCTCTGCATTCCATTACTTCACATATGAAATATTCAGTGAGTAAGAGAGAGGCTTAACAGATAATAGCTGGAGAGGAGCTGCGCAGTGATTAAGGCAAGACTGAAGTGGCTGGTAACAATCTCAATCTAACCACGTCTAGATAAGAGTTTCTATTTGAAGGATTAAACTCGATTCTTTGCTCAGGATGAGGTAACCCACTTCTGAGTGCCGAACTGCACAATGATCTCTTATCTTAGACCTAGTGTAGTTGTTCAGAGATTATGTGATTTGGGGTAAGATGCATCTATCCATTAGCCCCATCAATCACGCTATATTTATCTTTTAGATGCCTGCTATTTAGTATCATTGAAAGTACATGAGTTTTCTAATACAGCTAACTTGGGATCAAATCCCACTCAGCCCTGTGCCCCTTGAACAATGACATAAAATTTCTGAGCTTTAGTTTATTCATCTATAAAATGAAGCCGATACTGTCCATCTCTCAGCATTGGGATATAGATGCACTGGGCTTATTAGATGCAAACTGTTTGGCATTTATTAACCGCGTCATGAAGGCTACCTTCGTACCTCCCTATCTGTGTGCTGTCTCACATTCATTTTTCAGTGTGATCCTGACTTTAGGATGCTGCATGACCTCACAAAGCCAAACATTTCCTGCTGGCATTCTTGACTCTTCCGAGATACTTTCTTTTCGAGGTACCCTGCAGTTGAGGGAGCACATCTGCCCTAGGCTGGAAATCGCAGACCTTCCTCTCTCATGCCCACCCCAGTCGGCCGGCACTGCTGCCTGCAGTAATGGGTTTAGAAAGGCCAAGGGGTCGTTCTGGGTTTGGTGAGAGAGCACCGTGGTTGATTGACAAAAGCTGCCGTGTGCTCGGGAAGCAGTTGTGGAGGAATCTGTACTGTGAGCTGGATACGTTTCTCCTCGGTCAGGCTGCGAAGCAGGCAAAGTTTGTCTTCAGAACATTACTTTCCCTGTCTGAACACATCCATCCTCTTCTTGTGCCATCTTCCCCAAGTTCACTAGTTTGCACATTCTGCGTATGTAACAGAGAAAATAGAAGATGCACACATTTGTTTCTAGGAGGATTTGGGGACTCAGTCATTTCCTTCTGAGGAGTGCCCCAAAGAAAAAGGCCAGGTGCTCTGGGCCAGCCAAGCTGCCGGTGTGTCCAGATGCAAGCTGGCATTATATAAGCTTAAGGTTTGTTTGTTTATTTATTTATTTATTTATTTATTTATTATTTTATCTATTATATGCAAGGGACCTAAATGGGCAAAATGATTTCTTTGTTTCTGGAAAAGTCAAAACAGCACCAAGTTTCTTTCTCACTTTTGGCCTTTTCACAGTTGCGGGTCTTTAACTTAGACCTCTATTAAGATGTAAGTTTTCCCGATAGAACCTAAGAGTGGCAGCGTGGAAGAGAATATTTGAAAAGACTTTAAAGAAATGAGAAACAGACATGACATCTTGGTGAATACAAAATGTGCTTTCCTGGAGGAGATGGGCCATTTCTGATGCAGGAGCATGAGGCGGCAGCACCAGGAGAGGCCCTTCACACGCCTGTGCACGATGCTGAGAGACGGCCAGCTGACAGGCCTTTACAGAGTAACACTTGTTCCGAAGATCATTGTAGTAATTTTCCAAAAATGTGGAAATATAAAAAAGTAAATAAAGCCCTCTGACATTAAGAATTGACCCAAGCTACTTAAGATGTTGGTGCATTTTCTTCTAGTCTTTTTTTTCCCCTGCATTAATATTAACAGATTTGCACCTAAATTATTAATCCAGGCAGCCTCGGGGCTTTCTCTTTTCTAATTTGCCCAAGGCAAAAAAGTAAGATCACCTGTTTGTCTCTTCTTTAACTTTCATTTTTAATGTCCAATTATGCTAACTTCAGTCCCCAAAAATGTAGCTACCAGAATGCTCAGATCGGGCTCCTGCCTGCAGGGCATACCATGTGGCTGCATCTGCTGCCACCCATGTGCCCTGTCCAGTTTGATGATTCCTCCCCTAGTCCTCCCCCTGGTGAACACTCTTGACATCACCGCTGCAGCTTGGGGGACAGGACACTGCTCATCCTTCGGCCTTCCACTCCAATTCTTAGGACAGCCCTTTTTAAATTTCCCAGTGCACAGCTGAGACCAGGCTGTGGTGTGTCTAGAATAATTTACTGAAATTTAGGCAAGGCAGAAGAGAAATGTAACACAGAAAGAAACTTACAGTTGCTTCTAGAAGTGCTCATTCTTAAAGTTCAACTTTAAGCCCAACCATCTGAAGAAATAGACATTTCCCCGCCCCAGTAAAGCCCAAGAGTTGCCCTCTTCAGTTTTCATTTACTGTCTCAGTGTTAACTCCTTTTCCAGAATGATTGACAGCAGGAACTTCCACTCCCTTTAGAGAATGGAAGACCGCAATGCAGGGGGTCCGCAGGGGACTAGTCTACCTGGCCATAAGGATGGATGATTTAGCTATCCTAGTCTTAGAGAACATTTCCCAAAGTCTGAGTTACTGTATCAAACCCAACACAGACCTTAATCTACAGATCTCCTCCAATGTCACTTGAGAAGATTAGGCTTTTCTATCCAGGAGCTACATCTTTTGCAAAAAACTCGCAGAGCAACATCACATCTCTTTAAGGACAAGCAATGATTTGAAGGTACATGACCATTTAAATCCAGGATAATAGAAGAAACATTCTCTAAAGAAAGCCATCTTTGGAGATATAGTTTTAAAATGCAGCTGTTTTACATTTATTAAACAGAACATCCCAGTCAGAACCTTCTACATGTAGATTGCTTCAATGCGTTTACATATGTGCTCTTGCTTTATACTGCATAACTTAAAGAGGCCACCAGAGAAACTGTGGAAGGTCTTCCCAGAGAAAGCGTGACACTGTGTGCAAATTTTAAAACAGTGGTTTTTCAAGTAAGTCTTCAGGTCAGTCTCCATTTGTGACATAACCCATACACACAATTGTACAATTGAAAATCATACTTTACATATATTTCTGTTATTTGCTTTTTAAATTTTCCATTGTGAACATTTTCTAATAGCATCAAAAATTTTGAAAACATGATTTTTCATGACTTTATGATCTTCAAATCTATAGTTGTTAATCTAATTAACCATTCCTTCTTGTTGGGTATTTAGGTTGTTTATAGCTTATTAATGTAAATGATACTAAAATGAACATCTTTGCACATATACATTGTCCATTTTTATGATCATTTTCATAATTCAGCTTTTATTAAGAAATTATCCCAAAACATAATGGCTTAAAATAACAATTGTGCTTTCCTGGAGGAGATGGGCCATCTCTTTTTCATGATTCTGTAGGTTGGCAAAGAATCTGTTTTTCTGGTCTGTGCTGGTTCTGCTAAGGCCGGATGACCTGGGATGGCCTAACGCCCATGCCTACGACAACAGGGAAAAACTAAGATGCTTGGGACTCCCTCCTCCTGGTCTCTCATCCTTAAGAAGTCTAGCCCAGGCATATTCCTGGTGGCAGAAGAATCCCCAATAGCAGGAGAGGGAAAGACCCATTGCACAAGTCATTTTTTTTATTTCAAGTTCTGAGGTACCTATACAGTATGTGCAAGTTTGTTATGTAGGTAAACAGGTGCCATGGTGGTTTGCTGTACCTATCAACCTATCACCTAGGTGTTAAGCCCAGCACACATTAGATATTTTTCCTTATGCTCACATAGCCACCATTCACGCAAAGCTTTCACCCAATGGCTTTCAGTATGTTCACAGATTTGTGTAACCATCACTGCAGTCTATTTTAGAACATTTTAATCACTTCAAGAAGAAACTCCATAGTTTTTACTTCTTATCCTCTCTGTGTCCCCATGTTCCTGTATTCCATCACTAAGCAACCATCAATCTACTTTCTGTCTCTATAGATTTCCTTATTCTGGACTTTCATATGAATTTCCATTCATATAGTATGTGGTTTTTGATGACTGGCTCCTTTCACTTAGCAAACGATTTTCTTTTTAAAACCATTTTTTAAGTTTTATTTTAAGTTCTGGGGTCCATGTGCAGGATGTGCAGGTTTGTTATAAAGGTAAATGTGTGCCATGGTGGCTTGCTGCACCTATCAACCCATCACCTAGGTATTAACCCCCGCATGCATTAACTATTTTTCCTTATGCTCTCCCTCCTCATCTCCTACCCCCTCGACAGGCCCCAGTATGTGTTGTTCCCCTCTCTGTGTCCATCTGTTCTCATTGTTCAGCTCCCACTTATAATAAATGAGAACATTCAGTGTTTGGCTTTCTGTTCCTGCATTAGTTTCCTGAGGATAATGATTTCCAGCTCCATCCATGTCCCTGCAAAGGACATGATCTCACTCCTTTTTATGGCTACATAATATTCCATGGTATGTATGTACCACATATTCTTTATCCATTCTATCATTTATGGGCATTTGGGCTGATTCCATGTCTTTGCTATTGTGAATAGTGCCACATTGAACATATGTGTTCATGAATCTTTGTAATAAAATATTTATATTGCCTTGGTTATATACCCAGTAATGGTATTGCTGGGTCAAATGGTATTTCTGGTTCTAGGTCTTTGAGGAATTGCTACACTGTCTTCCATGCTGGTTGAACTAATTTGCATTCCCACCAAGAGTGTAAAAGCATTCCTATTTCTCCACAGCTTCACTAGCATCTGTTGTTTCTTGACTTTTTAATAATCACCATTCTGACTGGTGTGCAATCATGTCATTGGGGTTTTGATTTGCATTTCTCTAATGATCCGTGATATTGAGCTTTTTTTTCGTGTTTTCTTTTGGGATGTGTCTGTTTATGTCATTTGCACACTTTTTAATGGTTTTTTTTTTTTTTTTCCCTGTAAATTTGTTTAAGTTTGTTGTAGATTCTGGATATTAGACCTTTGTCAGATGGATAGATTGCAAAAATTTTCTCCCATTCTGTAGGTTGTCTGTTTACTCTGATGATAGTTTCTTTTGCTGTGCAGGAGTTCTTTAGTTTAATTAGATCCCATTTGTCAGTTTTTCTTCTGTTGCAATTGATTTGATGTTTTCATCATGAAATCTTTGCCCATGCCTGTGTCCTGAATGGTATTGCCTAGATTTTCTTCTAGGGTTTTTATAGATTTGGATTTTACATTTAACTTTTTAATCCATCTTGAGTTAATTTTTTTATAAAGTGTAAGGAAGGGGTCCAGTTTCGATTTTCTGAATATGGCTACCCAGTTCTCCCAGCACCATTTACTGAATAGGGAGTCCTTTCCCCATTGCTTGATTTGTCAGGTTTGTTGAAGATCTGATGGTTCTAGATGTGTATGTAGTCTTATTTCTGTGTTCTCTATTCTGTTCCATTGGTCTATGTGTCTGTTTTTGTACCAGCACCGTGATGTTTTGGTTACTGTAGCCTTGTATAGTTTGAAGTCAGGTAGTATGATGCCCCCAGCTTCGTTCTTTTTGCTTAGAATTGTTTTGGCTACACGGGCTCTTTTTTTGGTGCCCTATGAATGTTAAAATAGTTTTTCTAATTCTGTGAAGAATGTCAATGGTAGTTTAATGGAAATACCACTGAATTTATAAATTACTTTGGGCAGTATGGCCATTTTCACGATATTGATTCTTCCCATCCATTAGCATGGAATGTTTTTCCAGTTGTTTGTGTCTGCTCTGATTTCCTTGAGCAGTGTTTTGTAGTTATCCTCGAAGAAGTCCTTCACTTACCTTGTTAGCTATATTCCTGAATATTTTATTCTCTTTGTAGCAATTGTGAATGGGAGTTCATTCATGATTTGACTTTCTGCTTATCTGTTGTTGGTGTATAGGAATGCTTGCAATTTTTGCACATCGATTTTGTATCCTGAGACTTTGCTGAAGTTGCTTATCAGCTTGAAAAGCTTTTGGTTGATACGATAGGGTTTTCTAGATATAGGATCATGTCATCTACAAACAGAGACAGTTTGACTTCCTCTTTTCCTATTTGAATACCCTTTGTTTCTTTCTCTTGCCTGATTGCCCTGGCCAGAACTTCCATTACTATGTTGAATAGAAGTGGTGAGAGAGAGCATCCTTGTCTTGTGCTGGTTTTCAAGGGAATGCTTACAGCTTTTGCCCAGTCAGTATGATATTGGCTGTGGGTTTGTCATAAATGGCTCTTAATCTTTTGAATGCACAAGTACTTTTTAAAGTCTCTGCTCATATCACTTTTCTCAAGTCTGGTTGGCCAAGGGAAGTACCATGGCCAAAGCCAGATTCAAAGGACAGGGCAAGTAGACTCCACTTTCTGATGGGAGAAGGGGCAAAGTCACCTTGAGAAGGGGCCTATAGACAGGGAGGAATGATCACAGCTGCAGCCATTTTAGCATAAATCTGCTACACTTTCCTTGAATTTCTGGAATGATTGCCTCAAAGCGTATAAACTTTTGGTTGCTTTAAAAAAAAAAGTTTCTTTTCTTTTCTTTTTTTGAGACAGTTTCACTCTATCTACAGAGTGCATCTACAGAGAGCATGCACTACAGGTGCACATCACCACAGCTGGCTAATTTTTGTATTTTTGTGGAGATGGAGTTTTGCCTTGTTGTCCAGCTGGTCTCAAACTCCTGGCCTCAGGTGATCCACCTGCCTCAGCCTCCCAAAGTGCTGGGATTACAGGCGTAAACCAATGCACCTGGCCTAAAAAATATTTCTTAAGGCATATTGCTAAATATTTTCCTAGCTTTTTGTTTTTAAAGATACATGTATTTCAAATTTTTATGGCCAATAATTGCCTCTTCAGGCTGGCTGTTGAGTCTTGGTGGCATAGACTCAGAGGACTTTGAAGGCTTCCTTACTTTCTGTATGACAAGATATCCCAGGTCCCCCGTGTATACCTCCTACCTCACACTGGGATCGTGCATTTATCCAAGGGATTCCGGTTCCTTTTGGTGCAAATAGTTATTTAGAAAGCTCAATTTGAGTTCTACAAGACCTTAGTAGGAGTGGGCTGTCGTTGTTTCTTGGCCTTCTTCATTTTTCAGAGCAAAGGAATATGTGTAGTGTCTTAAAGACAAAATATGTCTTGAATTTATGTAGATTATTCTGATTCATATTAAGAACTACAGAATTTTAACTTAACCATAATGGTGTTACACCTGTATTTCCTTTTCCAATGCTAAAAAGAATGAGTTTAAAGTGACAATAACGTAATTTGTTTTATTTCACAATACACATGCAATATTCTCAGAATAGCAACCATGTAATACCAACAATTGATTACTGAAAAGAGTTTCAAGAGTTGATTACTTTAGTTGTGTTATCTTAGGTCGTATTCTGCTAAGGATGTTTAGTGAAAGTTAGTTAATGAGTGGTTCCTCTCATTACAGGTTACTTTGTTTCATTTTGCTTTTAGTATTTAGGGATTCCTAATTTTGATCAATCTGTAAAGTTTTTTCTTCTTAATCTGAAACTCTTCTCTTACAGCTGTATCTCATAATTGCAATAACATTAAATCAAAAGAATATGATATATATGTGGATTCCAAAAACATAACATGTGCTGACACATGCCAGACCTCTGAATCTTGAGTCTGTAAAGCAACTGTTAGGGCAGGAAATGGTTCTACTTAAACAGCATCATAATAGTGAAGAGAGTGCAAATAAATACTGCAGTAACTGTGAATACTTTTATATATGCCATGAGACATTGTGTAGCAATTGTGTTATAATTATTGCCAACTTTTTTGCTGCTATTTTGAGCCTTTTAATGCTTTCAATTGTGCAGCCAAAATTCTAGTGCTGAAAGTGTGCCCTGAACGAAAAACACCAAGGGAGGAAGCGGGATGGAGCATCACTGGTCTGTAGTGGTCTTACTCTAAGAGCCTGCAGCTCAGCGGCACATCTCCACTTGTGTATATTTTTAGGAAGGACTGAGACACTCATGGGTGGAAACTCCTCCTAAGGGATGAGACATGGGGAATAGAGGTCAGTTAAGTACCATGGCTCAGTGGATCATGGAGAGAGCTGCTACAGAAGATTCTTTAAAAAATATATTTTTAATTTTTTAAATTATTTTTTTCAATACATTTTTAGGGTGGTTACATGAATAAGTTCTTTAGCGGTGATTTCTGAGATTTTGGTGCACCCATCACCTGATCAGTGTACACTGTACCCAATGTGTAGTCTTTTATCCCTCGCCATGCCCACCCTTTCCCCCAAGTCCCCAAAATCCAATGTATCATTCTTATGCCTTTGCGTCCTCATAGCTTAGTTCCCACACATGAATGAAAATAGATGCTGTTTGGTCTTCCACTCCTGAGTTACTTCACTTAGAATAATGGTCTCCAGTTCCATCCAAGTTGATATGAATGCCATTATTTCATTCCTTTTTATGGCTGAGTAGTATTCCATTATATATATATGTGTGTGTGTGTGTGTGTGTGTGTGTGTGTGTGTATCACATTTTCTTTATCTACTCGTTGATTGATGGGCATTTGGGCTGGTTCTATATTTTTACAGTTGCAAATTGTGCTGCAGTGAACATGTGTGTGCAAGTATCTTTTTTGTATAATGGCTTCCTTTCCTCTGGGTAGATACCTAGTAGTGGGATTACTGGATCAAATGGCAGATCTACTTTTAGTTCTTTAAGGAATCTCCACACTGTTTTCCATAGTGATTGTACCTGTTTACATTCCCACCACAGTGTAAAAGTATTCCCTTTTTACCACATCCACGCCAACGTCTATTATGTTTTTTTTAATGTCAGTTTTTGCAGGAGTGAGGTAGTATTGCATTGTGGTTTTGATTTGTATTTCCCTAATAATTAGTGATGTTGAGCATTTTTCCATATGCTTGTTGGCCATTTGCACATCTTCTTTTGAGAATTGTCTATTCATGTCTTATCCCATTTTTGAAGGGATTGTTTAATTTTTTTCTTGCTGATTTGGTTGAGTTCTTTGTGGATTCTGGATATTAGTCCTTTGTCAGATGTATAACTTGTGAAGATTTTCTCCCCCTCTGAGTTGTATGTTAACATTGGTCATTATTTCTTTTGTCGTGCAGAAGCATTTTAGTTTAATTAAGTCTCATCTATTTATCACTGTTTTTCTTGCATTTGCTTTTGGGTTCTTGGTCAGGAAGTCTTTGCCTAAGCGAATGTCTATGAGAGTTTTTCTGATGTTATCTTCTAGAGTCTTTATGGTTTCAGGTCTTAGATTTAAGTCTTTGATCCATCTTGAGTTGATTTTTGTATGAGGTAAGAGATGAGGATCCAGTTTCATTCTTCTACATTTGGCTTGCCAATTATCCAGCACCATTTGTTGAACAGTGTGTCATTTTTCCACTTTATGTTTTTGTTTGCTTTGTCAAAGATCAGTTGGCTGTAAGCAGTTGGCTTTATTTCTGGGTTCTCTAGTCTGTTCCATTGGTCTACGTGCCTATTTTTATACCAGTACCATGCTGTTTTGGAGACTATGGCGTTATAGTATAGTTTGAAGTCTGGTAATGTGACAGCTCCAGATTTGTTCTCTTTGCCTAGGCTTGCAGACTCTTTTTTGGTTCCACGTGAATTTTAGGATTGTTTTTTTCTAGTTCTGTGAAGAATGATGGTGGTATTTTGATGAGAATTGCATTGAATTTGTAGATTGCTTTTGGCAGTGTGATCATTTTCACAATATTGATTCTACCCATCCATGAGCATGGAATGTGTTTCCATATGTCTGTGTCATCTATGATTTCTTTCAGCAGTGTTTTGTGGTTTTCCTTGTAGAGGTCTTTCACACCCTTGGTTAGGCATATTCCTAAGTATTTTATTTTATTTTATTTGCAGCTATTGTGAAAGGAGTTGTGTTCTTGATTTGATTCTAAGCTTGGTCACTGTTGGTGTATAGCAGAGCTACTTAATTGTGTACATTAATTTTGTATCCTGAAACTTTTCTGTATTTATTTACTAGTTCTGGGAGCTTTTGGGATAAGTCTTTGGGGTTTTCTAGGTATATGATCATATCATCAGCAAACAGCGACAGTTTGACTTCATCTTTACTGATTTGGATGCCCTTTATTTATTTCTCTTGTCTGATTGCTTTGGCTAGGACTATGTTGAATAAAAGTGGTGAAAGTGGGCATCCTGTCTTGGTCCAGTTCTCAGGGAGAATGCTTTCAACTTTCCCCCATTCAGTGTAATGTTGGCTGTAGGTCTGTCATAGATGGCTTTTAAGGTACACCCCTTTTATGTCAATTAAGGTATGTCCCTTCTATGCCAATTTTGCTGAAGGTTTTAATCATAAAGGATGCTGGATTTTGTCAAATGCTTTTTCTGTGTCTTTTGAGATGATCACATAATTTTTGTTTTTAATTCTATTTATGTGGTGAATCACACATTGACTTATGTATGTTAAACCATCCCTACATTCCTGGTATGAAACTCAATTGATCATGGTGGATTATCTTTTTGATATGCTGTTGGATTTGGTTAATTATTATTTTGTTGAGGATTTTAGCATCTATGCTCATCAGGGATATGGTCTGTAGTCTTCTTTTTTTGTTATGTCCTTCCCTGGTTTTGGTATTAGGGTGATACTGGCTTCATAGAATGATTTAAGGAGGATCCCCTCTTTTTCTATCTTTTGGGAACAGTGTCAATAGGATTGTTAGCAATTCTTCTTTGAATGTCTGATAGAAATCAGCTGTGAATCTTTCTGGTCCCAGACTTTTTTGTTGGCAATTTTAAAATTACCATTTCAATCTTGCTGTTTGTTATTGGTCTGTACACAGATTCTGTGTCTTCCTGGTTTAATCTAATAGGGTTGTATATTTCCAGGAATTTATCCATCTCCCCTAGGTTTTCTCACTTATGCAAATAGAGGTGTTCATAGTAGCCTTGAGTAATCTTGATATGGTATTCTCCTCTTCCCCTAATGGGGCTTTCTGAGAACCAAACTGTAGTGATTGATTTTGCTCTTCTGGGTCTGGCCAACCGGTGGAGTTGCTGGGCCCCCGGCCTAGTACTGGGGATTGTCTGCAAAGAGTCCTGTGATGTGATCCATCTTCAGGTCTTGCAGTCATGGATACCAACACCTGCTCCTGTGGAGGTAGCAGGACAGTGAAGTGGACTCTGTGAGGGTCTTTGGTTGTGTTTTTGTTTAGTGCACTGGCTTTGTGTTGATTGACCTCCAGCCAGGAGGTGGCGCTTTCAAGAGCACATCAGCTGTGATCCTATGGGGAGGATGCAAACTTGCCCTAGGGACATCTGGTTCAGTATTCAGATTTCTCAGCAGTGGTCAGGGTCATAGAGATCCCAAGACATTATTACTTTTGTCTCTGGCTACCAGGGTAGGTAGAGAAAGACCACCAGGTGGAGGCAGGGGTAGGAGTGTCTGACCGCAGCCTCTCCTTGGGAAGTGCTTACTGTGACTGCTGTGGGAGAAGGGGGTGTGATTCCCAGTCCAAAGGAGTTATATTCCCAGGGGGATTATGACTGCCTCTGCTGAGTCACACAGGTTTCCAGGGAAGTAGGGGAAAGCTAGCAGTCACAGGCCTCATCCCACTCCCACACAGCCCAAAGTCCTACAGGCTGGTCTCATTCCCACTATGCCCCACCAACAGAACTGGGTTTATTTCCTGGCAGCCGGTGACCAGGGCTGAGAACTTGCCCCAGACTACGAGCCTCCCCATTGAGAAAGCAAGCAGGCTCACAATTTTTTGGCATCTCAGGGAGCCTGTAATGGTGACCCAGTTTCTTCAAAGGGTCTGTGGATTCTCTTGGTTTTCCTGGTATGTTCCTGTGTAGTTCTTGGAGCCAAAGTTCACAATATGAGTCTCTGCACGCTGCTCTGTGCATCCAAGCAGGAGCTGCAAGCTAGTTCTGCCTCCTATCCACCATCTTAGTCCCCTGCAAATGCCCCAGAAGATTCTTTGAATGTTCTCTCCAGCGACTCATATAGGACCTGAGAGAAAGAAGGCAACACAAGGAAAAGGAGTGCTGTCTTCTAATGTCTGTTAACACTCTAAGAAGACTAGCAACTCTTGCATTACAGCTCGAGAATGATCACACACTGCCCAAGATTGGGAAGAGCCCCATTCCCACTTCGCTGAAGGGAGTACTGGACCACCCCAGAAGAGGGAAGAGAATAAAGAGTGTGACCTCAGTCTGGAATCAGTCTGCATGTGGGCAGAGGAGGCTGTGCAGGACATTTCTCAGTGAACTTCAAGAAATGGCATAGATGCCTCTGGAGCAGCAGGAGAGCTATGGTTGGTGTCAAATCTCAGCCAAAGGACTTGCTGGAAGTCTCCAACTCTGTTTCATATCTTAGACCGTTCTATTTTCAAGCTAATGTTGTTTTGAATTATACTGCTTATATTGTTTTGAATAATTGAATGGAGGTGAAAACTCTGGTGAGAGGCAGAGCTAGAAAAATACTACTTAGCCACTGTTACTGCAACCCTAATTTTAGTTTTAGCCTAAAAGTAAACTTCGTGTTCATCCTGATGGAGGATAAACAGTCTTCATGATGAAAATCTTTCTTAATGATTATAACAGTGGACATCAGTATAAATGTTTTCTGTTATAAAGTACCACTGCATCCATTGAAACTTAGAGGAGTGGAATGGGCCCGTTTGTCATATTGTGAGCTTTTAGCCAAGGAAATAATTCTATCAAAGGCCATAGGAGTGTTTCTGGCGGAATGTCTCCATTAGACATAGGCTTTGACTTTACCATTCTATAACTTTTTAGAGTATGACTCTTGGAGAGGTAAGGAGGAAGTACATTCAGGGTTGGAATGGTAGCAGATCTGAGAGATGTCTTTTGGTATCTCAACTTTACTTCAGCTCTTTGGGAATGCTCCTCTTAGCCCTCAGAAACTGTTTCTCCTCACTCTTTGCTTGCTTAGTGCTGTAAGTTTCCTTCCTGGAAGTCTATTCTTTAGCATCCATTTCTCCTCAATGCCTGCTACTTATCAATGCTGTGTGGTAGATGTTTGATGCAAGCTCCCGGTCAGCAAACCCCGCTTAAGAGCCATGTTTTAGAGGCTTCACATCCAGTCAGTCTGTCTTAAAGGTCAGGTTGACAAAGCAAAAGTAGTTCTTAGCATTCATTTGATCCATTTCTTCCTCGTTGCCACACTATATAATGTAGCAAGTGTAGGAACATGAATCTTTACATCTATTTTTTAAGCATTATTTCCACATACCAATGTAAACAAGGAGACAACAAGGGGAAATGGAGGCCCCCAGAGGGAACATTTACATTGATCACATAAAAGAACTTAACACCATAAAATCTAAAATGCCAACTTAGAAGTCACAATGTATTGCATTGTTCTTCATTTGCAGTTTTAAAAGTACTTCAATATATATTATTTGGGAGACCAAACAGATTGATTGATTATATAATGAAGTACCACACTTTAAAATGCTCTAGTAAAACACAATGCTTGTGCATTTGAGATTGAAAATCCATACTGGGTTAAAGAAAGATGTTTCTTTTCAACCCAGATGCTCTCGACTGGTTCAAGTTTTTCTTTTCTCTTTGGGAATAAATCAATTATGTCATTTGCTGTGAAACTAAATCCAGATATTTTTCTCAATGCCTATGTCTTTTTGTTTCTTTTATACAATAAGATCTTATTTCCATTATTAAGCTGGGAGCATCTCTCTAGAAGGCTTTTAGGTGTTTTCTGGTTTCAAATTCCTATCTTATCTTTCCTACGCAATCCAAGGTCATCATTGGAGCTGTTAAAGTTTTCAAGAATATGGGAAGTCTATTGTATCCTATCAATGGCAGCCAGGTTGAATGGTGAACTATTCATGAAAAGCAACTATACTCTTTCATTTGTGGGCAAAATTAACAGTATACATATGTGACCATAGAATTACATTGAAATGCCTCTTCTGATGTCTAAGAAATTTGGTTGAAATGTCAAATCTGAAATCTGTGGGTCCAAAGTACATCCACATTCTACAGGGTACCGCTAGACACTTCTGTGTAGGCTGTGCTCAGAGTGAAAGAATCATCTCAAAACCCTGATGGGGTTTTGATCATGTTCCATCTATAAAAGAGAAGATTAGCAACTTGAAAACAATGATTATTTGAAGGGGGTTTAATAGGGGAGAGAATGTTTGGGCTTCTCTATTTTGGAGAGAAGTGAGGGACTTCCAATGGCCTGCAGGAGCCTGCAGGGAGAGGCTATTAGTTGCCACACTCCCCACCCAGCCTTTTTATCTTTGGTAGAATAGTTTAGAGTAAATCTCAGACATCATGTCATTTCATGAGGGCTAAGAAGTCTTACTATCTTATTGAAGATTAAAAAATAAACCAAAAACCCCACTGGGCACTTTTCAGAGAGGAGTATGCTTTGTCTCTTACTGACAGCCAAGCAAATAAGTGAAAACACAGAACCTTGGGAAATTGAGAGGCTCATGAACCTGCCATCCTAGTAGATATTACAAAAGAAAGCAATAAAATGCAAAGTGAATTCTCCCCAAATGACCACCTTCTTGCTCTTGATTGCACTCTGGGTCTCACCATGGAGGACCATGGCTGCTGTAATCTTGAAGAAGGGAGAAGGAGACCAGAAATGCTTTTTGCAGATGGAGGAGGTGGCAGGCAGTTAGGGGTTGTGGTGCTGGTCTCTGAGAGATGCAACATCCCTTTTCTTGCAAGAGATCTGATGGATGCATCATATGTCAACACAGAAAAGAGAAACACTTCACCTCCTGTTCTTGAGTGAAATCCCTTTTTTTTTTTTTTTGGCATTTACATGAAGGGGCTAGCATTTCACATTTAAATCCAAGGTCACTTCTCTGGGCAGGAGGTCACTCTCATGTTTCTAAGAACTGAAAAGAAAAAGTACAAAAACCCCCCAAAACCCTGGAAACAAAGACTCTTCAGTCTTCCCTTGTCATTGAAGCACCCTCCTAATCACATGATCTCCTCTGGCCAGTGTAAGTTGTATTTTTATAAAAATCTTTATCAGTGGGCAAGAATATCTAGTAAAAGGGAGAGACTTTTAAAATATATATATTTTTTCTTTGAAAAGTAATACAAGTTTACTGTAGAAAATGTAGATAAAAAAGAAGGAAGATAAAATAATCCATAGCTCTACCACTTGAGAACAAGAGCTGTAAACACTTTGTTGCATTTTCCTTTAATCTGTTTTTAAGAGAGAGAGAGAGAGAGAGAGAGTTTATTAACTTTTAACCAGTGGAATAATGTTAGATAGTCTGTTTTGGAGCCTTCATTTTTCACTTGAAGAAAAGAATATCTAGCCTTCCTCTAAATATTGGGGTTGCCTGGAACATTTTAGTCACTCTCTTGCCCCCCCAGGTTTAGCATAGGCAGGAGGGAATATCCCTTCTTAGGCTACTAATTGTTATGTTCCATGACATTATGGGGATCAAAGAGATGCCTGTAGAATGGTTGTGGGGAACTCAGAATGATAGTCATTTAGCCCTGGGTTGAGAAATTGTCTCCCCAAGCTTCTTCCTCACCCTTCCAGTGTATTCCTAAAATACACACTGCCACCGTATGGATACAGCTCCAATCCATCTTCATCTTAACCCAGTTTATTGCCTCTTTTGTCTCCTTCATTAACCCTCTGGTCTACGGGGTACTTGCATAATTGCTATTTTGCAAGAAATATGCCTCTTTTAGCCATCAGGCTGTAATTCTGCACAGAAATCACCCCATTGTGTTCTTTCTTATGGTATTAAGGAGGAAAAAGATGATCTAAGAGCAAGAACTCATATTAAGCATCTGTTCTGGATAGAAAATCGATGCGATGTATTGACAATGAGGAGGGAGGACACCCAAGAAAGCAGGAAGGGATGCTGATTTATCTTAGGATCATTTGCCCCCTATTGGGATCAAGCAGGTGTTTGAAAGTTAAAAAGTACCTCATTTCTTCAGAATGAAGCGGACCCAGGAATTTAAATTAAAATTCCTCAGGAACTACTCTGTGTGGGTGGTGCCCTCTTTTCTACTAATTGCCTTACTTATTATTGCTATTTGTTATGACTCACTCTTGACACACCCTCTCCAAATGTTTGAGCTCTATAATTCTAGAGAAATGTTCCTAATATTTTTGATGGATGCTTATTATATCTCCACAGCTTCCTTATTCTTTATCTTGGTAAGCTTTGGGGTATAAAACTCAGAGCTGGTGGGTCAGCTTTATGGAGAAACCCAAGCCATTTGTTGGAGATGATCCTGGACATGAAACTAGAAGCTTGGTTGTCTCTGGGGAGATCAAATCAAGAAGACTGGCGTCAAGCTCAACTTTGCTCCACTTGTGGCCCCTAGATAATAATGGGGAAGAGGTAGGGGGAAGCATCCGGTGAGAGCATGGCTAATTTAGTTAGTAGTAATAATAATAAGATCTAAAGGCTTCATAAAGGTGGCTTGCAACTACCCATTCCTAGAAGAAAAAAATGGCAGGAATTGTTCTTCTTCCACTCAGAAGTTATAAGGCACCATTAAACTCATGTGACTTTCTTAAAAACAAAACCGTGAACACATCAAGTTAAATATGACATTGTTTATTCATTCAACAGACATTTGCTGTGTGCCTTCTCTGTACTAGCATGGAGATATGGAGACCAACAACAAATAATGTTTTTTTCTCAAAAAGCTTCCAGTCAGTGGTAAGGACATAAAGTTAAATAGTTAAAAAATCCCACAAAGCAGGCTAAAATGAGCACTACATTAGAAATACACACAAACTGCTATGGTAGGGACAATGAAGTTATACAATTCTGATGCCTGGCATGTGAATAACACTTTATAATAATTGCATGAATAGATGCCATAAGGGAAAGTATCCTTAAGGGAATATTACATTCAAACGGATCGTGGAAAGAGGTGCAGGATTTTGTCAGGAACTGATTAGATAGTTTGTGCAAAGACCAAGACGTGAAAACACATGAAATTTTCAAATGTTCAAGAAGTACCAATCCATTCAGTGTGGTTGGTCTGGGACCATGGAGAGCAGTAGCAGGAGAAGCATATATGGGGAAGGATCTTGATTACCATGTAGAGTTTGGTCTTTATTCTGTAGATAATGGGCAACCAATAATCTGTGGAGAAGAAAGTTATGCAATTGGACTTGGGTTTGAGGACAGTAAATCTGAGGACATTTCAGGAAGAATTGGAAAGTGAGAGAGATCATTGTCAACTGTGATATTTTACACTCACCTCTATTATTGATTATTGAAGCTCAAACAAAACCTTTCAAGGCAGTCAGATTTGGATTGTTATCTCTATTTTACCTAAAAGAGGATAAACTTGAAGGATGAGGTTTATCCAGGGAGGAATACTGACTAATGTAGAATCACTCCACAAAGCCCTGTCTCTAATCCTGGTGCTGCCAGTGACCCTTCCTTTCCTTGCCAAGAAAGGGACTGTGCTCATTATGCCTGTGTGTCTGTCTGTGAGCTCTTTGCCCTTGATTCTAAATGACTAACACCAAAGAAGTATCAGGACTGTAGTGCATACAGCTTTTGATAAAGGTGACCCAAGAAAGTAGGAAGAGATGTTGACTTCTCTTAGGATCCTTTGGCTCCTACAGGATTTAAGCAGAATGAAGAAGATTTGAGAAAGGGTCAGACATATCTCTAGAGAGGAGAGCAATTTGATCATCAGAAAAGACATGAAAAAGCTATTAAGGGGAATTTTTAATAAGGATTATGTTGGTATGGCTTTATTTCCAGCTGCACCATTTTATAGACATAAAAGCCATGTTTTAAGAGTTCCATCAGATAGAATAAACAACTCTATCTTAGAAATAGATGAAATGTTAAAATCAGATTCACATTAGGTACTTCTTGAATACATAGGTTTTTTAAGAAAAAGTTTCCCAAATCACTGAACGTTGATATAGGAACAGGAATTTTCTAACAGGGTGTGAGTTAATATCAGTAAGTTGTTATTGGGTTTTATCAGTACTGGACTACCATGTTAAGAGCTGAAGCCCATGACTATGATACAATCATTAAACTGAGTCCCAGACTCACCATACAAGAAAATATATGTGGAGATTTCCTAGTGGCAATCCTGGGTGGGATAGGAATGTCAGTGGTGATGGCAGGGTTTGAATCATACTTGTCTGAGATACATGGGCCTTCTAAGCAAGTGCTTAGAAATCTCACTGTTTTCTTTAATAAATGAAAGGGTTGAGCTTTTAAAAAATTATGAGTGCTTTTTCCTTCTATTATAACTCTAGTAGCATTAAAATACCCTTAGGCATCATCAAATAACTTTTATAATTTATAGTATCTATTATTCACAGGAGAGCTTCTTCAAAGAGTCTCTCTTCCTCAGTGTCTTTCAACTCCCACCACTTCCAAATCTTAATCCAGTGTTGTCTCAGCTTGTTTGATTTTGGCAAATATGCAGACCTAATTGATTCTAGTAAGAGTCAATCTCTCTAACAGAGCAGGGATGGGTGACTGGTTAAAGTTCGTGAGCTGGATGCATAATAGACTGAAGATAAAGAAATGCAGTGTTATTCCATCCAAGTGGAGACACTCTACCTGGGTCCAGTGGGGAGCTCCCATGTCTGACAGTAGGCTGGGAAGGAAGCAACAAACTCACCTCCATTATCCAGAGCCTGGTGTAAATCTTTTAATGACTTGATAAGCCATTTTCTAAAAAAGGCTACCTGGAAACAACTCTTTGGCATTTGCTCTTGAGTCAGTTATTACAAATTAAAAAGAGTTGGAAGTGATGAAGGCTTTTTATGTGGTACACATACTGATGTAATAAATTGTAAAAGCCATTAAAAAGATTGTAGATTTTGGTATATTTCAGGCTCACTTTTGGAGATTTTTTTTTTAAAAGGATTAATGATGGTCTCAGGTCCTTCATTCCCAAGCTCCCACGGCAACCTTTCTATTATCTGATATCCTAGGTGGATAAATGATTAGGCATGGAGACTTCTGAAGACCAGTGGAGCTGTATCTTGTGGCTCCTTATGTTTAGTTATCCTTATTTTCTGATGGGCAATATCTGGGGCAAAGCAAACAATATAACTCCCAAAGTATCAGCACTGCTGTAGTTCCCAGCTGGGCAGATTCACACTTGTGGATTCAGCATGTAGAAAAGCTCTTAGGCCAAGCTAAAACCTTTTTTTTTTTTTCCTGAACTCGTTTCCATTTCTGCAACCAGCTTTTAGGGCAGAAATTCTCGAGCTTGGTGTGCATCAGGATCTCCTGGGAACCTTGGCAAAAGTTTGGAGGTATAGGCCGTGTCCCACTCTACGAGCCCAGTTCTCCAGCCGATTCTGATACATCCTAGAGTTTGAGAACCATTGTTTTAGAGATTTTAATAGGCATGGTCAGTCACCAGTTCTATTCTTCAGTGTGGACCCAGCTCTTTAGAAGGCGTTGGGTATTTTAAAATTTTTCAGATGCAGTTATCACCAATATTGAGAAGTCCACATGCGCTTCCTCCTAGAACCTACAGAATAAATTCCAAAGATATTTTGATGAAAAACAATTTCAGGGGGTGTTCAGTAAGTTCTATGTGGTCAACAGGCTTCCTTGTTTGAGTAAAGTAGGAAATTCATTTGTCTACAGACTTCTTAGAATGTTTAACATGCTTATTCTTATGAATTCCTGAGATATTATAATATGGGATATTTATCAAGTTTATTGGGCATGCTATTATTTTTTCATAGAGCATATTCCTAGACCTCTGATGTTGTATAGTTTTCTTAAGAAATTCTGCCTTCAATTTTTTTGAAGTTCTATTAGAATCTGATTCTGATTTGTTTTGATGAGTATTAGCAAGGCTGAGGTGAGAACTACAGCCTTTTCCACTGTTAACTTACGTAAAAATCAGCATTTTTTTCCACATTAACCTGCTGATGTAATTATGGCATATGCAAAGAGATAGTTTGCTTTAATTTTCATTTTAGTGAGTGTATTCTTTGGCATTCTTTTAACATGTTATTATGGTTCTTTGATGCACAGAGCCTCAGAGGAGCCTCCTACCCCCTCTTTCCTCTTGATTTACCCAGGTCATTGCAGCTTGGTAAGACATGTGCTAATGTATTAGGGAATGAAATTTTAAATATGAACAAAGAGCAGGGATACGTTTGTAACACTTGGTTCTTTGGGGTTTTTTCAAGGAATAAGATGCTCACATAAGAACAAATCAAATCAACAGAAGCAAAGCACTAAGCTGGGCAAACCCCAAATGCAAATTATTTATATTGATATACCCTATACATAAGAAGCTTTTACAAGTTGATGAGCAGAGTGATATCCTGCAGCCATTTCTAAACACAACTCTATGACTAATTCGGGGACTGTGGTTTCAAGCTATTCTACCAAGTTAGCAGATGCATGCATCGATATCCTCCAACTCTGCTCATTCTCCCCTCTGTGCCCCTTCCCCCCACCACACGTCCCCGGTCTTCAACCCTTCAGGAGTTGCTCGGAAACCTACCCAGGGGGTCAGGGACCACAGCCTCGGTTGTCAAAATCACTTCAGGATTGAATTCAAGCTCAGTGCCCTCCCCAGACCACACAAATATCCCTACCTCCCCTTACCCGAGGCAAGGATCAAGGATTTTCACACTTAATTGCACCAGGCAGAGGATAAACTCAAATTCACAAGGACCAACCAACCAATTTAAGGCAAGCAAGGAGGCTGTTATATGAGAAGAGGGGGCAGTGGCTGAGAGAATCAGGCTTAAGATCACAAGTCCAGCTTATTTGGTGAGAACACAGTGTCTGTCTGCTAAGGAGCTTAAGGCATTGGGTAGGGATTAATCTTGCAAACAGCCCTGGGAGGTAGATAAATCTGTATTAATTAAAACTGCAAAATGTTCCCTACCTACCTAGTTTCAATCTTGAGAAAGAAAATATCTTTCCCAGAAAGGCGTGGGAAGAGGGAAGGGAAGGCTATGGCCGTTCTCATCACTGTATCTTGTAGAGGCAGCAAAAGAGATGGGGCCAGGATCAATGCTGAGTCAGGGGGCTTCTTAGACCCCTAGCCACTACTCCCACATTCCTATTACCGAGGCCTATCCAGAAGGATGACAGGGAAATACAGTGGTGGTCCCTGACACAGGTATCCCAGACCAAGCCGGTCTGAGCCCTCCTCATGCACTGACCACTGAATGCCCACATCAGTCCTGTGCAGTAGGCTTTTACCATCAGCCCATCTTGCAGAGAGAGAAAACTGAGGCACAGAGAGGTTAACACAGTCAGGAGAGTTTGAGATTCAGTCCCAGGTTGCTATCTCCTGGGTTCACGTTCTTAGCTGCTGTGGTCTATTGTCTTGGTGATAACAAGTACAGCAAGACAAGGGGAAAGAGAATAAACAGTAGAATTCCCCCAACGTGTCCTAATTTTAATTATGTAACGTCTGACTGGGCAAGGTGGCTCAGACCTGTAGTTCCAGCACTTTGGGAGGCTGAGGCGAGTGGATCACCTGAGGTCAGGAGTTGGAGACCAGCCTGGCCAACATGGTGAAACCCCATCTCTACTAAAAATACAAAAATTAGCCAGGCATGGTGGCGTGTGTCTATAATCCCAGCTACTCAAGGGGCTGAGTCAGGAGAATCGCTTGAACCCAGGAGGCGGAGGTTGCAGTGAGCCAAGATTGTGCCACTGTACTCCAGCTTGGGCGACAGAGTGAGACTCTGTCTCAGAAAAACAAACAAAAAATATATAACATCCTAAAGACTCATCTTTACTTCTAAGGCCTGCCCATTCCTGCCATCAGGTATATTTGCATGTTTCTCTCCCAACTAGGACATTTCTTACCTGCGTTACCTACTTCGCACAACTCCTCCTTTCCCCAGAAAGCATTCCCAGGCACTGTAAAGAAGCGGGAACCCTGTGGTATTGAATAGCTCCTGCCTCTCCCAGGACTCACAGCAGTAAGCGCTGCACCACACAGTATTTCCTGGCCCCTGACCTAGTCCACAGTCACGTTGGTGGCAGACTCTCAGTAAACGACTGCTGCCTGGTTGCTAAGGGACCAGAACAAGATGCTGGAGAAACCAAGCACTGGATTAAATCCCTGATGCCGGCTGGGCACGGTGGCTCATGCCTATAATCCCAGCACTTTGGGAGGCTGAGGCGGGTGGATCACCTGAGGTTGGGAGTTCAAGACAAGCCTGACCAACGTGGAGAAACCCCACTCTACCAAAAATACAAAATTAGCCAGGAGAGGTGATGCATGCCTGTAATCCCAGCTACTGGGGAGGCTGAGGCAGGAGAATCACTTGAACCCAGGAGGCGGAGGTTGCAGTCAGCCGAGATTGTGCCATTGCACAGCCTGAGCATGGGAGCAAGACTCTATCTCACAAAAAGAAAACAAAAGAAAAGAAAAATAATCCCTGATGCTGGGCCGGGCGCAGTGGCTCATGCCTGTAATCCCAGCATTTTTCGAGACTGAGGTGGGCGGATCACCTGAGGTCGAGAGTTTGAGAGCAGCCTGACCAATGTGGAAAAACCCCATCTCTCCTAAAAATATTGGTGGTGGCTGGGCCACCAAGATTAACTGGACGTGGTGGTGCAAGCCTGTAATCCCAGCTACTCGGGAGGCTGAGGCTGGGAATTGCTGGAACCCGGGAGGTGGATGTTTCAGTGAGCTGAGATCGTGCCATCACATTCCAGCTTGGTCAACAAGAGTGAAACTCCATCTCAAAAAAAAAAAAAAAAGAAAGAAAAAAAGAAAATCCTTGATTCCGTCAGGGCCACTGCTCTGCTTCTGGGGGCCAACATTCTTCTGGGAGGTTCCGAGGAGGCTGCTTCTTTCTAGAGTTCACTTCCTGCCTCAGCTGATTCCATGGTTTTAACTCTTTGGCTGTCAGATAAACATCAGTGATCCTCCCCCTTCATTCTCTCTCATCCTTGTGTATGTGTGGGGGTAAGTGGGAGGAAGACGTTTCATCTGCTTCCACAGCTTATGGGGTGTAAGCTAGCAGTGAAGGGCTACCCAGTGAAGAAAGCCCTTCTGCCTGTGACTACAAAGTTTGAGTCATCCTCAACTCTCATTACTCCCCACTACTGCCCTGACATTCAGCAGAAGGCCTCTCAAAGCTGTGTTCCTCCTTCCGCTCTGCCACTGGAGTCACCAGGCCCTTTCCATCCTTTGCAAGACTGGGTAACTTCCCTCCCTTCCGCTAACCTGGGGGCTGGCAAACTGCGGCCAGCAGGCTGAAGCTGGCCCAAGGCCTGTTTCTGTAAATAACATTTGGCTGGGACACAGCCGCACCCATTTGCTTATGAATTTGTCTACTGCCGCGGAGTTGAGCAGTTGTAAAACAAGACTTAGCCCGGAAAGTTGAAAGATACACTCTGGCCGTTCATGGAAAATGCCGGCAGACCTCTGCTTCAGCCTCTTCTCAGAACTGTCTTCCACACCACCCCTGGAGACAGCCGCATGCCTACCTCCCTCCTCATCCCCAGGGCTTTCTATCAGCCACAAAAGAAAGGACTAGCACCTTAGTCTTGCATTCAGCCTCTCGCCATCTGGCACTCAGCAGTGTTTACAGCCTCAGCTCCCCAGCCTCTTTGTCTACACCCCAGAAGTCCTCCAGGAACACCTCACTGCTCACATTCCAGAACAGGCTCCTCATTCCTCTCCTCTTTGCTGTCCCCAAATCTCCGAGGCTCAGGTCAAACGCCGCCTCCTCTGAGCTCTCTACACTTGGAAGTTTTCCAATCCCACATCCCAGAATAGTCTCCCCTTTGGGTTCCCAGCAGCGTACTTAAGGCACTTCCCAGGATTTTCTTGTTGCCTAGATCATTCTACCACACTTCTTCACTGGTCTCCCTCTCCCTCTCTTGTTCCTTCAAAACCTGGTCTCCAAGGAGCAGACACGTTAATATTTTAAAACATTATTTAGACACCATTACCGTTGTGCTTATCATTCTTAGGATAAAATCAAACATACCTGGGTGTCCGGGTCTGTGATCTGAGCTCTGCCTAACCTTGCTTTCCACTCGCCACTACTTCTGCTGTACTCTGACTGCACTCACCTTCTTCTGCTCCTAAACATGCCATACTTAGGACATTCGCATCTTAGGACTTTTGCACCTGAAAAGAATGTTTAAAAAGTTCTTCAAGGTAGAGTTTGTTTATTTATTTATTGACACAGAGTCCTGCTCTGTTACCTAGGCTGGAGTGCAGTGGTGGAATCTCAGCTCACTGCAACCTCTGCCTCCAGGGTTCAAGCAATTCTCCAGTTTCAGCCTCCCGAGTAACTGGGATTATAGGTGCCCGCCACCATGCCTGGCTAATTTTTGTATTTTTTAGTAGAGGTGGGGTTTTACCATGTTGGCCAGGCTGGTCTCAAACTCCTGACCTCAGGTGATCCGCCTGCCTCGGCCTCCCGAAGTGCTAGGATTACAGGCATGAAATACTGCGCCCGGGCAAGGTAGAGTTTTTAAAAATTGGGTTACCAGTGTATTCCAAATGCCTAGAAGCATGCCTGGCACGTTGTTGGTGCTGTGTAATTATTTGTTGAATGAATAAATGAGTGGGTGAGTCTTCCTGTTCCTTCAATTGGGTAATAGTAGTTGAATACACATGTTTCATAAATCATTCATTCTGAGGCCAGAAGGCAAGGCTGGTTGTGTTTCATTTCAAAAGACCCAATTTTTGCCTTCTGTTAGCACATCCAAAGTTGGTTCTTTGCCCTGCCATCATTCAACTCAGGTCGTTTAGCCTGCGTGAACCACAGTTGGACTCCCCTGGGAGGCTGAGGCTGAGTGGTAGAAGAAGTGGAAGGTGTCACCCTCAGGACAAGGAGCCATAAAGACTGCCAGAAAGGTGGAGGGCCCGGCCAGGTCACAGAGGAAGTATGAGCTCACGTGAGAAAACAAATTGGAACTCAGTGGTAGAAGTCAGAAACACAACAAGTTGCCTGTGTCTCAGAATGTGTTTCAGAACATCCCTGTAGGGACTGGAGTCTGCTTCCGGCCTGGAGACTGACTCACAGGAAAGAAGCCTCACAGGTGAGGGAGGCCTAAATCAGTGACCCCTTCCAAGCCAATGCCTTTGGTCTCTGTCCAGCCACAGGCTTGCGAGCACAAGCAGAGCCTGGGCGGGGATGGAGCCTCACGCATCAGGGCCTGTCGGTGTGACTGCCTCAGTCAGGGGCCTGTCAGGAAGGATTCGCTTGCAAAGAACTTTCTCCACTGCTTCCTAGGGATGAGACCTTTTCTCATACTGAGAAAGTCCCACACATCAAGGAGGGTGCCAGCGACACCTCCTGTTAAAAGGATTTAGAATGGAACTTCATTTTCCACCGGTCTATAGACAGCTCCTGGGCTCCCTGCTTGTAACGCAGTCAGCTCTGCTCCAGTGGGCACGTGAGCGTTTCTCAAAGGCGCCCCGATGGCTCATTGTTCGGGGCTTTGGCCTTGGAACAAAAAGGGTTTTGTGTGTTTGCTGCAGTATTTGCCAGGACTGAATTTTTCTTTTTTTCCCTAGAGGCCAACTTCTCTCTCTTTCTTCCTGTCCCTTTCCCCTTCTCTCTCCCCCTTGTTTTGAGCTCTGGTCTTGAGACACTCAAAGAGAAATCTTCTCTTAGGCAAGTGGGTCATGGAATCAAATGCATTTCAGCTGAAGATTCTGGCCACTTGGATATGTGGAAGAGAACAACTGATTCCCTGAACTGAATTAAGTCTCTGTGACGTCTGTTTATTCAACGATGGCAAACACCATGCTTCGGTTTTCTCAAGTTGGCCTTTCTGAGCACATCCTTGAATGGAGTCTCGAAGAAATTCCGCGACACAGATGAGCAGAGTGGCATTGTTTAGACCGCACAGTAGGCAAACCTGGCGACATTGAATTTCAGCCAGCCAGGGGAGCTGACAGAAGTTGGCTTCTACTCCCAGCTCTTCAGAAATCTTTTGGCATTCGCTCACCCCACCACAGGGTGTGTGACGGATTGGCTTTAAAGTTGTTGCTAGGCATTGATAAGCAGATTGGATTCTTCCCAAGGGGCACTGGGAAAGCCCCTCTCCCCTCCTGATTTCTGATTTCATGCCCTCTTGGACTGTAGACAGGGTTCCCAGGCAGACACATGTGCAGGCGCTCCTCGTGCTCTCCCGGCATCTCACCCAGGGCCTCAGGAGGGCAAGAAGGGCTTCGCTGTGCTTCCCAGCACCTCGGGATCCCACAACCGCCACTGCCTGCCCTTCCCTCTCTCCCATCAGTCTCTTCTTTTCAGTCCACACAGTCAAGGCTGGGCCTGCTTTAGGTCAGTGAAGTGTGCCTTATATGCATGATAATGTATGCGTTATCCAATTATCCAGTATGCCTGGCACTTAGAAAGGGCTCCATTAAATGCTTCTCTGCAGCCAAAAGCCAATCAGTATCCTCATGCTGCCAAGCCAGACTCCTGATTCCCCACCTCAACATTGCATGTGGGCATTGCACTTCCCTGTGCAATCCTGTACTTTGTACCTGTGAATGATGCAGACACCTGGCAGGAGAGCCTCTGAGTGCTCCCACTACCCCCGGAGACACCAGTACCTGATCTCCGTACTCCTCCCCTCTGGGTCCTGCAAGGACCTCACAATTATTCTCACAGTGCCTTCTAGGATGTCACTGTCAACCTCTCCAAGTTTTTACCTGAGAGGAAACATCTACCATCTCTTGTGCGTTTGAATTGTGTCCCCGACAAAACATGGTTGAAATCTTAACCTTTCAGTACCTGTGACCTTATTTGGAAATAGGGCCTCTGCAGATGTACTCCAGTTAAGATGAGAACATTAGGGTGAACCCTAATCCAGTGACTGGTTCTTATAAAGAGTTCTATTCCAGTGACAGTCCTTAGAAAGAGCAGGAGATCTGCAGACACACTGACACACAGGAAGAATGCTACATGATGTCAGAGGCAGAAATTGGCATGATGCAGCTAATTAAGCCAGGGAATAGCAAGGACTGCCAGCAACCAGCAGAAGCTAGGATAGAGCTGGGAGGGATTCTTCCCTTGAACCTTCAGTAGGAGGATGATGCCTTGATTTTAACTTCTGGCCCCCAGATCTGTGAGAGAATAAATTTCTGTTGTTTTCAGCACCCAGTCTGTGGTAATTTGTAACGGAAGCCCTAGAAAACTGACATATTAGTGCTTCCTACCTTTCACCCTAGCCAGAATCCTGTCTACCTGGCACAATGTAGAGGCCACCTATTTTGGGACTCCCTATCTCTTCCGCCTTGGAAGAGCCAACATGGTATTCATAAGAAAGGAATCTGGTTTTGTGCAGCTTAAAGCAGCTGGGCCCCTGTTGTCAAGGAAAAGGCCTCTTTCATTGGGCTCCATTTCCTGTCCATCATTGGGCTGTGGGAGTTACAAAAACCACAGGGCTAAGGTCAAGCTGTGAGTTTTTGGGAAACTTAGCCTTTTGAATTAGTGGAGAATAAAAGGATCGTTCTCAGAGTTGTGTGGTCCAGCCAGTTCCTCGATTTAAGGTACCGTACAGGATTTTGGAGACAAGGCCTAAACTTGGCAGGAAGAGGATTGAGTTTCCCCCAGGATCTTCAGAGCATGACTGCCCGTGAGCCTGCAGTGTGTTAAGTGACCGGCTGAAGATGAGGGATTTCAGGCCTAGAAACTCATATCGTTTATGTGGCACAATGTGCCAGTCATTGCTCACGTGCTTTGCAAATATTAACTCGTTTAATCCTCACAACAACCTGTTGAACGAGGCATTCTTATCCTCATTATAGAGATGAGGAAATTAGGCATAGAGAGATTCAATAACTCACTTGAGGATAACCAGCATGTAAGTGATACAGCAGACATTCCAATTGACAATGTCTGGCTCCCAAGTTTGTGGTCTTAGTCACACTCCGTGGAGCGCTGTTTCTCCCAGTGTATGCAGGTGGGTATTCATACCCATGCCAGTTTTTATGCCATTGGGCCCAGAGCTTCCTTGCTTATGGGCATTCTGTGGCAGCTCCAGAGATGAGAACATCGCAGAATGGAAAATGCAGCGGGTACAGGCTGGGAGGAGAGGTGGGTTCTCACCACACTCAGAAAGAACCTGATTGTGCATCCACTGGCTGTGCTTAGGGGGAGAGGATTGACCTCAGCTGTCCACACTAAGCCAGAGGCATGAGAGGAGGTCTGGGGCAGAGACAGCAGCAGTCTCCTCTTGTTTTTTTTTTTTTTTTTTGACACAGAGTCTCGCTCTATCGCCCAGGCTGGAGTGCAGTGGCGCAATCTCAGCTCACTGCAACCTCTACCTCCCGGGTTCAAGCGAATCTCCTGCCTCAGCCTCCCGAGTAGCTGGGACTACAGGCGCCCGCCACCACACCCAGCTAATTTTTTGTGTTTTTAGTAGAGACAGGGTTTCACCATGTTAGCCAGGATGGTCTCGGTCTCCTGACCATGTGATCCACCCGCCTCAGCCTCCCAAAGCGCTGGGATTACAGGCGTGAGCCACTGCACCCAGCCAGCAGTCTCCTCTTTTAGGCCAGTGGCTATCTAACTTAGGCAGTCATCAGGATCACCTGCAGGGCTTGTGAAACTACAGACTGCTGGCTCCATCCCCAGAGTCTCTGATTCAGTAGGTCTGGGGTACAGCCTTCACAGCTGTCCAGGTGACGCTGGTGCAGTTGGTCTGAGGACTTCCTTGAGAGATGCACTGTTTCACCCCAGTTCCCACTCTGCTTTGCTGGACGCTGTGGCTCTACTCCACAGATCATCACAGACGCCACAGACTGGGATATTTGGCAGGGCTTTTCCCAAGTATGCTACTGGCAATTTGATTAGGAGAGCAAATTGCAAGCTGCAATTTTTTTGTGAAAATGGGGGAACTGAAAAGCTTTTGCAGTGTTAGTCCATGGAATTTGTCAGTGGACCTCCATCTCTCCTGCAGCAACTAAGAGGAAAGCGGTGTCTGTTTTGCATGAAAAATAGAGGATAAACCTCCTGCAGAGAAGGAGGAATTGTCACTGGTCTGAGATGATTCAGGTCTAATTCTCTCTTGAGACAGAGAGACTGGCGAGGTTCCTCCTGCATGTTTCTCCAGTCCCTAAAGTCTGTGATTATATAAGCCATGTGTTTATTTTTCATAACAGCTTCAGTTGGTACCACGGCTTTCCTCACCTCCACCTTCTTATTCCATAGTCTTCCCACAACCCATGTCTGAAGGAGAACTTATTATTTTCATTCCACTCCTGAACCACTTCTGCTGGATTCTCTCAGTTAATAACATTCTATTCACTCATTCATGCTGGGAACCTGGGGGTCATCCTCCACTCTTCCCTCTACTGTATCCGCTGCATCCAGTGATCACAGTTTCTGGAATCTGATTCTCCCCCCATTTTCCATTCTGACACTTGGGATTGTGTCTCTGTCATGTCTCACCTGGGCCATTGCTGTCCCTTCCTTTGTGGTGCCTCTACCTTCAGTGTTGCACCTTTGTCCTTATCACTGCTCCCAGAATGATCCCTCTAAAAACAGAGGCTGGCAAGCAAAGGTCTGTGCCAAAGCCAGCATACAACCTGTTTTAAAGAGCTTGTTTGGAGGTTCTAGCAGAGGAGCACAGCTACTCATATACCCTTGACCAAAGACTGGTCCTCCTCTATTGGAGATGGTTGTCCTCTTCGACCAAGCACGCAGCTTTGGGAGGGACTCACACGGAGCAGTGAGGGAGGAAGGGGACACCAGCCAGATCAGCCAAATCAACCCTGGCTGTCAATGAGGTGACAGATGTTGCAGCCAGATCGCCCTCACATCTATGTTTTTATATAGCCCACAAGCTAAGAATGGTTTGTATATTTTTTTAAAAAAGAATTTTAGTTTTAATTTGTACGGGTACATAATAGGTTTATCTATGTATGATGTTTTGATACAGGGATGCAATGCATAATAATCACATTATGGAGAATGGGTTTATTCATTTTTAAATGATTTTTTTAATTCAAAAGGACAGTATTTTGTGACATGAAAATTCTGTACAACTCAAATTTCAGTGTCTGTAGACAAAGAGTCACTGGAACACAGCCATGCTCGTTTGTTTACCTATCGTGTGTGGCTGCTTCCAGGCTACTCCCAGAGCTGGGTATTTCAACAGAGACTGTATGGCCCACGAAGCCTGAAATATTTACCATCTAGCCCTTTACAGAAACAGTTTGGTAACCTTGATCTATAAAGCAAACCTGAACAAGTTATTCTTCTGCTCGAAACCCTCCCAGGGTGCTTCAGAGTCCCCAGAGGAAAGCCCAGACTTCGTAGCATGCCCCACCAAGACCCCTGAGATCTGCCCCCGCCTGTCTCTTCTGCCTCACCTCCCTCAGTTCCCTGCTTTGCCATCTTAAATGCCTTCAAGAAACAGGCTGGCAGTGAAGAAAAAGAAAAAAGGAAGAGGAGGAGGAAGAGAGGAAAAGGAGACGAGAAGAAAAGGAGGTGGGGAGGAGGAGGAAGAAAAAGAAGAGGAGGAGGAGGAAGAAGAAGGGGGAGGATGAGGGAGGAGAAGGAAGAAATAGGAAGAGGAGAAGGAGAGGTGAAGATAATAGAGTAGTGCTGGGCCCCCTGGTGAACTGGGTTATACACACCTCGCCTAAATAGTCATTAAATTAGAACAAAACAATACAAAACAAAAGTGATATCAACCACAAGGCATCAATGCGCGTAATACTGTCCCTTGTCTCTTTGCTTGTGACCTTGCTTAGCCTGGGATGCCCTTTCTTGCTACTGTATTTGTTCAACTTCTGCTCTTCCCCCATGAGTCCTCTCATGGCC
Organism: Papio anubis; assembly: GCF_008728515.1. Classification (NCBI taxonomy): domain Eukaryota; kingdom Metazoa; phylum Chordata; class Mammalia; order Primates; family Cercopithecidae; genus Papio; species Papio anubis. The sequence continues at coordinate 18,077,922 of NC_044985.1, read as the reverse complement.
GTCTCCACTAGAAAGTTGTGTTAAGTGACCCCTGGGAATCCACAGTTGTTTCTTTCACATCTTGAATTCCATGATCTTTCAGGTATTTCTGTAGTCATTGGTTTCTTCCATGAGACCCTTGGCTGCCTGAGGGTGGGAGGTTGTCTCATTTAACTTACAACGCTCAGTGTGTGTTTGTTGAATGAATGAATGAATATATCAGTGAGGAAATGAATAAACTCAGCCACTCAGCAGTGTCCTGTGGTCCTCATATAGCGATGAAGCGATGTAACATACCCGTATCCTTTTGGTGTCTTAAAGTAACTATATTGTTTTTCACTCCTTTTAAACTTTATCAAAGTTTCTTTTAGAATTTGTGTATCTTATTCTCTCTTGACAAAACCCTACAAGAAAAGGCAGTTAAGAGGGATTACCTCTCTCTTGTAGATGAGGAAACAGGGGTAGCAGAAAATAGTTTATGACATAAGAGCAATCAGGGCACTGGAAACCCATTCTTTTTACATGGAACCTCTTGGCTCTTTCAGTTCAATGTCATGTCACCAGAAATGTGTTGCATACCTACTTAGCGTCAGACACTCTGTTAGGCCTGAAGATCCCAAAACGAACAAATCACAGTCTGACTCCAGGAGGTTATGGTAAACGTGGGACGCTAGCATGATGGGCTTTGTATCCTCATGGTGGCATGTCAGGGAGTGCCAAGAAGAGAGATGATGGGGCTGACCCCAGGGCAAGAGAAAGTGAGAGTGAGAGAAAGAGGCTGAGAAGAGAGAGAGATTTTCTCATTAGGTTTCCTCCCAGCCAACGAAGTCGGGAGTCAGCTGCACACTGTGGTGGAGATGGTAACCCAGCCACCTAACCATCAAGCCATCCTGCCTGAGAGTCCCACGGCTGCAATGATGGCCTCTCCTGAATTCATCACTTTCATTGACTCATCAAAGAAGGGTGGGCTCCACAGGAAGTGATGGTACCACAATGCAAAAGGAGATTTTGGAGGAAGAAAAACAATGTTACTAATTGGAGTTGTAGAAGATTTGGGTGGGAAGAAAGTACAGCATGTATTTATCACCGTATCTCTCTAAGAGGCTCCAGCTGGGCCTGGTCTCCAGGTTGGGCTCTTCGGAGGGGACCTGCCTAGAGGGTCTGTGGATACTCCTGGCACTTGCACAGGGGACCGTAACTCAGGAGTTTACCTAATATGGAAATGAGGACTGCACCCTGTATGCACATTATGTCATTAATTCTCACATCATCCTGAATGAAGTTCTATCCTCTGTTTCACAGAAGAGGAAACAGAGGCTGGAAGAGAAGAATTCTCCATAATCACATAATGTGATTATTATGCATTGCGTGCCTATATGAAAACATCATACATAGATAAACCCATTATGTACTCATACAAATTAAAAGTAACCTGGGCAAGATTGCTAAGTGGCCGACTGAACTAGATGGCTCTCTGCCACCCCACAGCATGCAAACATTAGTCTGTCAAGTGGTTTTCCCCAGCCTTTGGCAAAAAGAGAATAAAAAATAACACAGAGTTTAAAAAATAATAAAATTTTAAGTATTCATTTTAAAGTATCGAAACCTATTTTAAGATTTTTACGATTTATTATTTGGCATCAAAATATTCTTGTGTGTGTGTGCAGTAATGGTAACAGAAGATACCATTGGTCCAAGGGTGCATGCTCGCTCTTTGTTTTAATTTTGTCAGAAAATTTCAAGCTCTAGAGCCCCTTATCTATAGTACACAATTGATTAGGGTATCTTCTTCCTTTTTTGTGTGAAGATGCCATATCTATGTGTATGTATGCATACAAATGTGTATACAATTCTGCGTGATATCAGATAGTGTATGCCATCTATCTATGGATAAATATGCAAACATGAACAAATTTTAAAGAAATAGTTCTGGATTCCTCTTGTGAATTCTGCATCAGCTTTGTTAGGAGATAGTCTACTTAAAATTACAGTAGTCGTGACTGTTTATTTTATAAACACTGTGAACTATTGGATCTTCCTCAGGAAGGACAATCCAGGGATGCTCATGGTTCTCAGGTGCTATTGAAACTGGATTGTAACAGGACCGACAGCTACTTTCTGCTTCAAAGATACTTTGTACTTTGAAACAAAGATAACTTTGTACTTTGTTTTCTGATGTCTGGGCTGAGGATGAGAACAAGGATTAACCCAGATTAATCCCCATCTAGCCCCTGTTGAAGCTGGGCATGTTTATAACACTAGAATTTATAATTCCTAAATGTTTGCATTTCAGACAAAATAGAAAAATGAAAACCCTTTTCATCAAAACCTGAGCGGGAATGTTACTGGTTTAAAACACACAAATGCTGCCCTTTCATAGAAGGCAAAAGTGTAGGCAAAGTGTGTTCTGAAGAAGAATCAAAGATGCCTTTTATAAAATTGAATGGATATTAATCTATTTCCGTATTTGTGTATTCATGACATCAGCTGAATGGCTGAAATTGGAGACTTTAATCAGCAGCTTGCTTTTCATGATATCAAATTGTCGTTGGTATCCTAATAACTGGTTCCCAGTGGTGTGAGAATGCGGGCAAAGTCTAAGGTATAGATGAAGTCAAGAAATTGTTTTCCAGTTCCTTGCTAGCAATTCATGGTTTTAATGGGGAAATGCAGAAAGGGTCAATGAATATGACAACAAGAAAGGAATTTGGAAAGGAGAGAGATGCTTGTGAAGGTACAAGTCTTACCTGGCATTAGGTGTTGTATAAATAAATAAATGCTTAAACACATAAACAACTTTTATTTTGCCTGAGGCTGACTGGGTCTCATTCTCTGACTAGAGTGACATAGTTTGTAAGCAAAAGAGCCTGGTTTGCACAATCAAGAGACTTGGGTTTGAAGGCACCTGAACTTTCATCAGCAAGGAGCTGGTTAAATAAATTAGGGTGCACTGTTTGGGAGAATTCTATGCAGATAATATGTCTTGAAAATAGTATAAGGTGTATTGTCAAATGAAAAATGTTTCATACCCGTGTGTGTGTGTGTGTGTATAGAATGATCCTATTTATATTTTTAAAAAGAAGAAACGTGCATTTGTGTGTAAGTGATTGACCTTTTCTGGAAAGACATACAAGAGGTACTTAGCAATAGATAATTACCCTTGAGGACTGATTCTGAGGTCCTAAGAATGAACAGAATTTTAACTGTTTGCCTCGTACTCTTCTGTAGAGTTTGGGGGGAACTTTCATATCATAAACATGACCTACTTGTATGATTAAAATTAGGAAAAAAATTAAAGTCCTGGGCTTGAGTGTCATTTCTGGGACTGCTTCTGTGAAAGAAAATTTTCCGAGCTTCAATTCCGTATTTCACAGAGTTGTTATGTAGAAAAACAGTAGGATACGCGCAGCAATTCTCTCTGCACATTCTAAGGTGGGATCCAGATGTTTACATTGGTGTTTTGTTTGTTTTGTGCCGCCCAAGCGCTTTCCATTTCAGTGTGATGAAGCCAGGAGCCAACAGCAACAGTTGTTAAAATGTTCTCCAAGCTGTTTGCAGAGGACCAGGATTTTCAGACTATACTTTCCCTTCTGCCTCTGACAAATACCTAGACCCAGAAGTCCTCTCCCCCTCCTTCCTGGAAACACGTGGGTCTGTGTTTCCAATGCAGTGGAAGATGCTTAAATTATCCATTTGGAAAGAGCAAGAGAGAGCAGCAGCTCCCCTGGCAGCAGAAAGGGGCAGCTGTTTTCTGAGGCACGTGACTTCGGTTGGCAAACACATTCCCTCAGCAGGAAGGGAAACCCGGCCATCCAAGTTCTTTATGGGCTGACTTCAGCTCACTGTTTATTTGGGCTCTTAGTTTAATGTTGATCACCAGTATCTAAATAAATGATCATTGCTCCACCTGACAAGAAGCCCTACTTTATTTTCCCAGGGTGGTAGGAAGTGCCTCCCCTCCCCCCGCACCCACTGGTTCTCTGCTTAATTACAGCTTCTCTGCAATGTGGGCTCCAGCAGAAGAATGACACAGCTTTGGACATACCTGCACCCAACACTCACACACACTCATATACATACACTACTCACACAAACACACAACCCATGCCACTCACAAACACATCACACAGCACAAAATATTCACACACAACCCTCTCTCTCTCTCACACACACACACACACACACACACACAGCATACTCTCACCATCACATATACTTTGTGAACAAACTTTCAGAAACATGAGAAGGCATGAAGAAAACTGCTTATTAAATCAAAGTCTTCTGCTTCAGTGAGTCAAAGCGCTGGGCAAAGGAGCAATTTTTACTGTCGATAAATGACCAGGGCACTTGTGAACAATAATAAAGTCCTAGGCGATGATATTTAAAGATGCATGACAGTTCACCGAACTGAGAATTCACCCGCGAGTTAACTCCTCCTTTGCGAATTTCTACTGTTCTTATGCTGGGTTTTGTGGTTTGCCATGGTTGTGGAAGTCATGTTCTCAGGCCTCTCCACCCACAGCCAACCTCACCACTTTCAAGTGAATGTCTTCAAAGGAGGATGCTGAGGAGAGGGATGTAGGAAAACTGACTCGTGAGGCAGGTCCAGCCAAGCGGACACTCCCTGGGAGAAGGTTGTGGAGTTCAGTGAGCGGAGGCTGAGATGGAGTTGAGGCGCCCCGCTTAACAGAAAAGGAAGGCAGGTAAGAGGATTCTAGAGTGTGTCACTTGCAGGGTAAAGGAGGCTTCAGTTTTAGCTCCATTGGTGCTCTTTTCTGTCCACAGCCTTCTCGCTGAGTTGCTTTCAGGCAGCTGGGAGAGACTTGACCAATCTTGTCTTAGCTGTGGAAATAATATCAGTTTGTATTTCACGTACATTAGCAAGTCTCTTCTTTTCATCAAAACATCTTCTTCTCTCTCTAAAGCCATCAATGCCTGGCACCCGTAGGCTGTCAATAAATATTTATTGGATGAAAGAATGGCAGCCTTCCTGATGCAGTGGTCCGGATATTTCTGGATGGCTCCCTACATCCATATAAAGGGGCTCTGGCCATCTGGTGGGCATGAGGAGGATTATAATGTGCCTGAACATTACCTCACTGTCTGAATATCTTTTCTTCTTTATTTATGTGGACTTCCTTGGTGATCTCATCTAGCCTCATGGCTTTAAATACTAGTTATATGCTGACACCTCCCAGATCTATACCTCCATCCTGGGTCTCTCTCTCCTGAGTTCCAGGTCCGTGCATCCAGCAGCCCCCTGGACGTCTCCCCAGTTGGATGCTTGCTAGGTATCTTGACCTGATGTATTCAGAACAGACTCCCAATTCCCCCATGAAACCGCTTCTCCTGCAGGCTCCCCCTTCCAGGAAAGACGATTCCGTCTTTACTTCATCACAGTGTCAGATCTACATATAAACTATTCCCAACCCGAGTGCGTCCTGACACCTCCACTGCTACTTGTACGACCAGAGCCATGTCACTCTCTGGATTACAAAGTATGTCCTATCTGTTGTCCTGTGTCCCCTTGGTTTCTCTGCAGTTCATCTTTTCCAGCAACCCCGACATCCCTTCAGAAATGTGGGCAGGATCATGTCAACCCTCTGCTTCAAACCCACTATTGGGTCCACATCTCATTTGGAGTCCAAGCCAGAGTTGTTACCTTGTCTGCAATGGCCACATGATCTCCACAACCACTGCACCTCATTTCCTCCCTACTGCTCCATCATTCCCTCCCCAAAGGCACACTGGCTTCTTGGTATCTTCCCCAACACCAAACAGGTGATCATCTCAGGGCCTTTGCCCTGTCCCTTTGCCTGGAACATTTGTCCCTAAATAGTCTCATGGTTTGCTTCCTCACTCCTTTCAAGTCTACTTAAATGTCCCCGATCAGAGAATCATTTTCTGACCAAACACATCACTTCTATCCCTGCTGCTTGACCTTGCTCTCCATGACACTTATCACTACTTTGCATGTTATGCATATTTTTGTTTATATGTTTATTGCCTAATATGTCCTTCTAAAATGTATGCTCCTTGACAGTAGGGACCTTAGTGTTTTGGTTCACTTCCATAATTCCAATGCTTAAGGAGTGCCTGGCTCCCAGAAGGTGCTCAATAAACTATTGATAAATGGGAAAAAGAAATGAGGGGGGGAGGAGGGAAGGTAAGAGAGGGAGGGAGGGAAAGAGGAAGGAAGGAAGGAAGGAAGGAAGGAAGGAAGGAAGGAAGGAAGGAAGGAAGGAAGGAAGGAAGGAAAGAAAGAAAGGAAGGGAAGAAAGGAAGGAGGGAAGGAAGGGGAGGAAGGGGAAGGGAGGGGAGGAAGGGGAAGGGAGGGAGAGAGGAGGAGAGGGAGAAGAGCAGGAGGGAGGGAGGAAAAGGGAATCAAGAGTCCCATTAAGCCAGAATCCAAGCACATCAGACTATAGGATTTTACATTAGAATAGTATTTCCAAAATTATTTTGATTATTGCCAATAAGAAATATATTTTACATTGTGACATAGTTGACTCACATGTGTATGTAAGTGTGTGTGTATACAGACACACACACACACACACTTAGGACATGACATCAACTCTATTTTATTCTTTTTATTTATTTATTCCTTTTTATCCTGTTTTAACAGTTTCTGTTTTCTTTAACAAAATGCTGGTCTGGACTCATTAAACTGATTAAACCTCTGATAGGTCATAAATCATGGTTTGAAAAACACTATACTGGAGAAACTGAAAAGTCTTGTCACGCGATAAAAGTTAAAGTGAATTCACTGATCCACTCATTCGCATGCTGTCCTGTGAATTAATGAAATCAAATTAAACTTCTTTCTTGGTTAAATATCAGCATTTGGTTAGAGCAGGGAAGAAAGGGTAATTTTCTAGCATGGCTGCCTTCAGAGAGAGAAAAGTGGGTTGCATGCTGGTGGAAAGGCATGGGGAAGAGATAGAAATGGGAGATGCCAAGTAAACCTCATCCTCATCGTACAGGAACTTTGGTTAGGGCCAAACACTTTATCAATGTTGTCCACATTTCAGAAGGGGACAAACCTGGTTTCCTACGGGCTGGCTCTCTCTTCCCGCCCTGAGGACTTTTCTGTTTTTTTCCCGTCAGGTGGAGACCATGTGCACAAAACGTAAATACTCTTCTGTCATCCACATCAATGCTTTTCCCAGAAAGATGCAATTCATTCCAGATTTTTCCATTCAGATGTCACCTCCCAAACTGGGTGTGTTGTACTCAGGTTGTCTTCCCAAAAGCAGGCTTGAGGCAGCTCAGTTGGCCACACAATGATTATTACCTGACCCAACCTTTATAAGTGCCAGGCATTGTTCTGAGTACTTCGCAAGTACTGAGAAGGTGGTGCCGAGAGGGTGGTGCCACTGGTCTCCATTTTACAGGCCTGAGGCTTGACTGAGGAATGATCTTGGTGGTGGAGCCAGGGTTCCAGCCCTGGCAATCTGGCTCCCGGGCTCTCGTGCTTACTCACTACTTGTTCCGAAAAATGTGATGACTCATATCATAGTGAAAATGGTGCCAGCCTTTCGCTTCATGAAGGGAAAAGGTGAGGACGTAAGGTAGCCTGATCGATTAGGGCAGGGCACATCCCTTGTGTGAGTCCTTTACCTCGACTTTCTTTTAATTCAAGTTTTGCTAGGAGTATACTTAGTCAAGGCTAAAAGACAGATTGTCCAATTCAGAGATTCTGAACTGGCTGCAGACCTCTTTCATTTAGCCTGCTTAGTGTTCAAAACCTGTAGATCCAGATGCCTTTGCTGGCCATGGCCTTTCCAGTTCATCGTAGTCCCCACCATTCCCTATTGCAGCCCTACCCTGTTCCTCACTCACACTATCTGCCTATCCTAAATCCTGAGAGTGTGTGTGTGTGTGGGGGGGGGGGGTGGGGGTGGCACTGCTGTCTTAAGACGGGATCAAGTGCCAACTGATTGTACCCCAGATTTCTTGTGTCAACATAGCAACCATCTGCTCACAGCACCACTTTGCTCACAAAGATTAAGAGAAGGCAAATTGGACACGGACTAGCCAGCATCCTCCACACAGTGCGTCACATCTATGTGAAGATGCCTGATTCACATTTGTTGGAGAAGAACCCATTGGTAGCACTGTCCTTGAGCAATGACTTGTTACCTCTTTTTCCTGAAGTCGATATAGTAATATGTGACCCAGTAATAAGTAAGAGGGATGGCTCAGAGAGGCAGCTGAGGCTATGGTAAATCACCCGCATCAAGCATTAGGTCTGAAGGTGAGTGAGTCCAAGGAGGTAAATCCCAGCATCAAGTACAGGGGGTTTCAGGAACTGGCCAGGAATCAGAAGCAGAAGGAAGGAAAGAAGTGATTGAGGGTTCAGGGTGGACATCATTGGGCCGCAGATCACGTGGGCTTGTGTTGGCAGGCTGGACCCTCTGAGGGAGGCGCTTAGATACCTAGAGATCACTTGGCTTCAGTTGGTCATTAATACTTAAGTATTGAATGAGATTCTACTAAGAGTCTGAGTTCATTGTAACTGAATGAACTTTTACTATTGAAAAGCCCAGCTCCTAATGAACTTTATGCTAAAGATGTTGAGAAGGAAATGCCAAATCTGCCCATTATCTCTAATATCTGTTCATACTTAATCCCAGACTCTTACAAAGGCCAATAGTACTTGTTCTCACTTTTTCTTTTTTAATGATCAGCACCATGCCAAGATATTATTTTTGCCAAAACACATAAACTTGATGCCAGACTAAGAGATGGAAGGAGCTTGTGGAATCTTTTTCTCTAGAAATATTTCCGAATAGAGAAAATAAGAGCACAGACTTTGCGGTCCAATAGATCATTTTGAATTCTGGCTTTGGTACTTCCTACCTGTGAATAGGGGTAGATAATTAACTCCTTTGAGTCTCAGTTTCCTCATTTGTAAAAGAGCATGAATAATGCATAGGACTGTTGTTATGAAGACTAGTAAATGAAATAACATATGTAAAGTGACTGACACATGTCTAATACATGTTATACATTTAATAATTGTAATTTTATATCATTAACTTCTTGAAATATTTGGAAAAAATCTACATGGAAGTGGTGTATAATCCATGACAAAACGACATTTTGTGACGTTCATTGCAAAAGAATAGTAAACAAGTACTAAAAGGCCTGACTTTCATTCCCGACTCAACCAAGATGTTTCAAACTACTTAAGCTATTAGTGGTAGTGGATAATAGAGTGTGCAAAGTACAGGCTTTGATTTGGACAAACATGGCCTTGATCTGTGTCCATTAAGTAACTGTGTTTAAGTTGACAATCTAGCTAGTGTCTATGGATCCCCATTGTCTCATTTATAAAATGGAGATAATAGTTTTTTCCAGGTTTGGTGTAATGAAACCTGTATGAAAAGTGTCCTAGTGCATAGTTTGTATTTAATATTATTTCTTCCCATTTTAAAACTGCATTAAACATGTCTCCTAAACTGATTGCAAATAACAGGTTATTTTGCCCTCATTTTTATCTTTATTTTGCTTAATTTTTACTGTATATATTTAAGTTGTATAATGTTTTGGTATATATAGTGAAATGATTACTATAGCCCAGAAAAATTAACATTTCTGTCATCTCACTGTTACCTTCTTTTTTCTTTACTTTCTTTTCTTTCTTTTTTTTCCTTGTTTTTTTTTTTTTTTTTTTTTTTTTTTTTTTTTTTTTTTTTTTTTTTGGTGGCAAGAACAGCTAAAACCTACTCTCTTAGCAAAAATCCTGAATATAATACATTTTTATTAACTATTGTCCTTATGTTGTATATTAGCTCTCCAGGTTTCAACTGCCACTTCGTATTCTTTGACCTACATCCTCCCATTCCCTGCCCTAATTTTATCTTATTTTTTGAGACAGAGTCTCACTCTGTTGCTCAGGCTGGAACACAGTGGCTCAATCTCGGCTCACCACAACCTCTGCCTCTTGGATTCAAGCAATTCTCCTGCCTCAGCCTCCTGAGTAGCTGGGATTCCAGACATATGCCACCATGCCCGGCTAATTTTTATATATTTAGTAGAGATGGGTCTGACCATGTTGGCCAGGCTGGTCTTGAACTACTGAGCTCAAGTGATCCACCTGCCTTGGCCTCCCAAAGTGCTGGGATTACAGGCATGAGTCACTGCACCTGGCTCTGCCCTCATTTTTAAAAAAGAGTATTAAGAAGCCTCTTCCAGTTACCTATACAAATGTGCCCTGATTCAAAACCCTGCCTGGCCCTTTGTCGGTGGGGCTTCCGGCTAGGCACTGCCTCTCAGGATACATTACCTTTCAGTGTCAGAACTGACTGCCGAGGAGGGAGTCCAAACCTTGATTACATTTCCCCAACATCGAAAAAGTGTAGGGCTTTCTTAAGAAAGCATTTTTTAGCAATAAATTTAGCTCATTTTATGTGTGTGTGTGTGCGCGCGCATGCGCGAGACTTCTAATTACCTGAACTATCCTAGGAATATGGGAACCACATCTCCTATTAAAAAACATTGTTTTCCTCTACGTATAAAAGTAACATGTTTATTATGGAACATGTATGAAAATAATTCTTAATACATTTACCCACATAGAATCATTCTTAATATATCACTGGTCTATATCCAGTCACTTTCAATATATCTATCTGTGTGTGCACATGTACACATGTAAGCACATTTTTGTTAAATCATAATTATTTAAAAATTAGGTCTTACTATTTTTCAAAGGTTTCTACCATGCCATTTTCATTTGACTTTATCTTATGACTATTATTTAATAACTTGTGCTCAACAGTTGGCTTCTCAATGGCTATATTATAGTCCATGTTATGGAAGAACTACAGTTTGTTTAGCCTTGCCCATTTTATGTGAACTTTTACAAACTCCAGGATAGAGAACTTCCTTAGATATTGTATCAGGCTATTCCTGCATCACTATAAAGGAATATTGAGGCTGGGTAATTTATAAAGAAAAGACATTGAATTGGCTCACAGCAGTGCAGGCCTTACAGGAATCATGGTGCTGGCATCTGCTTCTGGGGAGGCCTCAGGAAGCTTCCAATCACGGCGACAGGTGATGGGTAGCCAGCGTGTCCCATAGCAGGAGCAAGGTTGAGGGGAAGTGCCATGCTTTTTTAAACAACTAGATCTCGTGTGAACTCGCAGTGAGAACTCACCCATCACCAAGGGGTGGGAGTTGCTAAGTCATTCGTGAGGGATCCGTGAATGAGGATCCATGAGGAGGTGAGGGATCCATGATCCAGTCACCTCCCACCAGGCCCTACCTCCGACACTGGGAATCACATTTCAACATGACATTTGGAAAGGACAAACATCCACACTCTATCATATTTTTTTTTAATCATCTGTAGTCTATTTATTTCCTTTTGATCAATTCCAAGAAGTATCATTACAAAATCAAATGATAGCCTAATTGCTTCCCAGAAAGGTTGTATCAGTTTACAACTCCTGTTAGAATTGAATGAAGATGCCTGTGTCAAATGACCTCAGAAACAGTGGGTATCACCACAGATGCTGTTTTGCAAAATGATTTTTGTCTGTGAAAACTCTTATTAGTTGGCTGGAGACATCTTGAACAAAAAACAGTATATCCCTACCCTAACCTTCAATTTGGTCAAGCCTGAGTGAAGGCTTTAGAGAGAATATTTGAGATTTCAAATTTTATATCAGGTTGACTGGACCAGAAAACTGGAAGTATTGCTGTTCATTATAACAAGGGGTGAAGGCAGAACTATCTTTATGTTGTCTTAATCGAAACACTAATTGACAAGCTAGGTTTTTACCATCTGTAAAATGGGGGCATTTATGTCTGCGCCTTGGAAAGACTTTCATTAGAATTTATGGTGAGTTGATGCATTTGGATGTCTGCCGAACTGCCCATGCTACAGCAAATCACTGATTACTACTGTGCATGCGTGTGTGAGGGGGTAAAATTGTGTAGAAGCAGGGAATTAACTGATGGTAACACCCTTTAGGAGAGGATGGCAGCATGGATTAGATCTAGCTGAAGGAGGAGTGAATGTCTGATAGTGTCTAGCCCCAGTTTCAGCTAGGACAGTTCTCAGTCTTTAGCATCCATCAGAATCTCCTGAGTGACTTGTGGAACCATTGTTTAGTGCCACCCACACAGTCCCTGATGCAGTAGGTCTGGGGTTGGACCTGAGAATTTGCATTTCTAATAGACTCCCCGCATGGTGCCGGTGCTGCAGGTCTAGAGACCACACTTTAAAAACCACTGGGCTATAGAATCCCCTTGCAGCAGTTTTACTTTTGTTAAATTGAATTCCCACCTGCTATGAATGTGTGTTTTTATTCAGTAGGAGGCCATTGGTATTTGTGTATCTGCAACATTAAGCTTCACCACAAAGCGATCTTTTAATTTTTTCTTCAGGACATGGTGTCATGTCTTTGGAAAATGTAAATACATTGAGTCTACATCCCCTTGATCCATTTCTTCATCTGGTGTACACATGTAGTCAAATGTGTATTGCGTGGGCATGCCTACTACTGTGGAAAGAAAGGAATATTTCTAGCCAACGTTAGAAACAGCCCCTGCTTTTCAAAGCAGAGCTATCAAATTTAACAATACTTACAACGAAAAGCGAAATTTCAGCCCCATTTCAGACAGATGGAGGTTCTTATATTTCCAGGGGCATGTCTGTGATAACTGCAGGTTTGAGTTGTCTGAGAAAGAAAAGGGGACATTTCACAATTTTAGGGTGGGGAGTGCTCAGCCCATAGACACCTTACTGTGGTCAGTGAGCAGCAGCTGTGTTTGGTTCAGCCCCATTCCAGGGAAATGGCTCCAATCCAAACACATGAGTGGGCCAGAAAGCAGGATTATTTAATCACCTGGAGGCCCAGCCCTGCCACTGCAGCTGTCAGAGGAACCTGTCACAGTTGGTTTGCCAAGGACCCAGAGCCAGATGTCTGCCCTGTGAAAAGGCATTCCCAGACTGACACCTGGAGCTCAGGACAGCCATTGAGATTCCACCAAGAAGAACAGTGGGGCCTAAATTAGCCAGCATATTCTTCACTCTCCATAGGAAGAATCCCTTACAACAGGAAGTAGATGGGCATGAGGCGCAAGAATCCAATAAGATAACCATCTCTGGCCCTGTCTTACCAGCATAAAGCCTTTTGATGCTGTTCACCAGGAACTCAAATGCACCTAAGACATTTCCTTCCCAAGTTTACTTTAAGATTTTTTTAAAACTTGTATTGTAGAGTTGGAAACAAATGTCGTCATTCTATACAGATTTATTTTAGGAGCAATGGAGGATTAATTTGTGATGAGATCATTCTTTCAGAAACAGAGTTCTGAAAAAAGTGTTAGGGACTAAGGTAGATATTGTTAAGTTCTTCCTTACTTAAGTCATATTAAAAAGATGAGCAAGAGGGAGGGAAAGAGGAAGAAGGTTGGAAGAAAAGGGAAGAAACAGGCTGTCAGTTAAAGTTTCCAGAACTGATTGCAAGTAGCTATTGAGTTTGCAGCTATTTGTTTCCAAAACTCTCTTCCAAAGAGAGCGAGAGAGAGAAACTTTGTACCGAATACACATTCGTAAGACATAATCTTACAAAATAATGAACATCTTTTTGTATTTGGGATGGAAGCATCACATGCAAAACCAAAGTCCATCCACAAATGTTCTCTCTGAGGACCTGTGCACTGCCTCTTCTAGGGTACTCAGAGGTGATTAAAGCTTGTGGGGGAAATGCTTAATTTGTCTAGGGAATAAACCATGCCGATTTGTTCTAAGTGAGTACGAGGCTTCCCTGAGCCCTTGAGAGGCAGCCTGAATTAGACACCCATGATTTATACTACACCATAACTCCATTATGTTGGCTAAGGTAGAGGCAGACATCCCCCAAGTTATTAAAGCTGTTCATTTCTTCTTAGCACCCCATGGTGCAGAGGGTTTCCATGGTAAAAGAGAAAATAGCTATTTTCCCTTCTATGCCTTTAGCCTGGGGTTCAATTTCCACAGCCATCTGAATAATACACAGAGCTCAGAGAAACTAGAGGTACAGGGATTTAGATCCTGCTTCACCAAAGACTTGAAGTATAAATAATTTGCAACATAGGATTTTTGAAAATTTTATTTATCTCTATCTTTTTTTCTATTTTCTCCTGCAGAGAGTCAGGAGGTAGAATGGGGTTTAAAAATTAATCTCCAAGAAGCAGTAGTGACCTGGGTTATCCCAACTTAGCAGTAACTTCATGGATGAGTAAACAATTCCCGAAAGGAAGCTGGGAGACAGTGGCCTCCTGAGTACCAGGGAACAATCTATGGCTTACCCTGTACCTTTGGATTGATGTGCTAGTGATGGGCCACTGGTTTGTCTAGCTTCTCTGCAGCACCACTGTTGAATAAAAGGAAAAGAAAACAATCATCTCTATGTTTTTGTGTAGACATGTATGAAAGCCAAAAATATTTATGTATTTATGAATCCTATTTGTTGGGAATTTAAGGAATTATGTTTGCAGGGTAGAACTATAATGGGGAGAGAAAGGTACATATGTGATACCCACGGGGACGTTAACATGGGGGGTTGAAATTGGGCCTGAGTATACCTCAGTTTAACACAGAGGATTTCCTTATTTAAGGAAAAAGGAATGTCATCGAAATATTGATACAACCTGTTGAAGATGGAGGGCAGTGTTTATTGCCATGGGTTGGATGAGGATATGAATCTTATTGCTTGTTTCCCTTCCACTGAGTCAGTTTTATTTCCTATCTCTGTCAAAACCTGTCTGCATTCCTGCATCTAAATCCTTTATTCTATCCAGGGACACCTACTTATCTGCCCTCACACGCAGACCTATGCTGGCCAACCCTCAACTGGCCTCCTGCCCTGCAAAGGAAAGGTGGAGTCTGGGCCAGAATCCAGCCAGAGAATCAAGGTCTCTGCTGTGATTCACTCTTCTCATGTCCCATTTTGACCTGAATCTTTGAGTTCTACATCTCCAGATTCTTGATTGCTTGATTTCTCACTTACTGTCCAACTTCCTTCTTTAGTTTCATTATATGTCTGTAGTCAGAGTACATACCCTATATTAGCATACAATTACAGTTTGGTGGAGACTTTAGAACAAGTTGCTAGAGTTTGAAACCTTAGCTCTGCCCATTCACTAGCTGTGCAATTTTGGGCAAATTACTCAACCTGTATGTGCCTCAGTTTCCTCGCTGTAAAACAGGATAATGAAAGGACCTGACTCATATGATCATGGTGAAGATTAAATGAGTTAAGATATTTAAAGGGCTATGAAAGGTGTTTGGCACATCCTAAGTGCTATCCAAATGTTTATGATCATTATGGTTACTGTTATTATTACCTGGCCTTATATATGTTATTTAATTTTCTAAGTTGCTACTCTGCCCTGCTTTAAGTGTGTGTTTCTTTTTTTTTTTTTTTTTTTTTTTTTGTGAGACGGAATCTAGCTCTGTCACCCAGGCTGGAGTGCAGTGGTTGGATCTCAGCTCACCGCAAGCTCCGCCTCCCAGGTTCACGCCATTCTCCTGCCTCAGCCTCCCGAGTAGCTGGGACTACAGGCACCCGCCACCTCGCCCGGCTAGTTTTTTGTATTTTTTAGTAGAGACGGGGTTTCACTGGGTTAGCCAGGATGGTCTTGATCTCCTGACCTCGTGATCCGCCCGTCTCGGCCTCCCAAAGTGCTGGGATTTCAGGCGTGAGCCAGCGCGCCCAGCCAAGTGTGTGTTTCTTAAGAACAGATTATCTGTTGGGTTACCAGAGCTCATCGTGTGGCTCTCCAGATTTTAATTTCTTACCATGATTCAGTGTTCCAGTTATCTAAAAACAAACAGATTTTACTGTGGGCTCTGGAGAAACCAGATTTCTCCTTTTTGTACTTAAAGTTCTTGAGGTCATGACGCAGACTGGGTTCTCTAGAAGCAGACACTGAAATGAGTCTGTGTATTGATTGAATAAGGACATTGCTGCATATTGTTTAAGAAGAAATATCCATGGGAAGGCGGGGAATAATTCGGGACTGAACATAGAAGACGTGCATTGGGGTCAGGCGTGACAGAGCCACAGCCAACCCTGCAGGGTGCTGTGGAGTGAATATGGCCCCTTGGAGTGACTGGGATCAGTCTGGAATTTCTTGGCCTTTATGCTCCTACGTGGATCAGTAACTGGTTGTGGGCCACTTGGGGAAGAAGGGTCCTTGGGTGAGGCAAAGCCTGAGGGAGCTGGCAGCTGGAGGCTCCCTGCTCCCTGTTAAGGGGCCTGTGCAGTGCATGTCTGCATCTTCCCCAGGGTTAGTTCCAGGCTGAAAGGTTGCACTTACCCAGGAAGGCTCAACACAGCATCGCTTTGTAAAGACTGTGCAATTTGACCAGATCTCTTTTTCAGGGATCGATGGGGTGATAGATGGGGTTGCCACAAGGGTAAGGGATGATGCTGAAGAAAGGGAGGGCGGCGAGGTAAATGGAAATGAATGGAGCAGAGGTTTATGTTACCATAGGAACTGGGGTCAGCAAGATATAGGGAAAGCCACACAGAATCTTTACATGTGAGGGGCTGTTAGAGGCAATTAGATGGTTTTAGGCAACTAGTATAGGAGCACGCTGTTTCCGTTAGATTTTCTTTTTCTTATTTTTGAGATTTTGAGAAGTTGCTAATAGAAATTGTAGTAGGCTTAGGGTGACCAACCATTTTACTTTGCCCAGACGGAAAGGACACTTGACTTTCAGTGCTGGAGCTGGGTCTTCTTAGGCGGTTTACTGTGAAGCCTTTTCCAAGCCACCTCGAAGGGTTACAACTGAAGCCATGGAATAAATGAATGGGGAGAGGGTTTGGAAACCTTGAGCAGTTGTTTTTCCATCTAGTTGAGAGTGACAGGGAACAGAGACATTATGGATAGTTCCTGCAGTACTTCACATATACTTGGCCACTGATACCTACAGATCAAAAGGAAATTGAACATGAGGGCAATGAATTAAAAGAGAAAATTATTTGGAACAAACTGCTGAGAACAGGGAAATAATGGTAAAATAGGGAATACATCTAGGGAGCACACGAGCTAAATGTGAAAATGCACCCGAACATTACAATGCTATAGGGGTCTTCCTGGAGTCCCTGTCTCCAAGGCCAGACTGGGTGCTTTTATCCTCATGTATATTACAACACAACCCTGGGCAACTTCATTCTACCCACACCCTCACCACATCAATTCTAGAATGTCCTTTCCTTCTTTTCTTCCTTCTCTCTCACCACAGGGGTGGTGCATGCTTCAGCAGTCCCTGGGGCCAAGGTTAGCAGGAAGCCCTGGGCATATCACCCACTGCCCCCTCCTAGGGTGAGATGAGTCTCTCCTGGGGACTGGACATAATTTGGTGTTGGTATGGAAGTTTGATGTTGGGGGTGCGGAGGTTCCCTGCTTCTGGGAATGCATTTCTATGAGTTGCCTTACCGGCCCAAGTCCAAATACCAGAGGCTTAGGTGGAAACTGGTCTCATCTCTAAGATGAAAGGGGAGCATGTTCCAATCACTCTGCTTTCCTAGTGTGGAGTGTATTACAGGAAAGGCTCTGACAAACTGATATGAGTCACTAACCCTGTGACCTTTGGACTTTCTGACCTCATATCAATCATAGTTCATGCTCTGTCAACAATTACATTTCCATTGATGAACTGGGTTTCCACTAATAACTGAATTCTCTGTATCCAAGAGATTAGTGTATCATATTCAATTAGCTGTGCTTTATTTTCAGATTGTCCTAACTTTTCCAGTTCTGTACAATCTTAGTTATCCCCTATCATTCAGACAAACAGTGCCTACGCTTTGACTTTATTTTTTTATCAGAAAACAGGTGGAAATATTTCAATGTATTTTTCAATTGTGTCTCCCAATCAGTAGACACTCACAGAATGTTCTATAGGCATTCAGATTGCAAAATATACATAGAGTCTGAAGCACTGTATGTTTGCACTGAGGATTTGTGGTATAAATTGTACACTGTTCCATATAATGTTTGGTGAATGACTCAGTGAATGAATGAGCACATTCAATCATAAGTTAGAAATTAATGATTTCAAAGATTAGTGGACTCACGTAGGCTTCAAGCTTACCTGCCATTCGTTACACAGTAATATATTATTTTCTGGGACACCCCATGTATTTTTCACCACTATTAAGTGATGCTGATTGCCTCTAGGAGAGCAGGCAGATATGGCAATTTTTATTAAACAAGTGACTTGGAAGAGGAGTAGCTAAAGATAAAAAGAATGGGAAGAACAAAGAAAAGAGAGGCAGCCAAGTTTCTGGACTTTAGGCCCTGGAGCCTTGCCTTCCCACTTCCTCATCCCCCATTCAAGTCTGTAGCTGGAAGCCCATGTTGCGTCAAATCTACCTATTTTGCCTTACCTTTTAGGCCTACTATGACTTTACATCTCCTTTTCTAGTTGAAATAAACCTGTTTAACTACACAGCTATACATACCTAGCACCACACCAGCATGGAGGGAACTATGGAGGCGTAGAAGAGGGTCTCTGCATCAAGGTGGCCACAGTCTGTCTTGGCGTGAGAGTGGCCTACTAAAAGCAAATGTGAACACATAAATCCATGTGTATCGCTAAGAGATCAAATGGTTACTATAGGTCAGAAGAGCTCAGGAGTCAATAAGGGATGAGCTGGACAGGGAAAGAAGAATGTACTTTAATTCAGTTCATCCAGCCCTGTCTGCAATTTCACTGCCGATTTGGCCAGCAGCAGTAGGAGAGGGCTGGTAGGATGTGCTGTAGGACATCACCCAGGGACATCACCGTCTGGGCTGTTTATGGAACCAAATGGAACCTAAGACTTCATTTCAAATGTATTCTATTGCTATTGTAACACTCAAAAGCCTCCTTACTATACTGTCTGCACTTTTCTTATAAAATAAGAAATGTATCATTTTTATATTTATTCAGAAAGCAATTTCAAAATATGGAATGCTTGAAATTGTGGAAGCTAACAATAACTTCTCATAACCCTAACCAATAGAACTCATGTTCTTATAATCAGTCAAAATAATAAGTGGCAACTGATAAATTGAATGGTTAGTCTCCTTTGTTAATAGAAGGCTGTCATTTAAAATAATCTCCCAAATCCAGTAGATTTGTAAGTTGAACAATGGTTATTGTACCTGGAAAAGGTTCGATGTGTTTCAGATCAATAGCCCTGGATTTATTTAAGGTATAAAGTTTAAGCCAGTAGTGACAGCAGAGCCAAGAAGCTCCTACCTGATAGACCAGAGTTGGGTCCCTTAGACTTTCCTGACGTCTCAGGGAAAGTACAGAGAATTCTAGTACTGTGGTTTCTTGGACAAACGACCATTTCTCCAAACCACAGTAGGCTTTGCCTGAGAATTTGGAGAAAGCACAGGCATATCTTTTCCTGGGAGAAAGAGTAAACATGAACTGTGGCTGCCTGGTTGATGACCATTTTCTCTCTTTGTCAGGCCCAGGCAAGGGAGCAGTCCCCACCCTGGACATGGAAAAGCCTACAGCTGCAGCTCAGCCTTGCTCACCCCTAGAGCCCTGACGCTGTGCCTGGACAGGTGTTCTTTGCACCTGAGCTGGCAACTTTCCTCTGGCTGCCCCTACCCCATTTCTGCCATTTCTGTTGACTTTCCAGGGCTGTTGGGTTAGGGACAGACTGTTGGGTTAGGGCTGACTCACTCTTCCTCTGATCTGTATGGATGCCTTTTCTAAAGGGCCCTTGAAGCATATTTGCCACAAACATAAGTTGTTTCTGGAGCTTAAAATATCAGGTGATCAGAGCAAAGAATTTATATTATGTGTGTCCACATGTGCTTTTGTGTGTGCTTCCAAAAAAAAAGGAGAGAAGAAAAGGCACCTCCAGCCCACTCCAGCAGACCCCTGAGCCACTTTCCTTGCCACTATTCCCACTTTTGTCTTTTTAACTAAAAAGCTTTCCCAATATGAAAGGAGGAACTCAGGAGCTGGCTGAGTAATCAGCCCAGGGCTCTGCTGGCCATCTGGGCAAATGCAGGCAGGGCCACCACAGCCTGAAGTCTGTTCCCTGGGGATGCCAAGGAAAAGCAGAGCATCCCTGCCTCCTCCCTGGGGCATCTTTGCATGTTATCTGCTGGAGCTTCTCATCCCATCCTAGGGTGGTTGCCAGGGACTATTATGATCTGGTGGGGTCAGGGGCTATTATGCATCAAACCTCAGTGTGTTTTAGGGACTACAGGGAACCCACTGTCAACACCATTCAGGGCTGGCGTTACGGCACGCGCTAATTACAATAAGCCAGGTTTCACACAGGGGAAAGTCAGTGGCTGTCCCCATCCTCTTCCTTTTCTTATCCTCTTCCATTTCTTAGTGTTATCAACTGATTTTAATGGCCTCCCAGAATCTGGTGAAAATTGGACTCAGAGTCTATTTATTTAGACAATCACGGGCCACAAAATTCATTGCACTCTCAGTTTCCACACAGTCACATCCCCTGCCTCCCCCAGGCTCTGGTTCCAGGCAGACTCTGTTCGCAGGTTAAAAGGAATGCAACTTGCATGTTGTAGTTTAATGAATTTACATAAATCCTTGAAGTAGTATGGCTGGACCCCAGCTTGCAAACTGGACTTTAATTTCGTGCATTGGATTTGTGTAAAATCAAAGTCAGGAGAAGGCTCCCCACACTCGTTCCCTTTTCCCACCTCCTCTTTCTCAGCACTTTTTATTTAGGGCAAGCAAAGAAGTTAAAAATGTCAATCTCACAGTATGTACTGTCAACAACACAATGAGGAGGCTGAAATAAAATCCTCCAACTTCATGGTGATACTTTATACTTATATAGGGTCTTTTATGAAGAGCCTTCCAGTGCCTTCGCACATTAACCCTCACTGTGCCTCCCTGGGCTGGGCCTAGAGCCTACACTGGTGAAAAATCAAAGGGACGGTGGGCTAACACCTCATTACATGGCAGGTTCCAGGTAGATTCTCTAAGTATGTGAAACTTTACATCTCTCCCCTCACCTCCTCTTCTAGCAAATGTAGGGTATATCAGCCCCCTCGCCAAAGGTCCTTGGTATTGCAATAGTGTCAACAACCAAATAGACAGAATACACCTGTGTTGAGGGCACCAGGAGGCAGCCCTCACTCCTCTCATGAAGAAAAATAGCATTTGTAAGTTTGAAATTTGATATATCATGAAATGCATCAAAGCAGTCATTATGGGAGTAATCTGAACTTTGTTGGAATTCCTTACGCTCACTTTATGGTTTTGTCTTGTTTTTGTTTGATTTATGTAAGAGGGCTACCATAACATCTGCAGTGATTAAAGACTATAAATGTCTTTTTTCCACTATGTGTTTGGGGCCCTCAATGTGGCACCTGTTTTGTCTTTTCTAAGTTTTACTTTGTATACCAACTTTGTGTCAAATATGATATATTGTAAGTTGTGGTTACCAAGAATTTTCTAATTGGTCACAGGGCTCCTTCCTAAAGAACCTGGACAAAACTACATGATCTTTATCAATGTATGATGGTAGACAAGAGGGTCATCTATTTGCTTCTCTTGTTTAAACCAGTGCCTTTTGAAATATGGTCTGAGGACCATATGTGTGAGAATGACATGGGCCACATTCTAAACACGAGGGTTCTCAAGACCTTGAGACTCACACTTTCAACACCATGCCAGTTTGTTTGATGAAAGCTGAGGTATTCTGTGCTATCCTTTGTAAAATTTCCTGTGCTTCCTATTCCTGACCATATTAACTCTTACAGTGCAGATTGGATGGCCTTAGGCTGTTTCTTAAGCCCTGGTAGAACAACGAGCTCCAGGAGAAGACACAGGTACTGCAGCAGAAAATACTCATTACTGAAGGCTCAGTGTAAAGGGCAGCAGGCAACAAACATACTGAATTCCCCCCACTGCCAATATTTTCGCCATCCTGCAGTTGGATCTTGCCCATCTCCAAGGGTATGGAGAATTTACTCCACAGTAATGCCCTAGGACTAAGCCTGTGAGTCCGGTTCCCATGTTCTTTGCACTTGTCTTTCAGACCTATGACTTATCTTTTCCTGGAAGAGCCAAGCAGAGGGGCTGGATTACATAAAGGAGCAGAAGACACATGGGTTTGGGGTTGACATCTGAAGCTCTGTTGAATGCCCACTGGCATGTATCTGCATATAGCAATCAGACCCAGGTGTTTTAATGGTGGCCACATGCTTCTTATTCCAAGCTACCACTATTCATATTAGTTTACTAACTTCTTGTTCAATATTTATCATCCTCAGAGGACTCCAGGGCTCCTTAGGACACTGGAGGGTCAGACAGACCTGAGTTGAAATTCTGGATCTACCACTGACTATTTGTGTGATCACATTCAAATTAGTTCAGGAATGTATCTTCCTGGGCCTCAGTTTTCTTGGTTGTGAAAGGTGAGTGAAGATAATAGTGTGTCACTCACCGGTTTGTTTGTTTGTTTGTTGTTGTTGTTGTTTTTTTGTGATGGAGTTTCACTCTTGTTGCCCAGGCTGGCGTGCAGTGGTGCCATCTTGGCTCACGGCAACCTCCGCCTCCTCACTGGGTTATTTTAAGGGTAAATTAGATGATGCACTGAAAGCCAATGGCACATGGAAATGCTGAAGAAGGGGCAGTTGTGTATGAGGATGGGGGAGTGGCAGACTCAGACGCTGGAGCTAGAAACTGTGCCTGGGATCATGGTCCTTGTAGGTCCCTTGTAATACAAGACATCACCACTAAGCAGCTCTAAGAGACCTTTTGGCTGCTTTTTACTCTGTGCCGATCTGATTGCCATCTCTGACTTCAGGAATTTTCCAGTTTAAGACAGAAAACACTTATTCACATAATAAAAATAACCATCATAAGACATTTAAGAAAATGATCAGGTAAATAGTCATATATGTGCCTGTTATAATGCCACCCAGCCGTCCTTCTCCCAGGCCTCAGGGACAGAGGACATTACCTGAGCGCAGGACTAGCAGGTGTGCAGCAGGCGGCAGGCACCGCTCAGCAGGTGGGGGGAGTTTTGGCAGCAGCATTCACAATCACCTAGTAGTTAGAAGCGGTGAGGATGGCCTTTCCTTCACCTACCCCCACCTTTCCCCTCTTTTGTTTTTTATACTAAGTTGTAAGTCTAGCTAAATACTTGTATTTAACTCTCGCTTGGGAAGGTATGACCTGGATCACACCCAAGGGGCTCCAAAAGTGCATTAAACAGAATCTGGCCTCAGGTTCCCATAATATGTGGGCCATAAAAAAAAAAAAAAAATGTGCAGGAAACATAGGCTGTGCTTTCCTTTTCTTGAAACTATTATGGACATAAGATATCTTCTCACTATGAAGTAAGACAAGAATTGGGTATGCTTTCTCTAGAGGAATGGAAATAGTGCTTTGAAAAATCTATCCCACCTTGGTGGAAATTTTCAGTCATTCTTTTTCTTGGACTTTTTTTTTCCCCCAAAGAAAAACATAGGCTCTAATGTATGGTGTATGCCTGCGAGTTTCCAATATAAAGGCCTGGTAGGTAGTATAGCACGTACACAGGGCTGGGTTTTACACCATCACTCCCAGCCACTGAAGAAAGCCAAAGTCCCTTCTTAATAAAGCTCCGCAGACCCAATGTGGGTTAGCACTTTCTAAACTCCGCCTGGGAGATTTCCTTAATGTTAGACTAGCCATGACAAGGAGCTGGTCACACCTGTGCCCCTACCAGCTTTCTGACTTGTCGCTCCAGTGCTTGCTAGCACCCAGGAAACTGAACCGAAGCGGCTCACACTTGTCTTACCTTAAAACTTCGTTTGTCAAACAGGGATTGCAGAAGGAAAAGGTCAGCACTTTATGTTCTGAGCACTTAACTTTAATCATTTCTGAAGGTGGACAGAGTCTAAGAGGTCGTTAAATCAGTGCTCAAATGTAAGGGGAAAGGGGTGGGTCCTTGGATCAGAAATGAAAACTAGTGCCTGTGTCTCCCTCTTCTCAACCCTATTCCACTCCCATATACCATTGCATCCTGGGAGAAACTGCATCAACATTCATTCAATCAATACCTCTTTCATGAGCAGCTACTATAGGTCAGACATTTAGTGAAGAAATAGCAAGGTTTCTTTTTGAGGTTTCTTTTGAAAATTGTACCATCAAGTATTTTTATTATTATTTCTAATAACAAAAATGAAACATGGTCATTGAAAAAAAAGTCAAACCACACACAAAGCATATAAACGTGAAAGTTCCTTCCACCTTTTTTCCCGAAGGTGACCACTGTTAATCATTTATATAATTCCTCTCATCATATGCAAAGTTATTTTTCCTGTTTCGTATGCCACATTCTATACTGCACCTTGCTTTATCCACTCAGTAAGCGAGCACCTACTTCTGTCCACGTCAGTATACTCAGTTACCTCCATTTTTGTTTTCTCATATTGATGAATATTAGTCTCCCTTTTATTGGCTTACAAATAATGCTGCAAAGAACATTCTTGTGCTTATATCTTTGTGCTCTTTTGGGAGTGTATTTGTGGGATCACTATGGAAAAGTGGAATTGCTGGGTCTAAGGGTTTGTCCTTGTAAAATCTTTAGGTACTTCTAATTTACTTTCCCTTAACAGGGTGCTCATTGAAGACCCATCAATGACATACAAAATTTTTGTTGTCTTTAACTATTTCCCACATGAAAGTAGCATATATTGGGGTCTTGGGACCCGACCAAATCAATAACTAATTGCTGCTCTTTGAGGAAATCTTTTTCAGACATGCAGTGAGCATCTGCTGGGGGTGGTGAGATGTGAGGTCATTGTTTTCCAAGGCCAGGGAGAGAGCTTAATCTAAACATACACTCCATGCCACAGAATCAGCTAACTTTGTTCCTGCCTCCGCCCTTAATGCTCACCCTCCAACTCCCACATTTCTGTTTAGGATTCACTATGGCAAGTGATTTAGGTATAATCAAATAACACTTACAAGGCAGCCCTCAAAGACCTTTCAAACTGAGTTGGGGAGACAGAACACAGATGGCTAAAAAACAAACTAAAAATACTAGTCAGTATATAAAAAGCAGCAAATAAATATAAATAGTAAGCATCGTTATAGCAGTGCGGAGGAAGGAAGGAAAACAGTGGGCTGGAGTGTTCGGGCTTCGTGGCAGAGACTCGGTGTTGGATCTGTGGAATTTCTCTAGGTGGGGGCTAGGGGTGGGAGGGGAGATAACTGTAAAAACTGTAAGAACCAACAGACAGAAAAGAGATTCCAGGAGAGAGTGGAAAATAGGGGAGAAAGGGCCCACTTTTATTCCGATAGTTGCAAGTGAGTGGGGTTTACAGTGTTCTGTGGGATTATTAGACAGACTTGGCACAGATTCTTATTTGTTTGTTTTTTGGAGTGTTGGGGGTGGTGCAGGTGGGTGGTTAAAATTTTGAGAATCAAAAGAAAGCCTCCAGCACTCTTCTCAGGAAAAGAAAATTTGCATATTTGCAAATGCACACAAAATGTTGCTGTGATTTCAAGGATCCCTTCCCTCCTACTCCAAGCTGAGAAACTAGTATATATCTAAAAGGAGTTGCACCCAAGACAATCTATCTAGGAAAAATGTCAGCCAGGTGTATATATCACAGTAAAGGTAATTAAGCAATGTAAGACACAACCAGTATTCATATATTCATGAATCATCAAGCTCTGAAGCTGACTCGGAACAGGTGCGTAAGCAATTTGGTAGGACTGTGCTGGCACTTCAAACTTTTCCTCCAGGTCTCCGGCTATTCCAGTGGAAATATCCAGATGGAGGCGATTCTCTGTCTTTTTCGGACCTGAAAGAGGCCAAGCTCTCAAAAATGTGAATCAATGGGATTATGTACGCATGTATAACTGGAATCCACTCCAAGATGCCGAGTTCGCTGCAGAAGAGATACTCTTGCTCCCCACCCCCTCCTTTCTTTTTGACAGTCAGTTAATAAAGACTCAACAATAAGCAGCTGCCAGTGATGTCATTTGGGACTTTGTCCACGGAGCTTGTATTTACAAGCTCGGAGCAGCGACGGAGCCGCAGCGCAGGGAGCAAGTCTCCGCAAACTTGCTCCGTACTCACGGCAGGACTTCCCAGCCGCTGCGGATATTCAGGAAAACCGAGTCCGTTCTCTTAGCGTGGCCTTTGAATGCTTCAGAAATAAACAGAGGATAACCAACCGCGGGAGGAACTTTTTAGCTGGAGAGAGTTGTTGCAGTTCCTGTGTCTGTCTCCAGGACTGTGATATGTGTTGACTGAAGAGCTAACTAAAAGTAAGACTGTTGGGATTGTTTTTTTATTTTTATTTTTTCAAACTCTTGTAACAGTTTTTCTTATTTATACAGCTTGTTTTTCTTCTAAAGTGAGATGATGATGTTTACATATTTCTTCAGGCTCTTTCGGCTGTCACAGCAAGTATGCGTTTGTTCTAAGTAACTATAGGGCCCTAAAGCGGACTGGAATGAGGGGTAGAGGACCCCTTGTCTCTGAGAACAAACACCAGGATGCAGATGATAAGGAGATACTGAATGGCTAATCCTCATTTGCCTCTGTAGGGAGGTCCGGTTTGGTTTTTCATTTGTTTTGTTTTTGTTTTTTGAAGAAATACCAACCCACCAAAAAACTATTAGGTTGATCTAGAAAGTTTAGCAGACAACAGTAAAGGCTGTTTTTTCATGAGCTGGTATGCTGCAGGGAGAACGCCACTTTTTGTCTCTGATTCTTTCTGTGGTTTATAGATTTCTAGTATGTGCATGTTAATGTTTATGGTCTCTCATCCCCTCCTACCTATACCCTCTCCCCAAACACACACACACACACACACACACACACACACGCGCACACAGGCTCATTCATCCTCAGGAATGTGTATGTATCAAAAAATATTTTGAAATGGAAACTGCTTCTATTTGGATTCTTTTCGCATTGAGTATCTGGAGAAATGTTCAGTGTTCTGACTTGTCTTCTGAGTTGGAACCCAAGTTGATGTACTACGGAAAAAGGCAAACTTTGACACTCAGCTAGTTTGGTATACAAAATCCACGTGGTCTCTTTTGCCTGCCTCAGGGCTCTTTAAAACTCTCCAGATACTCTCTGGGATTTAAATAGGAAGAGTGAGCTTCACGTGTGCCGCCAACCTGGACAGGAAGCTCTTATCCCACCTGCACCGGCTGGCCCGTGGGATATTCTCTGTTGCCACCTGGGAGTTCTGCTTAAGAGCCCTGTGAAAAATTGTCTTTCTGTCCTTCAAGCTGCCAGCTATGCTCCTCAGTGCCTGCAGTTCAGCCTCTTGCAACCAGTAGCAAATCCCAGCTGATTCCTGCCCTCTAGACCTGACAGCCCGCTGCACGGATTGGCAAGAAGTGGCTGTTAGCCTGTTAGCTCCGCACGTGAACCCCATGACTCACTCAGGAGCCTGGCTTGCTCCTGAATTCAGCTGCTCTGTCACCAGCCCAGAAACACGGTGACAGCCTTCACTGCCTTTTCCTTGTCTCTAGTCTCAGAATTGTGAGAAGCCAGTGTCAAAAGGCCTCAAAATATTTGACTGTTTTCCATGGAGTCCTAAGGTGGGTAACATCCTGCCTCTTTGTCAGCTCCACTTTTTCCATCAGAGCACATTAGGCTTAGATACGTTTTGTATATTAGAGCTCAGTACTCTTTGCAATTCTTTGCCTTAAGAGATTTGCTGCTAAAACAGATTTCAAATTATTCATGAAAGTTTATCCTTTTACAGAAGAAAAATTGAGGCACAAGGAAGAGAAGTGATTTGTCCAAGAGCACCCAGTAAGACGGTGGTAAAGCTACAACTAGAAATTGAGCCTCCCGTGTTCATTCCAGCACGTGTGCCACTTCTCAAGTTCTTAAAGATTGAAAAAGACATGGGGCCCACACGTGGTTCCCATGCCTTCTTGTAGGAACAGGGCTATGTGCAGGTGTGCAGATGAAGGTGGTCTGGCAAAGAGAGAACATTCTCATTTTGTCTTTGGCTCTCATTACATTTCTCAATGTGTCTGCTCCTCACTGTTTTCACTAGCAAACCAAAGAGAACTCTGTGATTATTTTACAGTGAATGGCCTGAAGGCAAATGGGGCAGTCTCGGCAGCTGAAGTAGTTCAGAAGGCATTTTGCACTGGGTACAGTTTGGGATACCTGAGGTGATTCCCACCTCTGACACTCAGTGTTTCTGCTTTACTTCCAAGTCTCAGACTTCTTCTTATGGGCCATAGCTTGCTTTGCTTTTCCTCTTTAGGGCCCCTCGTTCCAGTGGAATCTTCTCTTCACCTTTTCATTGATTCCTCCTTCCCACTTCATTCTCTCGCTGCAGCCTGGACCTCAGTTTCCAGTATTCAGCTAGATACCATACACCCGTCCATTACCCTTCTCTCTGGAGCCTTCCTTGCCCCTGACATTCCTACCTAGGGTGGGGGGGCCTTCCTGGACTCTCCAGGTCCAAGTGGTGATTCATTTGTTTGGACCGTCATGGTATCTTGTGCCATTTTTGGCCCTGGGATCTGGAGCTCTTTGCCATACTGTTAAATACCTCTTTCCATCGAAAGCAAGGGCTACTTGCTATATAATACTTCTTATAGCTACAGCATTTAGCACAGAGTAGTTATTCAATGTATTGTGCTAAATAAATGAATGAATTAAATATCCATTTTCCTGCCTCAAACACCCAAGCCTCAGCGCTTGGTTGGCAAAATTATCACATTACTGTGCTGAGTGGCTTTAAGTTCTTCTTCACTGTGGTTGAAGGCCCTTGATGCCAGACTTCTGAGCATGAAGACAGGGATATTCTTGATGTGAGGCCTGGCTGTCTTCCCTGGCTCGTTTCTCTCCACTCCACAGTGTGGACTTAGAGCTGTCTTGGGGATTCTGGGCCTGGTGGCTCATCAGGGTCTTCACTATGCAGCACAGCTTAGTGACTGAAGACTTGGACTCTGGAACTGGGCTGCCCAGGCTCGAGTCCTGCTTCCGCCACTTGCTGGCTTGTTGATCCTGGTTAATTCACTTGACTTTTCTATTTCAATGTCTCCTGTTTAAAATGTGGATAATGAGAGTGCCTGCTTTATGGGAAGCTGGAGAAGCATTGGATATCTTAATGTAGCTAAAACAATAGGCACAATGCTGGGCATACATTAAGTGCTAATGAGTATTAGCTACTATTATTATTTACATTGCAGATGCCCACCTCCCACCCCGACTGACTGAATCATGACCTCTAAGGTGAGATTCAGATCCAGCAGTGGTTAAAAAGTTCCTCAGATGATTTCCGTGGGAATTACTGGCCTAGCTACCAAGGGCTGCCCTCTGTTACTGAAATATGCTGGGCTTGTATGTTCTTCAGCACATCTACACCTTTGTACTCCTGCAGCACCTCTCCACACACTCAGGTTATCCTCCAGACCTTGCGTGCACCTCCTGTCCTGTGAGCAGCTTTTCACATCCCAGTCGCCACAGGTAGGTGTCCCTGTGCACCATGGAACTCCATCCGCGTTGGTTCACTGTGCGTCTGTTCCCCTCTTCAGCCTCTGCGTCTCGCGAGGGCAGACCTGCCAGCTGACTCCCCAGACTTAACACTGTGCATGACACTGACCTTAGGGAATACCTTGTTGAGGAGATGGATGAATACTGCTCACTGAATGCCTTCATTTCCACTTGACTCCTGCCCTGTGCCTACCCCTTTCCCACGGTAGCATCTGTGAGCCTTGCTTCACTCTGGAGTCCCAGCTTTGCCTGTGCTCCTCCCTCAGCGGGTGTCTCCCTCCCCACTTAAGAGGGAAGATTGTGGTCCCGCATTCTGAAGTCCTTCCACATTCCTTGGTTTTATCTGATGGTGTCCCCTGCTCTGTCTCCCCTTTACTTCTCTCAGATGAAGAAACGGTCACACCCCCGTGGTATTCTGTGTAAACTCTGTGGGGATGCTTACGCTGCATAGCTCTATTTTAAAAGCATTTCTTTACCTTCTGCTGCTGCCACTAGATTCTAGTGAATTTGAGATAGGGCCGCTGCCAAATTTGAGTTGCCATATTTGTAATCTTAAGTATAATTTGTAATCTCAGCACCTGCCACACAATGAGTTCTCAATAAATGAAAAAAATGTATGGATGCATGGTTGATGGGCACAATAAAAACAGATTTAAAATGTTTTCTTCCAACAGCAATCACTATTGAGTGGTTACTGTATACCAGGCACACTTCCAAACTCTGTGCTCATGCTATCTTATTATGATCATTGTATTCATTGTCCAAGCAAAAACACTGATGCTCAGAAAGGTTAAGTAATGTGCACAAGTCACATGGGTGAGTAAGAGGTGGAGGCAGGATTTGAACCCACAGCACATACTCTTTTTTTTTTTGAGGTGGAGTTTCACTCTTGTTGCCCAGGCTGGAGTGCAATGGCATGATCTCCACTCACTGCAACCTCCGCCTCTCAGGTTCAAGTGATTCTCCTGCCTCAGCCTCCTGAGTAGCTGTGATTAGAAGCACACGCCACCACACCCAACTAATTTTTGTATTTTTAGTAGGGATGGGGTTTCACCATGTTGGCCAGGCTGGTCTCAAACTCCTGGCCACAAATGATCCACCTGCCTCGGCCTCCCAAACTACTGGGATTACAGGTGTGAGCCACCGTACCCAACCCCACAGCGCATACTCTTAACCTTTCATTTTACTGCTCTCTGGATATGGAGGCCTCGTGAGCCTCACATTCACCTACAATGACGTTTTGGTCATTCACATCTGCCCCTGACTGACTGCACTGGCAGAGTAGAATAGCAGATTAATACTTCTAAGTGCCAGTCAGTCAAACTGGTGATTCACGTTTTCTAGTCTTTCTGAAGTGTCTAATGCCTATGTCCAGTCCTTTGCTATTTTTGTTTTTCTTTTAATTTCAGATCTGAATTTTTTTTTTTTTTTTTTTTGAGATGGAGTCTCACTCTGTTGCCAGGCTGGAATGCAGTGGCATTATCTTAGCTCACTGCAACCTCTGACTCCCTGGTTCAAGCTCTTCTCCTGCCTCAGCCTCCCGAGTAGCTGGGATTACAGGCACACACCACCATGCCCAGCTAATTTTTGTATGTTTAATAGAGACAGGGTTTCACCATGTTGGC
The DNA here is from genome assembly GCF_008728515.1 of Papio anubis. NCBI lineage: Eukaryota > Metazoa > Chordata > Mammalia > Primates > Cercopithecidae > Papio > Papio anubis. Next base: position 18,046,829 of record NC_044985.1, on the reverse strand, counting down.
CAGGATGGTGTCAGTATCCTGACCTCATGATCTGCTCGCCTCGACCACCCAAAGAGCTGGGATTACAGGCATGAGCCACCATGCCCGGCCAGACCTGAATCTTTTTGTGGAGTAGCCCAAGTTTATGGTTAAACATCAAGATTATTTACATTCTTGGTTTGGGTCTTGGTAGGCCTAGTAAAGTTTGGTCAAGAGTGTAATCCAGGGATTAGATACAAAGAAACAATTGGAAATAATGGTTAGCCATTTGGTTGATCCCTAAAAATGGTTACCTAAGGAAATAGTAGTATTTTGTGAAAGTGGATTTAAATAGCCAGAAGGGTTTAGTCTGAAGACTCTGGCAAGTCATGGACCCAGTTAAACACAAAGTACCTTATAGCCTTATTTTTCTTCAGTTCTCTAACTCTACAAGGTTTAATGCCTTTGGAATTTTGGATTCCCAATTGTCCTTCCTTTATAGATGAAATAATAAATCTGTCAGAAACATAGAACATTACCCACATGTTTACAATGCCCCAATACATACTTGTCTAATGAAGTGTATCGTGTCCGTTTGGAAGCCTCACTTACACAAGGTACTTCCCCATAGTTACATAAATTAATCTCGGTATCTTCAGGGCAAGAAACCAGATCTCTCCTTTTAGAAATCAACTTTACTGGATTAGTGATTCCTTTGAGGAGAATTTGGATGCATTGTAGAAGCCCAATGGACTGAGTTCAAGAGGAAAGAGGAAAGTCCCAAAGCCCATTTTGGAGCATAAGCTGGGAATAATAACGTGGCAGATACGTATTACAGTGTTGAAAGAAGAGCTGTTAGTTCTGAGATGCGGGAACAAGTGTTACTGTCGAGATGCGTGTCTGACAAACCGCTGCATAAAGGCGACTTGCTTCATTAGGCAAATCGAATCTGGAAACATAGAACTGATCCAGGCCAGCCCAAGAGGCATTTCTCAAATGGTTTCCATTGTCATTGCTAACTGGTTTTGTAGCAACTTGAAAAGTCAAAGTAATACATGCTCATAAATTAGAAAATCAAGCAATAGTAAAATGTTTATATTTCTGTGTGTATATATATGTGAATATTAGTACTAAACAATAGCTCTAACATGCTCATATATATACAAACATTGAGTATATGTCTCTCTGTATATGTGTATATGTATGTATGTGTATATATGTATATAATCTTACAATCTCTTGGGCCACCCTCTCTACCCCATTTCTGAGGTTTTTTTCTTCCGAGGCAACCCTTTTCTTTTAGCTGTTTTTATGTAATATTTCTAAATCATATGTTTCGGTATGTATGTCAAAGTACTACTTCTTTATTATTATGGTAGATTATAATGTATCCTTTTGTACCTCCCGGAACATCCCTATTCTTCAATATAATTATATCGCAGTTTTAATTAAATGTATAGTGCTTATTTTTGTCTTGATTACAAATGTTGTTTACGTTGAGTCATATCATTATGATCACATCTTTATGTTAACATTTTTTCCCAAAGTTATTTCCTCATTTTTAAAATTTACTTAGTTTTCTAAGACCCTATGGCTGAAGTTTCCAGTTGCTCCAACAGCCCTTTGACAAATGTGTCAAATATAATCTCCTTTTAAAACATTCATCTTCTGTGAATAGTTATATTCTCAAGTCACCATGTTCTTTTTTTGTCAGTTGCCAAGGAGAATAAGTTAATTATTAGTAGTGCCATATCAGAAACAATTTAAAATGCCTGCCTCCAATGTTTCTTTTATTCTTATTAGAGCCAATTACTCATATTTGGGTAAATAGAAACGATCTGGTTTATTGTAGTTGGTAAATAGCGATCATGATTTGGTTTTATAGTCTCAGGAATACTCAATACATTTCAATGTAAAACATATCCTTCCTTTCTGAGCACCTTTGACATCTACTGTAGCTTCATCAGAGGAAAGCAAATGATATGTCATGTAATGTTATTTTATGAATCACTAAATGAATGCTCAAAATGACATTTATTTCTTTCCTTCCTGATTTTCTCGCCACTTATTCTTTCAGCCCAGAATTATAGAATCAGGAATGTGAGATACTTCGTTATTGAGAGCAGTTAAAATAGTTTACTTAAAATAATGTGAAACTTTGCCTTTAGAGATGGTGTTCATGGAGACTGCCAGTAGAGGGCCTTGTTAAACTAAGTAAAATTTCACATATAAGCCAATTGCCAACAGTTACAGCCACCCTGTTAAAGAAGCTCTTGTTTCTAGGATTCCTGATTGATAGCAGTAAAACTGTGAAAATGATTGTTTTAAAGTGCATCATATTTCTTTCTATAAGGAAAAATTAGATATCTTAACTTTTCATTTCCATTGTTTTCTGAAGAGGAAATTGGAGAATTTGAATAGATCATTAATAAACCATCAACCAAACCAGGGCTGTGGAAGCCTAGTCATAAAATCTTTCTAGGACATTTATTTTGGAGTTGGGACCCTGGGCTCCGAGCCTTTGGGGAACCCAGTATTGACTGTTGAACGTGGCGGAGAGAGATGATGGCTCTCCTGACCTAGGCACAATTTATACTTGCTGCCTGCATTTCGGTGAGACTTACTCTCAACAAAAGTGGGTTTTCTATTCTATGCAGCTGGACAAGAATCTTCTCACTCTACGGTAAGACCTCACTTTGGACACAGCAAAGAGAAGCTAGACCCTGAGAGCTGAGAGTATGTCATGTTCTCCATCACACCCACTTTCTAGTCAAGGAAACAGTGGTGGGGAGGAGTAGGGTAGTGCAGAGCCATTCTCTTCCTACCTGCTGGCTTGTTTCTAGCTCCTCTTACCCATCTCTCCTAGGGAAGGTTCTCTTTTTCCCACTCTATCCTCCTGGGCACAACTTCTTCTCAACCTAAACAACACTTGCTGGGGAATGCTTTCTTGTGATACACTCTGGTAGCTCCATCTCTCTGTTTTTCATAGCACTTATCACCAATATAATTAAATATATCATCAACTATTTGATAAGAACATCTCCCCATACAGGCTGTTAAGTTCCACAAAGGCAGAGCCTGTGTCTGTTTTGTTTGATATTGTAACCTTAGGACCTGGAACAGTGGCTGGCCCACAGTAGGCGTCCATCAAATATTTGGTGAATAGATGAATATACACAAGTTTTTGGATTTTTAAATTAGTACTTTCTCTTCTCCATTTTTATACTTATGAGAACATTCATGTTTATACCTCATCTGATGACATTCAAATCTCATGACAGTCAAAATGCCTGTGGACTCAGGGCACAAAGGCATGGCATTGGGTTTTATACCTAACTTTCAATAAGTGAGTACCTCTTTATTCCCCATAGGACAAGAATCAGTATTCATGGCATTTGTCCAAGGGGGCTCTATAGGTGTGAGAGCAAATGAATAAGACAATGGGCAAGGATTTATTTTATTCTCTCATTGATGAAGACAAGAGGAGTGGGAACAGATAGATATCCTGAGCTTAGTAATGTGCCTTTTTGTTTCCTACGTTGGGCTGGAGATTTTCTAGAGCTCTGTATGCTGTGAAGCATTCTTTTCCTGAGACATCATGGTATATTAGACCAGGATTGGATCTTTGGAGTCATTAATGCAGACAGTATAATGGAAGGCATATAACTACAGCTCTTACCCATGTGGCATTTATCCTTGGATACCCCTGGGTTCTGATCTCTGTTCTGATTCTACTGACTTTGGGAAAGTTACTTAACCTTGTCAGGCATGATTTCCCCATCTATAAAATGTAGTAATTTCAGCAGTAGCTGGGTGAGAGGCTCACGCTTATAATCTCAGTGTCTTAGGCTGATGTGGGAGGATCACTTGAGGCCAGGAGTTCAAGACCAGCCTGGCCAACATAACAAGACTCCATCTCTAAAAAAAACAATTTAAAAAACTTAGTTGGGCATGGTGATGTGCACCTGTAGTCTCAACTACTCAGGAGGCTGAGACTGGAGAAGAACTTGAACCCAAGAGTTCCAGGTTGCAGTAAGCCCTGATTGCACCACTGCACTCCAGGCTGTGCGATTCTTAAAAAATCAACAGTGATTTAACCCAATATTTATTAAATGTGTATGATGTGTCTGACCCCATTGAACTTTCTATTCGTATTATCTCATATAATTCTTACAACAGACCACTGAGATAGACATTATTAGTAATCCCATTTTTTAGATGCAAAAACCAAGGTACCGAGAGGTTAATCCGCTCCAGATTACACAGTAATTATTTGAGCCACATATTTAGGTTATATTACCTTCTTAGGGGGTCATTGTGAAGAATAAATGAGATAAGCTACCTCAAGTGCCTGTACCAAAATAGACTCACAATACATGTGAGTAGTATTAATACATTATTAATAATACTATTAATAATACATATTAATAATACTATTCTCATTCTTGGCTGTTATCATTGAGGATGATGTAGGCCCTTGTACGTCAGTGACTGTCTTAGGGCAATGAGAGAGGTGAGGACAGCACTGTGTGTCCCAGGTTTAGGAAGTTGTTTAATCCTAATGTCAAATGTCAAGAGTTCCCTTTACTCAGTGTTTTGGCACAAATGAGTATTTGCCACTCCAAAACAACTACAGAGAAAAATGTCCACCCCCAACCCCCTTCTGGGTCATGAGTGCTTTTATTATGTTCCCACCATATGGGCTTTTTTTTTTGCTCAGCACATTGCATCTGTTTATGTGATGCCGCTGGCTTTATCATCTCTGCATTTCGTTTGGCGAAATTGCCAAATTCTGTGGTCTTCTGTGTGTGTAGAACTGCTAATTTGAAGTAGAGTAGAAGCAGGTAATGGAGTCAAAAGGGTGTAGGGAGGGTCTGGCTCCTTCTATAGGGTCTTTATTCAATACCCTTTTTCTGCAGTCCTGGACCATCTTCCCTGGCTGCCGCCTTCCTCTTCCACACCTGTCTCTCTATTCCACCTTATTTCTCAATCTTCTTTCTTCATTCTTCCCTCTACACCACTTGCATCTCACCTCTCCTATTTTCTCTTCCCTTTTGCTCTTATTCTCCCTCCTCATCTTCATTTATCTCTGCTGCTCCTTCTCCTTCTCTCCAGAGCAAAGAAGGGAACATGGTCAGTGTTTCTCGGTGAACCACAGACCAGAGAAAAAGGAAACCATTTTAATGTTTTCCACCTCTCCATAATCTTCAAATGCCCTAGGACCTTATTATCATACTCATCTCATTAAACAAAGAACACATCCACATTACAGATCAAACGTAAGGGAGACCAAAAGGAGCAAGGAGCGTGGTAGAGTGGAGAGTAATCTGAGCAGAGAAATTGAACAACTCTCCTTGTAAAATCCTGCCACAAGCCAGCTAAGGGATATGGGATCAAGTGTTCCCATCTGCAAAGTGAAGGGGGAGAAGATGAGATGATCCCACGGCCTTTTCTGGTGCTGTGATCCTGTTATTCGTAGTCACACAATAATTGCAGCCTGATTCACAACACAGGCAATTGTCAAAGCACCAAAGAGGAAAGCCCCTCCCGCAGGGCAGTGGGCTCAGGGCTGGGCTGCATGAGAGGGCAGCCTGGGGACCCTGGCAGTGTCTGTGATCCCAGAAGTCCCCTGTTTTCCCAAAGTGCCGAGGTGATTCGTCACTGCACAATGCTGTGTGTCCTCACAACAGATGTTAAAGGATCACCCTTGAAAGGGTGTTTCTCCAAAGCATCTAATTATAACGTCTACAGAAGATTAACAGATGTTATAATTGTCTTTCCCCTTTGATTAAATACTTTCTGCATGAGCGGCTTTCTTAGATTTTCCTTCTATGTTTTTGTATGATCTTATAAGGAACTGACACGTGTCTTCAATTTTGTAGAGATAGTTCCTCAACAGGCTTGGTAAGAATCTGCAGACTCATAATTTCTCTCTCTCTCTTTTGTTCATACGTCTTTTTCTACATAGCGAACCTGGGCAGGGGAGGGCTGTGCTTGTGTAGACTGAAGTATGGTTATAAAGGTGTCCCGGTGGCAGGAATATGAATGTGGCCAAGAGGCTGGCCTCTCTCTTTGCTATTTGTGGAGGTGACTGATGCTCATGAATGTTCTCTAGGAAAAGTTGTGCCAAATGGGAAAGGAAATTTCAGCAAACTGGGCACCAACCAAGCACTCCAGGTGCCAAGCGTGCAAATGAGTGTGTGTGCAGAGAGAAAAACCACATTCTTGATGTGAATGTCTGTAGATTTCTCTGACAATATTTGTTTTGGAAAGACAAGCTATCAGCCAGGAGTCTTATCAACACCAAAAATATTATTTTCATTTCATTATTTAGAACCTAGAATTCTCTCCATTGCTAGTTGTGTGGTTTGTATTCTGTTGCTCATTTATTTTACCTTCTATTGAGCTTATCAGGAAGAATGATGCCACTAACTACAGGAATAAGGCTTATTTCTCATTGTCTCATTGTCCAAATGAGTATGTTCCTTCTCGAGAAGAGAAAATTATAAGGAAGGGTTTCAGACATTGGATGAATTTATGGACAATGAAGATGAGAGGAACGGAAATAAGAAATACTCAGATCTTTTAGAGGGATCTGCTTAATAATAGTCTTCATCTCTCCATACCCAAATGTCTGAAACAGGCTCATAACTCAAGGCAAAGGTCACTCCTTAATCAGCCTGAGGGCAGAGAGCAAAATAAACAAAATAAAATTTGGCTTCACTGAATAAATTAGCAGTAAACTTTGACTGAAACAAAAAAGAAAGATTCTTGAGTTGGTTTATCAAATAGGTCCTGTGTAAATTCAGTCTCCACTTTCATCTTCACTTACTAAGGAAGAGAAGGGAAGATGAATGTTGTCTTAGTATACAATCTACACTGAATACACATGCTACTAGAGAATCAAAGGGGAAAATATTTATCTTTATGGGTTTCATAACGTACTGGGGAGAAGGAGTTAACCCCACATGTGATTACTAAAGAATACTACACACCAATCAGTAGGATTAAGTTCCAAAAGAATGATCAGAGGTTTGACAAATTAAAAGGTTTTTGTAAGTAGATGACTAGAATCATGAACATTCTATAGTCCATATCATATTAGAAATGGCTAAAGAAATTAAATTTATTTGAGACATTTGGAAGAGGAAGATGTTTAACCTTTTTTTTAAGTATAAAATACATACAGATAATTGCACCTAAGTATAAAGCTTGATAAATTTTTATAAACTGAATATACCCAGTATACCCATCATATCACTAATCCTCAAAACAAGAAATAGTACCAGCACCCTAGAAGGCTTCCTCAAATTCCCTTTCAGTCATATTCTCTAAGGTAATCACCATACTGACTTCCAGTGGCTTAGATTAATTTGGCTTTTTGTGTACTTTATCTAATTGGAATCACCCAGTATGTGTAATTTTGTGTCTGGCTTCTTTCCTTCAAATTATGTTTGTGTGATTTATCCATATTGCTGTGTTTAATTATAATTTTATGCATATTGTTGCATAATATTCCACTGTGTGACTGTGCCACCATATATACTTCCTACTCTGGATGGGCATTTGGGTATTTTCCAGTTTGGGACCATTACACATAGTTCTATTATGACTATGCTGGTACATGTCTCTCATGTCTCTTGGTAAACAAATATACACACATATGTTGAGTGTGCTTGTGTAATTGCTACACATAGAAATAATGGAGTATCTAAGATCTAATGCTCAACAGTCTTCCTAGGAGATTGTATCAATTTATATTCCCAGGAACAATATATGAAAGGAAGTGTGGTATTTTAATTTACTCAAGAAAGCAGCACTATGACTAAGAATGGAATTAAAGAGAAGTCATTGTGGTCTAATATTAGGAAGAACTTCTGTTCATTTAGAAACAAGGTGAGAACTTATGAAAAAGGTTCTTGTCCCTGGAAGTCCTCAGACAATGCTGGAATGGTCTTCATTGCAAAGGCAGGTGAGCTGGAGGATTCCAAGATCTTTTTGATATGTGAACCTTGTATATGCAACATAGTGAGCTCCAGGGAAATTTGAGGATGAAAGAAAATGAAGAGGACATTGTGGTAGACCAGATAGTCAGATTGTAGAAGACCAGACTTAAACCAGCCAGAGCAATTACACAGACAATGCTGACTCTGTGAGTAGAGGAGAGCCATTCAAGGAAGGGAGACAGTCGTGGAATTGAGTGAGGTCATAAAAAGAGATAATATGTTAGTTGGGGGAAGAAAGAAGGGCAGTTTGCATGCAACAGCAGGTTCATTATAGAGTCTGAATGGAACACAGGATGAAGCAGTTCATGCTACCGAATGCTCAGAAACAATTATGAGAATTGTAAAGCAAAGCAGAGATGTTTGATCAGCTCTGACAGAGATCAAGTAATGCCCTAAGACAACCTTTCTGCAAGACTCATTGGTAGCTATGCAGTGCTTCAACTTCTACTCTCATCTCCTCCACACCTGGATCCCTCTGACTCGTAACTTCAGTTCACGTGTAACTTCGGTTTCCCCCCTTTCCCTGGAACAACTCCTGGTACCTCTTCACAGCTGATTTCTTTTATAGGAACCCCAATCACCAGCCCATGGTACCTGATATTGACCAAGCACCCCAATGAGCTCGGTTCTCCTCATTGCCAATTTCCCATTGTATCAGTAGGGTCAACATATCCCATACTTGGCAAAGAGTTGTTTTGGATGAAATTCCATCTGACTTTATTTTGTATCTTTCACTTTATTTTGATGCTGTATTTCATGATTTCTAATAAAGACATGAGAAATATATTGTATAAGTCAGTACTAGGAACTGATCAAAGAGTACTAAGAAATCATTGGGTCATAACTCCTTTGTACTTCAACTTACAGGAAGCTCAGAGCCAAATTGACATGTGTAATTACCAATGTTCTGTTGGTTCATATATCTTACCTTTGCAACATTTTTCTCTCATCTTTACTCTGTACTTTGTGTCAAAGCAGGATTTTAAGATGGAATCTAAGATCCAGGTCCCCATTGTACAATTCCCTCCGCCTGAGTGGGGATAGAACCTGAGAATATGACAGGTATCAATTTTGTGGTTAGATTGCATTATATGGCAATTGTGGAAGGACTTTTGTGGGTATAATTAAGGTCCCTAATCAGTTGACTTTGAGTGAATAAAAACAGGAGATTTTCTTGGGTGGGCCTGACCTAATCGGGCAAGCTCCTTAAAAGATTGTCTAGAGGTCAGAAACTGGAAGCCTCAGAGATTCTGCTGGCCTCGAAGAAGCAAGTTATCATGAGCTTTACAGCCACAGGCAAGGAAATAAATTCTGCCCCAAACTACATGAGCTTGGGAGAGGACCCAGAGCCTCAGATGAGACCCCAGACACTTGAGGTCTGACACTTGACACACTGATTTTAGCCTTGTGAGAGCTGAGTAGAGGTTCTAGCTAAGCTCTGCTCGGATTCCTGGTTCAAGACACTGTGAGATAATAAATGTGTATTATTCTAAGCCACTAAATTTGTGGTAACTTGTTACACAGCAATAGATAACAAATACATTTTATCATCTCTATTTCTGTATATATCTCACTTATTGTGTATATAGCCTCTTTAATTATTTTGGGATTTGATCAAAATTGAGTGGGTTGAGCAATAAATTAGTGTCCTAAGTCCCCTTACTGCTGCTCCAGGGTGACTAGGGACGATGCTGTCTCCTTCATGGCCTCAGGCTCCTTCCTGCTTCTGTGATATGGCTCCAGCCCACACTTCTACTTGGAATGTCTTCTGTCCTCGTCTCCACCTATTTAAACTCCATCTAAACTTGGAGGCCCCACTTCAGATCCACAACCACCCTCATTCCTGGAATCTGATTTTTTGAGTTCCCCGCCCCCCCGCCCACCATATTTCTGAATCCGTGCTGTTGTGGTTACCAAGTTTGGGCTGACAACATTATATTCACTTCAGGGAGGTTTTTAAAAATGCAGGTTCCCAGTATTCCTTCCCTGCATGCCTGCTCCAGGAATTCAGGTTCATTTTGGAGTTTTTGAAAGCCTTTAACAAGTGACACTTCTGGACAGCTAGGTTTGGCAACTCGATGCTTCTGGACAGCTAGGTTTGGCAACTCATTGCTCTGCCATATTCACACCAGTCAGCTCTGCATGGAGCTCCCAGTGTGATTCACTGTCTGTGCTTAAGGTTTTCAAAACTTGTAGTCCACCTCTAGCCTGGACAGCATATTGTATATTGCTTTATTTATCTTGACCTTAGTTTTATTATTTTCCCACTTACATCCTTCCCGTTTATTTTTTATTTATTTTATCATTTGGTTTTTGTGTGTATTTTTGTAAGTAATCACAAATCCTTTGGGGGAATGGGTTGGAAATAAGTTCATAAACAGAAAAAGAATGTACTCTAATACTGTAATGTGCATGAATCTTGTTTCCCTGACAACAGTAAAATTTTGTGAAACTTGAGCTCTGACTTCTACTTGCTTCATGCCCTCATGATACCTTGGACAATTTGAGCATACAGCAACAGTGTTCAGAAAACTAAAGATTGGTGGTTGGACTGATAAGAAAGGGATCTTGTTCTGTAAAAATAGTGTCCTTCGTCTGCTTTCTTTCCCTGTCCTGGCTTGCCCCACCCGCTTCTCAATCTTTTGAAGCATTGGACAAAGAATTGCTTTTTTTCCTAGACCCAGGCATTCCAGGTTAGCACAATGCCTAGATAGGGTTGTAGAATTAATGGGAGGGCTCACTGTGTCTCTCAGAGTGTTTCATGTACCTAAAATGGCTTTACACCGAGTGGTTTTGTTTTTGTTATTGTTTTTGTTTTTGCCTGCTGGTGCTGGGAACAGATACATTCTAGGCACAGGATGGGGGAATCCCTCAATCATTGAGCACTGCCCTTTCCTCTTCCAAAGCCCCACTGAATGAGCCACATTCAGGATAACCATGCCCTGATGTCAAAGCACACATCGCATGACATCCCTTGAAACTCTACAGCGCAGCTTGTATATCTGGTAAGTGGGGTATACATGAGCAGGGTGGCAGGTTTATCACACAGAGTTGAAGAATGCTCCAGGGAAGTTCTACAGAGGCAGTCATTGTGGAAAACCGGATAAATTGTACTCTTCTAAATACTCCTTTTAAGCCCTTACTACCGGTTTGAAAATATATAATCTCTTGGGCAATAATGAGTTTCCTGACTCTTTCTCTCTCTCCTGTCCTTTCTGCAAATCTTTTCACTCAGATACTCCTCAGTGGGGGCACTTTTTCACCTTTGGCTTTCTCTTGGATGTGCTTCACTGTATCTGAAGATCTGAGCTCAGCCAGTTGGGCATGGTTGAGACGTGTTCTGAGTTTGTGTGTTTGTGTGTTTTTGTGTGTGTGTGCGCACACATGCAAGGCGGGGTGCGTGTGTGCATATAAGCATGTGCATTTGTGTTTCAGCATTTCTGGTTTTGCCCTTTCAGTTAGACAAAACCAGAATGTTATTTTGTTCAGGCTCAGGTTTCCAAATTAAACTAATCAAATTTAGTACCGTAACAAACCAAAATAATTTCAGGGCATTTTTAGCAAACAGTATCAATCTCCTACAAAAACAACAGTACTTTCCTGATGAAGAGGTTTGTGTATCATTTTCTCCAATGTCATTGGGGTTATGCTTAAGTCATTATATATCTTTTATCATTATGAAAGATTAGCGTATGGACTATTGAATCCTGCCTCTCCCCTCCCCTCTTCTGTGCTATCTTCCTGTAAGGTACAAAATTCTCACACGTAACTCCAAAATGTTTCAATTTTGTTTCTTAGGCCAGGTAGATATATAGTTAGTGAGTGCCAATGAAAGCAATATAACAAGGTAGATTGTTAGAACTTGCATCTAGTAGTGGGTGCTAGGTGTGGTAGCCAGAGGTAGATTCGACTTGGAGCCTGCCCTTGTGGGATGGCAGAGCCCACAGGCCGATATGCAACCTATCAAACTCTGCATCATGATGCTGATCAATTGAAACAAATATGCATATTTTTAGAGGTCATACCTGTCTTTCAGTTTCCATCATCTCCTTCACTCTCTGTCTTGGACTGTGGCTTCCTGAATCTGTGCCAACTGTGAGCAGAGGGAAGTAGAGGACCAAACGCGTCGACCAGCTTCCACTAGCTAGGTGCACCTTGTAAATTTGGTCACCCAGCTTGGCTATTTCTGCATCTCCTGCCACATTGACTTCAAGTAGAACTAGGCAGGAGATCTTGCCAAGAATAGCATGAGCAAAAGGTTTAATATTCTAAAAGAGATAATGAAGAAAAATAGATGAAGAAAAAACTGATTGTAGCTTGAGATTGTCCACACTAGCTGCCTCTGATATTTGGTTCTAAATCTCTTTCCTTTTGAGTGTCCCTCCCAGTGCCTGATCAGGACTTTTCATAAGCCCTTGTTTTGTAGGGACCCAAAGGAATTCTCTCTTCCTACATGCCTTAAGCAGACTTTCAAAACAATGGAGAACTACCCTTAAGATGAGGCTGTGAATAGCATGGGGTCATGGGAATTCTGGGTTAATGATATTGATCAGAGTGACTTGCAAATGAATTATTCTGTAGGCAGGGGAGACTTTAATTGAGAAGTGAATTTGATTCTGAAGGCTGATAGTTACGTTTCTGGGAAGTTGGCGGCATCATTCTCTGCCTTTCTGAACTGAAAGTATAAGCAATCATTGGGATAGAAAAGGAAGGAGACAGTGATTTAGATTAATAGAAATTTGGTTGTATTCGAAAGGAAAGGGCACCTTTAGCTATTTATCCTAGAAAACAGTTCATCCATTTGTGTGAAGAGGCATGCACAAGAATGCACACGGCAGTAGCATCTGCAGTAGTGATAAGTTATTTGCCATTGAAGTGCCCATCAACAGGGAAGGAAAGAATCAAACAGATAATACTCTATTCACAGCGTGGAGCCCGAGTCATCACTAAAGAACTGAAGAAGAGCTAATTGTATCTTGACACAGAAAGACATCTGTGACATATTATTAAGTGGGGAAAAAACCAAATTGTCAAGAAATATGTAAAATAGGGTATCATTTATGTTTATTAAAAAGCTTACATATTAAATATGTACATGTATTTTCCATGTAGGTTTCTACATAATTTTAACTTTTTACTTTAAGAAGATATTCATGATTACTTTTGAAAAAGAATGATATATTGTCTGTGTTTGTGTATGCACAGGTATATTTGTATATATTTTAATAAGAGAATATTCTGAAGGAATATTTCATGGAATAATGGAAAAGAGATTTATTTTTTCCAAATAGGTAACCTGAGGTAACCAAAGGTAATATAAAAGAGGAATGAAATCTCAGTTTTTCTCTGGGTGCATCAGTTTCCAGACATGGCAATTTTAATTTAAGATACAAATCAAAGCTGTTAAGATACAAATCATCAGCTATTTCTAAGTAGGCATGAAGCAGCAGAAGTTATTTGCAAAGAAATCCATTGCTCAGGAGTTTAACTTTATTTCAAACAAGATAAGCTTGTTCTAGATATTCAGTACTGGGATACAGATAATCAGATAAATGAGCTGTGGCTTCTGTCCTTGAGGGGAACCAATCTAGTGGGAAAGACAGACAAGCAAACATCTACCATTTACTTGTGAGTCCACACTGCAGTACTCCAAGACTGAATGAAGCACTCCAGAGGGGATCAAGTTGTAGACACACAAAGGAAGAAACAAGTGTTGATTGTTTTTAGGGAAACAAAGAAATGGTTTTCATAAGGAGCATGTGAGGCTGACTTTCTAGACCCCAAATTTGGTAGATTTTGTAGGTCTTTTGGTAGACCCCACAGGGGAAATAAAGATGGAGAGGGCTGAAGGCCTGGGGCCATAGCGATGGTCAATAGAGTAGAGGTTTTGATGCTGAAGAAAAGTTCATTTATGAAACTTAGAAGCGATAATATTAGACTGAAATAATACTATTGAATGTGAAGCTTCCAGTGACCTACAAAAAGAGGCAATTTTATCTGGTTACTTTGAATACCTAACATTTCTTGTACACTTCCTTGGTACTGTGCTAAGTGCCTTGTATTAGTCCATTTTGCATTGCTATAAAGGAATACGGGAGGCTGGTAATTTATAAAGAAAAGACGTTTAATTGGGTCATGGTTCTGCTGGTTGTACAAGCATGGTGCCAGCATCGGCTTGGCTTCTGGTGAAGCCTCAGGAGCTTACAATCACGGTGGAAGGCAAAGGGGGAGCCGGCATATCCCATGGCAAGAGAGCGAACAGGAGGGAGAGGGAGAAGGTGCCAGGCTCTTTTAAACAAGCAGATCTCACATTAACTCATAGAATGAGAACTCACTCATTACTGCAAGGACAGTACTGAGCCATTTATGAGTGATCCCCCCTTTTGACCCAAATACCTCCCACTAGGTAACCCCCTACAACATTGGAGGTCACATTTCAACATGAGATTTGGAGGGAACAAAACATTTAAACGTTATCATGCTTCATATGAATGATCTCATTTAATCCTTACAGCAATCCTACAAGGTAAGTAGTATTATGATCCCACCTATGGTATACGTAGTATTGTTATTTCCATTTTATAAATAAGAAAAGTAGAGATCAGAGAAGCGATTTTATATCACCACACCCAAATAACTCCTAAAACTCCTGATTTTATCCATATGCCAATACTGCACCGGAACTAGAAGACCTTCAGGTTCTGTTGTGAAGGGAGTACCAGAAGTACAGTCTGCAGAGTTTAAGAATTTCCAGGAGATAACAAGAACATAATACATAACTATTCAGATGGACCTCTCACATGGTGATGGGATGAAGAGCACAGTGTAAAAGATGTCAAAGTAGTCTGTGCAAACTTTGGAGCCACTGCTGGTTATGTGAGCAGAGAGGAAAGGAGGACTAGGATTTCACTGCCACTGCGAAATATGGTGGCATGTTCTGAGGTTTGCTACTTGAAGGCTCAGGAGGGGTTAAAACTGGATGGCGTGGGATGACAGGGTCGTGGTGGAGGACATTAGCAATCTCTCCCTCTTTACCTGAAGCAAATGATCATGGATTTTCCCAAAGTTAAGTTACTATAATTTGGAAACCACCTACATGTCCAATAAGGAGTAGCTAAAACACATGATAGGATTATAGGACATCCAATTAATGAGATTCTGTGCAGTCCTCAATATGGTACTGTGGAAGAATACTTAATAGCATTAAATTATACTTACTACATAGCTGTAGGTGGAGAATTATGGAGTGTGCATTCCCATTTTTGTAAGTGTATTGTCATAGACATTTGTCATGTTCATGACTGCTTGTGATCTTATGAACAGCTTTTCTATGTTTAGGGACATCCCCGTGTTATAACCATCTCTCCAACATTGAAACCAGAACTCAAATTTTCAGTTTCACAGCTGGGATGCAGGCGTATGATCTGAACTCCACCAACCAGATGTACCAAGTGAGAGAATTCAGTCCTGAAGTGAGTCAAGTGTGCAAACAATCCCTGTGCAAACCCTTCCATTTTGCTGAACAGGTGGGGACATTTTCTTGAGGGAGTTCATGGGAGAAACTGACTGGGTTTTGGAGGTAGCAGTAGTAGCAGCTTCCTCCTCAGCCTAGTTTTGCAAAGTGGTTTGGGGCATTGTTTATGGCCACTTAGTCCTCAGCCTAGCTCCCAGCCCTCTCTATTTTGTGAAAGATCTGACACTTTAAAAGAATAATCTCCTTTATAAACTTCTTAGTCAACATCATGTAGTTACAGCGCAATGTTAACACTAATTTTTTTGTTTTACACTATTTCTTTTTTTTGTTTTTGTTTTTGCAAACATGTATTCAACAAAAAAATTATTCAACTGTCTACCATTGCTGAGAACTCAGCCAAGTCCTAAAGGAGCAAAGATGCTTATGATGCTCTCTTTGCCTCCAGTCCACATATTATGTATACAGTCAGGAATGTTTCTTTAAATAATCTTGGCAAGGATTTTTCTAAAGGCTGTATGAGCATATAATGAGTTTGAAGGATGGTGATGTAATTACCGTATATTGCATAAAATGTATTTAAATTATTGTAGCCGTCGTTGATTTAATTTTATTACTAAATTAGGCTATTTTCTCTGTGAATGTTGCGCTCATCTTTTGTTCTCATGAATGTAGTTCCCTACTTTAGTTGAATCCTCTTACTTTTCTCTTTTCCATTTAAAATATTATTGCGATTTTAAATTTACCATATTATTATATTTTTTCAATTAAAAGTTTTAACAAAGTAGGAAAGACAATGAGACAAAAGTTCATGAAGTTACCTTCAAATGGATTGAATTTTTTATGTTTTTTTATTTCTACCCCTCTGCTTGGATTGGATTTGATAATATTGTTATTTGTTTAGTGGTTACCTTACAATTTGTGACATGCTTATTAATTGTAATGTATATAAATACAAAATACATATATATTTATAACAAAGAATAAGATTTATTTGGTATCTTTATATCCCTTAAAAATAAAACTAAGACCTTATCATGTTTTGCTTACCCATTGAACCCCACTGTGATTTTTTTTCTTTTTCTTTTTTTCATTTTAGACAGAGTCTTGTGTTATTACACAGGCTGGAGTGCAGTAGCCAATCTCGGCTTGCTGCACCTCTGCCTCCCGTGTTTAAGAGATTTTCATGCCTCAGCCTCCTGAGTAACTGGAATTACAGGTGCACGCCACCACACCTGGCTAATCTTTGTATTTTTAGCAGAGATGGCGTTTCACCATGTTGGCCAGGCTGGACTCAAACTGAATGACCTCAGGTGATCTGCCTGCCTCAGCCTCCTAAAGTGCTGGCATTATAGGCGTGAGCTACCGTGCCTGACCTTCAATTGCTATTTTTTAATGGCCAGTAGATAACTAGATTTATAAATATGTTTGGTCCATGTCTTTGCTTACTGCAATCTCTTATATTCTACTCCTTTTCTCTCATTTTTTGCTAAAGCTTATCCTTCAATATTTTAGTCAGTGTCTGGGGAAGGTAAAAATGTGTGTTTTTAGTAAGTTTTTAAAAAGTTTTTATTTTTCTCTCATTCTTGGATTATGTTTTAGCTCAATTTGAAATTCTAAGTTCACAGTTATTTGCCCTAAACACTTTGATTACATCATTGTCTTGTGTTCATTCATTCATCTTTGCTAACTAGAAATACTCTGGTAGTCTAGCTCTCTAAAAGGATTTCATTTTATGTCATTTTAAAAACATCACTCATAACTTTTAGGATTTTGTCTTTAATTTGAGGTTTCATGGTTTAATAGTATACATGTTGATATGCATAGTGTTTTTCTTTTTCTTTTTTTTTAGATGGAGTTTCACTCTCACCCAGGCTGGAGTGCAGTGGTGTGATCTCAGCTCACTGCAAGCTCTGCCTCCTGGGTTCAAGCAATTCTCCTGCCTCAGCCTCCTGAGTAGCTGGGACTATCAGGCGCCCGCCACCACGCCCAGCTAACTTTTTGTATTTTTAGTAGAGACGGGGTTTCACCGTGTTAGCCAGGATGGTCTCGATCTCCTGACCTCATGATCCGCCCACCTTGGCCTCCCAAAGTGTTGGGATTACAGGTGTGAACCACCATGCCCGGCCTGTATAGTATTTTTCATACTGCACTTGTAGTCATAAGAGCACATATCCTTCCGTTTTGAAAATTTCTCAGCCCTTATCTCTTAGGATGTTTCTTCTATGTTAGCCTATTTTCTCTTTCCAGAATTCCTTAGATACATTTTGGAGACTTTCAATGGATATTTTTTCTCTTCAACTTTTTTCTCTGTGTTTTATTCTAGGTGGTTTCATCAGTATAAGTTTTTAATTCATTAATTTTCCCTTTGATTGTCTTTTCTAGCTTTTGTCTTATTGGCGTTTTATTTCAGACCATAGTGTTTTTTTCCTTAGATTTATAGTAGATCTCCTTCCTATACACTTGTTTTTGTTTCTTATTTGCCTGTTCTTGTATCACATTTCTCATCCTTTTTATGAATAGTATTCTATGGTATGTTTTGGGTTTTATTTCTTTTTTATGTCAGTTTTAGTTTTTCATTGTTTTCATTTCTTCGATGTTGAATTATCTGCATTTTTTATTTTGCTGGTCTTCTTAGTTTTTGTGTGCTTTGGAATTTCCATTTCATCTTGAATCGGAGTTTCCTCTCATCTCTGTGCACACTTCTCCTCACCTAGAGGATTTATGGATGCCTCTGGGAAGCTTACTAGACACTCCAACTAGAACTAGGTTTTATGAGTGGCTTGATGCATCTAACCTGTAATATAAAACTGGGCACATCTCAGATGAAGCTGAACTATCAAGTGACTTGGTTCAAGTCCTTTCTCTCAGACTGTCTTTCCTTCCACTACGCAGAGCAACATCCTATGTAAGCTGTGACCCCAGGCAGCAATTAGTTTTCACAATCCTTCTTTCAAGATTGAGGGACTCGTTCCCCAAACTATGTTTTCATGAAGTAAGCTGGCTGGCCTTTGTCTCCAAACATTTATGGAAAGCTTTTGGTGCCTGATATATATTTGATGTCAAACTCTTTCCCAGTTTTGTGTCCCTCTGGACACAGAAGTCAGCAGGTCCAAGACTTGAGTGTCCCCTTCCTTCTCTGAGCTCAGTTTTATTCTAGCTCACAGAAATGTTTATTTGTTCATAAATGCCAGGGAATTTACCTATAAAATGTACGTATCTAACTCAACTATTATTTCATAGAAGATTCTTACTTTGAAGCCCATTTCTTCCATGGCTTGTCTTTAGAATCATCATTAATCATTAGGCTAAAAAATATCTGCAAGTTAAATGTATTTTAATTTCCCCTGATTCTCCAAGTTTTTAACAGCCACTCACCTAATTTGACTTCTCAAGTTTGAATTCGTATTATATTTCCAAGGAAAAGACAAAGTAACCACAGTTTCTTTTATTTCTCTTCTGAGACAAGTAATTACATTTTATACCTTCAACAATGTTAACATAATTTTAAAAGGCAATAGTAGAGTAGTGCCTTCAAAAGGGTTTGCATGGAGTCCCCTTAAAGTAAAATTAAAGTTTGGCTTCATGGTGCAATGATTTGTTTTGGCAGTCAATGGAAATTATTTCTTTAATGGAATAAAATGCAAATATTAAGCAACAAGCTTGAAATGATGAGGGTATTTATGTTTTGGTCTCTTAACAACTGTGTTTTTCTGAGATTATAGGAGTTAAATGCAGTTTGCCTGTTGATGGGTTGCATGCATTGTCAGCAAATGTGGGCAGCTAAGATATTGTTAGTTTTGTACATTTAGGAAGTGTTTAATGAATGCTGGTGAAAGAAGATGGAAGTCTTATAATTTATTTTAAGTGATTTAATTGAGGAGGCTAAGCATCTCAACTTAAGTTTAATTCAAATGTACTATATACAACCCTGTGAGTCTTTTCATGACTTAAAAAAAGATATAAAGATAAAACTAGAAAATATATTACAGCTACAGTAAAAATGCATCTTTTAAAGCAAAGAACAAAAAAGTTAGAATGAATGAAGGAAATATGAACATGTTTTTCAATTTGAAGCTTAAAGGAGATACAATAAAATAAACAATCCAAACTGTAATTAAGAAAATACTCCCACTTATAATACAACAAAAAGAATAAAACATCTAGGAATAAATTTAGGAAATGAAGTATAAGACTTGTACACTAAAACTTATAAAACATTGTTGAAAGAAATTAAAGAAGGCTTGAATAAATGGAAAGACATTGAATTTTCATGGAACAGAAGACTTAGCTTTGTTAAGATGGCAGTGCTCCCCAGATTGATCTACAAACTCAATGCAATCTCCCAGTTGGATTTTTTGCAGAAATTTGTATGCTGATCTTAAAATTCATATGAATTTCCATATGGAAGTGCAAGATATCAGAAACAGCCAAATCATCTTGAAAATAAAGAATGAAGTTGGAAGATTCACACCTCCAATTTCAAACCTACTATAAAGCTATAGTAATCAAGATTGCATGGTACTGACATAAGGCTAGACATATACTTCACAGGTATAGAACTGAGAGTGCAGAAATAAATTCTCTCGTTTATGGTCAATAGACTTTTGACAAGGGAGCCAAGACAATTCTGTGAGAAAAAGAATAACCTTTTCAACAAAGAATGTTAGGATAACTGGAGATTCACGTGTAAAAGAGTAAATTCGGATTCCTATCTCAAACCTACCAAAAAAAAAAAAAACCCTCAAAATGAATTATAGACCTAAATGTAAGAGCTAAAATTATAAAACTTCCATACTTCCATAATAGAAGTAAATCTTCACTGCCTTGGATTAAGCAATAGTTTCAGATCTGACATCAAAAGCATAAGCAACAACAAAAAACAGATAGCTTGGACATCAGTAAATTTTTTTTAAAAAATGTGCCTCAAAGGATATTAGCAGGAAAGAAAAAAAAACCCCATGAAATAGGAGAAAATATTTGCAAATATTATATCTGACAAGGAACTTCTAACCAGAATATATATATATAAAAAACTCTTAGAACTCAATAATAAAAACCAAATCAACCAATTAAAAATGGACAAAAATCTGAATTGACATTTAGAATACAGATATTTCACTAAAAAAGACATGCAAAGCTGGAGGTATCACATTACATGACTTCAAATTATACTACAAGGCTATAGTGACCAAAACAGCATGGTACTTGTACAAAAACAGACACATAGATTAATGGAAGAAAATACAGAACCCAGAAATAAAGGCACATACCTACAATCAACTGAATTTTGACAAAGTTGGCAAAAATATGCAATGGGGAAATGACACCCTAATCAATAAGTGGTGCTGGGAAAACTAGAAAGCCATATGTAGAAGAATGAAACTGGACCCCTACCTCTCGCCATATATAAAAATTAACTCAAGATGGATAAAAGATTTAAATATAAGACCTGAAACTACAAAAATCCTAGAAGAAAACCTAGGAAATACTCTTCTGGACATAGGCCTAGGCAAAGAATTTATGACTAAGACCTCAAAAGCCAATGCAACAAAACAAAAATAGACAAATAGGATTTAATTAAACTAAAAAGCTTCTGCACAGCAAAAGAAATAAACAATAGAGTAAACAGACAACCTACAGAATGGGAGAAAATATTTGCAAGCTATGCATCTGACAAAGGACTAATATCCAGAATCTACAAGGAACTCAAACAACTCAGCAAGAAGAAAACAACCCCATTAGAAAGTGGCCAAAGGATGTGAACAGACATTTTTCAAAGGAAGACGTACAAGTGACCAACAAACATATGAAAAAATTTTCAACATCACTAATTATCAGAGAAATGTAAATCAAAACCACAATGAGATAATGTCTCACACCAGTCAGAATGGCTATTATTAAAAAGTTTAAAATCAAAAGATGTTGACAAAAATGTGGAGAAAAAGAAACTCTTTTACACTGTTGGTGGGAATGAAAATTAGTACAACTTCTATGGAAAACAGTATGGAGATTTCTCAAAGAATTAAAACTAGAACTACCATTCAACCCAGCAATCCCACTACTGGGTATCTACTCAAAGGAAAATAAGTCATTATGTCATATGTTTATTGTGGCACTGTTCACAGTAGCAAAGATATGGAATCAACCTAAGCGTCCATCAATGAATCATTTAATAAAGAAAATATTCTATATATTCACGTATGTACACACACACACCACCATGGAATACTACACAGTCATAAAATAGAATAAAATACTGTCTTTTGCAGCAACAAGGATGGAAATGGAAGACATTACCCTAAGTGAAATAACTCAAAAATAGAAGATCAAATATCATATGTTCTCACTTATAAGCAGGAGCTAAACAATGGGTATGCATGGACATATAGAGGGAAACAATAGACACTGAGAACTCCAAAGGGAGGGAGGATGGCAGGTGGGGGGTGAGGGTTGAAAAATTAACTGCTAGGTACATTGTTCACTATTTGAGTTATGGGTATACTTAACACTCAAATCTCATCATTATGCAGTGTATCCATGTAACAAACTTGCATAGGTATCCCCTGAATCTAGTTTTACAAAACTCTTTAAAAAGATAGACAAGTAGCCAACAAACACATGAAAAGATGCTGAACATTATTAGTCATTCGGGAAATGGGAATCAAATCCACAATGAGATACCTCTTCTTATAAGTGGCTATAGTAAAAAAAAAAAAAAAAGATGGGCAGTAACAGCTGTTGAAAAGATGTGGAGAATCTGGAATTCACACATGGCTGGTGAGAATGTAAAATGGTGCAGCCACTTTGGAAAACAGTTTGGCATTTCCTCAAACTGATAAACAGAGTTTCCACTTGATCCAGCAATTTCTCTCCTAAGTATATACCCAAGAGTAAAGAAAGCATATGTCCATACAAAAAGTTGTACAGGAGTGTTTTAACAAAAATGTGGAAACAGCCCAGATGTCCAATACTGGTAAATATATACATAAATGTATAAATAAAATATGGTATACCCATATAATAGAGTATTAGTCAATTAGAAAAAGGAATGAAGCATTGCCATGTGCTGCAACATGGATGATTCCTGAAAACATGATGCTAAGTGGAAGAAGTTAGTCACAAAGATTACTTATCATGATTCTACATGTGCGAAGTGTCCAGAATAGACAAATCCATGGAGACAGAATGTAGATAAATGGTTGCCTGGGGCTGGGTAAGGGGTAGGAGATGGAGAAGGACTGCTAATATGTATGGAGTTTCTTTTGAGAATGTTGAAAATGTTCTAAAAATAGATTATGGTACTAGTGGTACAACTCTGAATTCACTAAAAACCAGTAAAGTGTATACTTTAAATGGATCAATATTATGGTATATGAGTTATACCTCAATAAAGCTGTAAATTAAGAGATGTGATGAATTTAAAGGCATTACATTCTTTTAAAATTGTTATATTGATCAAAATGTTTTAAGGCCAAAGGGATCTTAGGGATTACTTACTTCATTTTTCTCTATATGTGAGATTAAGAAATTGAGGACTAGAGAAATTAATTTGTCAGAAGGTATACAGGTAGTTAGTTATGGAACCAAAAATACACAACTTATATTTTAATTTCCAAAATGGATCAAGATTTTTCTAACCTCCACAGAAACCATCTACACAGCAAAATATGATGTATAGATGTGGTCATAATTCAGATAGTTGGTCAAATATCCAATCCAGGTCAAAATATCCATATGTGACCTGAATTTTATTTTATTTTTTGTGCGTGTAGGAGACAAATAATAAAACTAACAAGAAAGAAAAACATAAGATTACAGAGGCATGTGCTTGCATACCCTGGATAATCTATTAAATTAAATATATGAAACTGTCTTTGAAGGAGAGACTTTTAAATTTCTGGGCTGTAATGTCATATGTGAATATCTAAAAATTATTCAGTAACCCAAGTAATATTTTAATTTTAATTTTAATGCAAGGAGAAAAAACCTTTATGCTTTCAGAACTTATTTCTATAACTTATGATAATTTCTTCCACATTTTGACTTCACATAAAAGGAGAGTAAATCATCTTTGAATAGAAAGTTAGAGTTTCTTCCATTTGCACAGGCAGGTGATGGGAAATTAAATTAGACTCCCTTCCCTTTGCTGTACCTAGTTTTTTTTGTGCTCATGTTTGAGACTTCAATCCTCCCTTCTTCTTGGGGTTTTACATTAATTCAAACATTAAAAATAACTATCAAATTTTAGAGGAGGAGGGAGGTTTGTAAGAACTCACATAACCAAAGTGTAGCCAATAGGTTACACGCTTCTCAGAGATATTGGTTTGTGAACTACTTTTTAAAAACCGAACTAATCTTCAAACATTGAGAGATTTTTACATAGATGATCTGGATTTCTGACTTCTCTTGAAAAATTGAAGAGTTTGGTAAAGTGGACCTTCCTTCCTGCATGGTGGTTTTTAGTTGCAGTTGGATGCCAGCTGCCCTTTTTGCATGGGTCCTGCCCAGGTGGGCACAGCTCCCCGGGGGCTGCTTCATGCATTTACATTACCTTCCCAACATATCAGTCATTTGGGTTTGCAATCTCTGACTTAGTCCAATTACCCAGCCCTTTATTTTCCCCATAAGGTACTTCTTTAAATGAGTAGGCCCCTAGTGAAATAATTCAGAACTCATTGTCACTATTACCACATTCTTTGATCAAAAGAGCCAGAAACCCTGCTGATTATGTAAGAGAATCAAGCTGAATTGTGCCCCACCTCCCCCTAGCCCCTCAAAAATCATGAACCTACCAGTATTTTGGATCTTAGAAACATTCTTAATGAAGGTGAGCGTTGGTTCTTGGGACAATGAAAAATACTAAAATATCATAATAGTCCATGGTCTTTCAGAAGCCACATATATCTGTACATAAACAGATATTCAGTAAATCTGTGGTGTTAAAATTTCATGGTGAAGGGGGTGAAATTGGGGGAAAAATTAAAGAATGCTGGGTGGCAGGCAGGCAATCAAAGTTATATATATACTGAAATAAAGGAAGAACTCAGACTAATGCCTGGCCTGACATTTTCCTGTCAGATGTAGCTCCTTCTTATAGGAGGGACACTGAATAAATGTGTAAAGGAAACAGTAATCAAGTCAGGGTGGGGCACTGCCTTTCATCTAGCACCACCAGAGCCCATCTGATCCAACTGCCCAAATAACCAAGCATTTCTTTTCCATAAAAGAGAAAAACAAGAATTTTTAACATGGGTGATATAAGTATAAATTGCTACAGTACAATCATTTTTGGGGAGCAATTTGGCACTGCTGTGGCACTCAAACATGTGCACGACCTGTGACCCAAGGATTTCCCCATATGAGAAAGAATCTTCTGCCTCTGATCCAAGGATACCAGAACAAGAATGTTCACGACGGTACTGTTTGCAATGTGAAAATGGTTTTTTTTTTTAAAAAAAGTGAAACAACTAATACCCATTCTTTTGGAATTGGGGTGAATCGTTTTAAGTCCATTCAATAGGATTCCTAAAGTATTTTAAAATAAACTAGAATTATTTTATCAGCATTGATAAATCTTGATGCTCTAATGTTAAGTGAAAAAAAATACAGCTGAATATAGAAAGTAGAATATCATATATACATAAACTGAAACACATAAAACAGTGCTGTGTCTCATTCTAGGTTTATACATACACAGTAGAAATATAATTTATGCACAGCAAGAATGCTTTCCTACTACAGGAGAGTGGCTACTGCTGGAGAAAAAGGATAGAATAGGGGAATGGGGCTACAACTACATCTACAATGCTTTTATTACTTAAAAGAGAGAAAAGATTAAAGCAAATATGGCACAAGATTAAATCTTTGTTAAATACAGGGTGGTAGGTACATGAATCCCTGTTACTTTATGTACTTTTCAGTATGTTTAACTTTTTAAAAATGAAACATTTAAAAGCACTATAGGGATTCAGGAATATATAAAAAATTTCCTCAATCTGGTAATTGGTAGCTACAAAGAAATCAATCCCATTCTTATGGATAAAAACATTACTACTAATTCTACTGAAGTCAGGAGCAAAAGTTTCTGCTACAAACTTGCTTCCCTGGTCAATGTTCTAGGACCAGAAAATGAAACAAGACTTGTAAATATTAGGAAAAGCCAAAAATGTTGCAATTTTCTACCTAAAAAAATCCAATAAAATAAGCACATTTAGAACCAGAAAGAGTGCTTAGAAATTTACGTAAACTTGATAAAGTTTTTTAATCAATAAGCTTATTTCCGGCACTGCATATAACCAATTAGAAAATGCAAGCAGAAAAAAAGTATATAATTCTCAAGAGCAATAAAAAACATACTTAGTATTTAAAGAAATTATGCCCAAAGGCTATTGAATTAATTTGTTAATTCAATAAATTAATGATTGAATTAATTTAACGCAATAAATTAATGATTGGATTAATTTATTGATGCAATAAATTTATTAATAAAGAAGTTATTAATAAAATATTAATTTGGGTGATTGTGCTGTTTACATCCTTTCCTTCTTTCTTTCCTTCCTTCCTCATTCCCTTTCTCCATTCCTCTCTTCCTTTTTTTCTTTAAATCTTCACATCCTTTACTGAAGGATGTGAACAACACAGTGACCCAAATTCATTATCTATTGCTGCCCAAAAACCACCCCAATAAGTTGGTTACTTAAAACAATGACTGATTTTCCTCCTGATTCCACAGGATGACAACCTGTGTATTTCTTCTGTTGTTCTCACCTGGAGTCACTCATCAGCCTCTGTTTATCTCAGGATTTGACTATAACTGGTGGGTTCACAGTGGTCTTGCCCAGGTATCTGGCAGTTGGTGTGGCTGTCACCTCTCCTCCAGTGGCTGTCACCATCTTGTGAGCTAGACTGGGCTTCTTCTCAGCATGATAGCCTGAGGGTTCATAGAGAGGGCATGGAAGCTTCAAGACCTCTTAAAGCCTAGTGCTAGAACTCAGTTTCCCTTTTGCCACATTCTATTGGTCAAAAGGGTCATAAGCCCTACCAGATTCAAGGGATGGAGAAATGAGCACCAACCTTAAGCTGGAAGAGCATAAAAGACACATTTCAAAAGAGAGTTGGGCATCATAGGAAGGGAGGACTTTGTTGCCATTAAACAATCTACTACCCGTTTCATGTCGCTGAACGGAAAGACTCAAGAATATAATGATGTAAATTCTCTCCTAAATAATCTGTAAACTTAAATTCAATCCAACTTAATAAAAACCTGTATGTTGCTTTTTGTTGGACCTAATGAGTGATTCTCAAGTTGATCTGGAAGATGAAAATGAACACAAATGGCCAAGAAAAATTCCAAACAGACAACATGGGAAGTCTGTAGACTTCAAAATTTACTATAAGACATCAAAATTTACTAAAGGCTCATAGTTCAAGCAGTGTGATATTGGCACAAGGACAGGTGTGTAGATTAGCTTACTTTTTTATTACTTGAGGGTCAAGGAAAAGGATTGTGCATATGTTGACTTTTGTTATAATTGGGGGCATTTCAAATCAGTGGGAGGAATACTTTAAGCACAGAATTAATTAATTTATATTCTTTTAGAAATAAAGTTAAACCTACGCTTTACAGAGGTTTACAAGACAAAATTATCTTCAGATGGTACCATAAAAATATTAGGAAGACATATGGAAAATGGTTTTTTAATTTAGAACCTATAAAGGAAAAGATTGATGCATTTGACTGCAAATTAATTATTCTATACCATAACAAAGTGAAGAGACAAGAGGTAGACTGGGGGGAAAATATTTGCAATGTCTCTTAATAAGGAGTTAATATTCAAAATGTATTCAGAGCTTTTATAAAGCAATAAAAAAGGAAGAGGCAATAGGAGAATGAGCAAATAATTTAAGCAGGCAATCCAGAGAAAAATAATTCAGATAACCACACATAAAACAAAGATGCCCAGCTTCACCAATAATCATGGATTATAAATTCAGGCAATGAGGTCACTTATTTTACCAACAAATTTGTAAAAGCTTTATGATTTGTTCTGTTCAGCAATGATAACTATGTGGAAAACAGACAGTCTCATATATTCTTAAATATTTTTGGAAGGCAATTAGTCAATTTCTAACCAAATTTAAAATTTTACACTATAATTCCGTCTTTAGAGATCTATGCTTTCTAGAGAAACTCACACAGGCACAACAGATACATAGACTTGCTCATGGCGGGATGGTCTAAAAATCAGAAAACACAAACAACTATCCAAATTTCTACCCATAAGTTAATAAGCAATTTATTGACAATCTGTTCTATACTACTATGAAGCTCTAAAAACTTAATTAGGCCCATGTATATTGAATATATCAGGTGAACAAATGCAGTCATGGAACAATAGATGTCGATACCACTTATATAGAAAGAGAAAAGTCAATATGTATTTGTATATAGATAGACACATAGAAAAACTGTTAAAAGCATCTCTGGGGAGAAGAGTAGAAAGAGAGAGAGTAAAGGCATACAATTTTTGTATTATACTCTACATTTGTTACAGCTTATATCTTTTACAAAGAAAAATGCATTTAATATGGTATAAATTTTTTAAAAAATAAAAAAATTATAGATTGGCCAAGTTCTACAACATTTCAAAGGCAGTAACTAGGAGGGTATGGGCTGTGGAAACTTTCTCACAAGAGAAAATGTGGAAGAAACTTGGGATTTTTTCCCTTGAGTAAGAGAAAAATTACATTTGCTCTAGGGAACAGAGCTATGGACAGTGGGTGAAAATCCAAGAGACAAATAGAAAGTTTCTAGGCTTTCAAGACAGCCAAATGTGAGAGGAGCTCTTCTAAAAGACAATGTGACCCATTTGTCACTGGAAGAGGCAAGAAGAGATGGGAGCAATACCTGTCTTAGAAGCAGTAACCGTACTGGTGGGTAGGTGAAGCGGGGGCCCGGAAGACATCATTTAAACCTAAGATTCTAGGATTCCAAATGTCCTGAGTGAAGGTTAGCACAAGAATCATGGGGCAAAACCTAAGCCATAGTCCATGAGTTGTCTTGGATTCTGCGAAGAACTAAGCCATCATAAGAACTGGCTGGCTGTGCATAGCTTTATGAGAAAGTGCTTGGAATTCTGCTGTTACATGTCCATAGACAAGTTCTCTGTTTTAAGTTTCAGATCCTTTGCTATTGAAGTACAACCCACAGGCCAGAAGCATCAGCTCGTTAGAAATGCAGACTTTCAGGCTCTTCTGTCGCCCTAGTAGATCAGAATCTGTACTTTAACAAGATCTGCCAGTGATTCCTTTGCATGCATTTGAGAAGCACTGGTCTGTCCAAATATCCATAGAACTCCTTTTATTCCTGAGCCTTCAAAGCCTGAATAAAAAGAAACAACCTACCACATGGAGGAAAAAAAGGCCCAGTAATTGAAGTTTTGACTTTTGTTGCTCAAAACTAGGTGGAAATGCTAAGCAGAAGAAAAGAAATGACTATATGTGTGTGTATATACACTTGTATGTATGTATGTGTATATGCATAGTATAAATATATATATGTCTATATACACATATATATATTTGTGTGTGTAAAACCTAACTCTACTTTCTAGCTGTCTGTTTTAGTGGGTGGTCATTGACTAGTTTACCATTTGTTTTGTTTTGTTTGAGACAGGGCCTTCCTCTGTCACCCAGGCTGGAGTGCACTGGCATTATTACGGCTCATTGTAGCCTCAACCTCAGGCTTAAGCAGTTCTCCTGCCTCAGCCTTTCAAGTAGCTGAGACTACAAGTACGTGCCACCACATCTGGCTAGTTTTTTATTTTTCCTAGAGACAGGAGTCTCACTATGTTGCCCAGACTGGTCTTGAATGTCTGGGCTCAAGTGATCCTCCCACCTTGACCTCCCAAAGTGCTGAAATTACAGGCATGATCCACCGAGCCTGGCCTTGTTTTACCTTTTTGAGGGAGTTTAGCCCGCCGTCCTCTCAACAAATGAATGTCAGTCTCAATTTAATTAAACATTGAATAGAAAAAGATAAACATCTTAGAGATTTTTCTCATACATTTCATTTTGGCAGTTGTTATTACTTAGGACATCTTTAATGTCATTCTATATTTTCTGGTTTATTAAAAATTCTTCCTATTGTTTTCAGCAGGTTAATTGGTTTTAAAGTTTAATTTCTTAATCTTGATTTGGCTTTTAGCATTTCACATCAGGATTATTTTGGGGGGTGGGTGGGTGGAGGGAGATTACTATACATGAAGAATGAATAACCTTTTAAAGTGAAAAAAGAAAGCTCCTAGGTAATTGGAAATATTCTAATTACCAGCTAGGGCCTTAGTAAAAATGTACTGGCTTCCAATTTATTGTACTACATTCATTTCCTGAGTCATTTTGGTGTTTCACTTCTGCGCAAAGACATTCAATGGAGAATAATGAATTCTGCAATGTGTGGGGACATCATAGTTAAACCTTTTGCTGGATTTTCAAAAAACATCCCTTTTCATAAACAGTTTTCTTAACAAGTTGTGTTGTCTCTCAGCAGGCTTTGCAGAGTTTAGAGCATATTCTACCCAACTGGCCCCAGATGGAAAATACTCTTTTGAAATTGGATGGCTTTTTAAGTGTAGCTCTCCACAGCCTGCTCAAGGAAAAAAAAAGTAAGCTCGAACAGAATGCATTTAGTAGCATGGTCTATAATTCCCCCAGCATCCCACGTATTTGGATGTTTTTGCTTTTGGCAGTGGAATTTTTCTAATTTAATTAACTCATTAATGTTAGCAGATGACACAGTGTGAAAATTCTTTTCCCTAGCCACTTACATATTCTTCCAATCCACTGGAGTTATGTGTACACTTTATTTATTTATTTATAAAATTTATTTATCTGTTTTGTTTCTATACTGACCTTCCCTTTAAGAGTTCACAGGCAACATGTAGACATTTTATGTAATGTATTATAAACCTTTTTTAAAGCAATAAATGGAGAAGAATCAGAGGAAAGAAATAAAGAGCGGTGGTGCAGGGGGAGATCTTTACAAAGGAAGAGTGGGAGAGAAGGAACAGATGGTTTGAGAAGAGCAGCCAGAGCTAAAATGCTTACCCTGGTCTAAGCGCATGCAATTCTGTCTCTTCATGCTTAGTTCATACATTGAAGATTAGCAATAGTTTGTGTCTGGAAATCAGCTGGCAACACCAGGAATGACAATAAAGGCAAGTCCTCCAGGGTTAGCTCAGTAAAAAGTGAATCCTCCTTGCTCAACTCATGTACTTGGTCATTTGTTCATTCACATGTTTATTTTACCTTGCATTTTACTAATCAATATATAAATCTCCCTCTCTTAGATTTTAGGTCTCCTTGAAATTTGAGGACATGTATTCCTTCCCTTCCCTTCCCTCCATTTCCCTTTCCCTTCCCTCCATTTCCCTTTCCCTTTCCCTTCCCCTTCCCCTTTCCCTTCCCCTTCCCCTTTCCCTTTCCCCTTCTCTTCCCTTCCCTTCCCTATTCCCTTCCTCCTTCCCTTCCTCCTTCCCTTCCTCCTTCCTTTCCTCCTTCCTTTCCTCCTTCCCTTCCCCCTTCCCTTCCTCCTTCCCTTCCCCCTTCCCTTCCCCCTTTCTTTCCTTTCCTTTCCCTTCCCTTCCCTTCCTCATTCCCTTTCTCTGTTCCTCCCTTCTTCTTTTGTTTTCCTTTCAATCTTCAGAGCCTAACACAAGGCCTGGGACAAAATAGGTATAGAATACATATTACTTAATTTTGAATGAATGGAACTCTTTTGAGTGATTATACTAACAGATTATCTACTCCAGTATTTGAAAACAGGAATCATTTTAATCCCCAGAGTTACCTTGTTAAGGGGATTGTTATTATTATCTTAATTTTATCAGTGAGGAAACTAGAGCTAAGAGATGTGAAATAAGTTGCTCAAGGTCACAGAACTTGTAAGTGGCAGCTGGAGAATGTGAACTCAGGGTTGTCCAGGATGCTGCTACCCAAGATGATGGTGACATGGGACAGCAGGCTTGATGAAGCCTCAAGCAGGGATGAGGAAACTTCTTTGTGTCCCCACTGACAATGAGACAGAATCCCCAGTTTCTGCAGCAAATGAATAAATATTGGTATTAGAAGGGTTGACACTGAATTGTATACTTAAAAAGGATGGATTTTATGATATATGAATTATATCTCAATAATTTGTTTTAATAGTGAGAGAAATTACTGAATATTGGAAGTTTTGGAGGTACTAACAGCTTTCTCTGACCTCTTTTCCTAAGGAACTTAGTTCAGATTCATAGCAATTTTTTGACTGCTCCAGTTCACTGAGCTGCATGTTGAAAAACAGACAAGATTTCCAGACTCAGACTTTGTGCAACTCCCTGAGTTCTGTGTGTTGGCCTTAGCCATTTTTCTGAGAATGGACCCATGGGAAAGTGATTCTTAGGGGACTGTCTGGCATTTAAACCATCAACCGGAAGCTACTGAGGATTATTAGTGAGATGTTTAGTGAATATGAATATAGGAAACCATTTTTTAGAACCAATTTTCAACATCATGCGGAATTTTCCTCCACTTGAAAGAAAAGGGTTGTCATGTCTCTCTGAGACTATTTCCAGCCACTAATTTATCTGGCAAGGAAGAATACCACATTTGGGAAATTTGTTAGCATTTAATCTTCTTCTAAATCAGTTTCAGGGGGCTGATAAGATTTTAAAAACTTTTATGGTTGAAAATTGCATCATTTGGCATGTTTTTATATTCATATTCAGAATGGACACAACACTTTTCTGCCTGGGGGTGGTTTTGTTAAGTCAGAGTGCATGTGAATATACACACCCATGCACACACACACTCATATACTCATGCACATGTACACACATGCTCATACATGCACATACACATGCACAGATGCACATTCAACACATACACATACCCACAAGCATGCACAAACACACCCTTACCCATTTATACCACAAATAGATGTATCAATAGGAGAAACTTATTGAGCTGATATATCTTCCAAAAGGAGACTGCTGTGTATATGTATTTAAAGCATACAGAAAGCCAATGCTTTCCTTTCTATGGACTTAATAAATCAGAATAAAAAGATTTCAATACAAAGAGGACTGGAGTTTCAAACATTCTATTTGGTAGTGCTTTGAAAGGAGAGCTAGGTACACATGGAGAGCAGTGGGAAGAAAGGAGGCAATGGGTTTCGGGGCGTCTGAGTCATGGTTTTCGGCAACATTGGCCTTGCCATTTGAAGTCCTTTCCCTGAAACTCTACGCGAAGGCCTCACTCTGAGGTTTTATGATATATGTATGTTAACTTGGAATCTAGATTTAATATTTCTACCTTTAGTCAACAATATTTTCTGAATGAAAAGAAGGATCAGCTTAAGCAGCTTAATTTTGAATGATGAGCCTGAGAGTGGAGATACGGATAAAGGTATTTATCCAAATTGTTTGTGTCTAACATTTCTTTCCTTTGGGGTCAGGGTTTGCAGATTAAAAATTGTTGGGATGGTGGTGGCTAAGGAAAGGCCATTGCTGCTACCAACAATCATGTGTCCCTCAGCCCTTGAGAAAAGGACGGAGATCAAGAAAAGAGTGACATCTTCACCTTCCCAAACTGGTGCTCCATTGACTGCACCTTGGAAATATTCAAGAATCTTAAAATAATAATGTTTGGCTCCCACCCCTAGAGATCTTGATTTATTCCATCTGGGGATGGGCCTTAATGACTTCCCAGGTGACTCCATCTAACATGCAACAAAGCTCTTAACTGATGGTTGCCAACCCTGGCTATTGTTACTCTGATTCCTGGAGCCTACACCCCAAAGATTCAAGTGATCTTGGGTGGGACCTAGGCATTGATATTTTTTAACAGTTCCGCAGGTTATTCTAAGGTGCAACCAGGGTGAAAACCCATGGAATTGCCTTGTCAATGACTAGAAACTTACTGTGTTCATTATTTGTCCTTGATGTGCTCTACTGTGCAGTTATTCTTTGCATGCCTACCGTGTGGGAGCTGGTGTGTTGGATGCTACAGGGAATATAACAATGAATTTGACACAGTCTCTGTTCTCTGGATGTTTATGAGGCTGCAAACAATTATATTTTGCATTGTTTGTTGCTTAATGAAGCTGACCAGAAAACATCTTGAATTTAGATGTGGAAAAGCTTGCTCATGCATTATCTCATTGAAACCTCACAATGACCTGGTGAGAAAGGCATAAAAAATGTAAACTCACAGAAGTTAGGAATTATTCAAATTTACATGGCAAAGAAAGCTAGGAACCAAACTTCTAATGCCTAAGCAAGAGAGCCCTTTTGGCATTAATATTTTTCTCTATTTCTTCTGGCAATACAATTAATATATCAAAGCAGAGATGGGAAATGGCAGAATCAGAAAGGCAGAAATTAAGATGGAGAAAGTGGTGTCTAGATCAGGTGTGAGTATGTATCTGAGTGAGTGTGTGTGTGTGTTTGTGTGTTACTGTGTGTATGTGAGGGAATATGCCTTTGAGATTTTATTCAATGGTGTGGTTTTGTTACTCTCTTGAAAATTATACAGCCTGTTAACAAAGTATAGCAGAAAATAGAATTTACTGACATCTTTAGAAAGATTAAAAATATGTCTAGCATGAAAAGGCCATTACTAACTGTGAGAAAAATTTAAAAAAGAGTTATTAAGGTCAACTTAGATTTCCACAGATACTGAGTAGAAGTATTTTCACCAACTAGAGATGGGTATATGTGAGGGGGAAGGGAAGATTAGTATCAATAACTATCAGTCAATAAAAGGATGCTTAATTTCCTGTCTTCCTTCAACTCCGTGACTGTTTTCTTCCCCACAGAAGGAAGGAGAGGCTTCCAACCCATTGCTCTAAGGAATGTATGTATTCTTTGATAACCAGAGATGTTGGAAGACATAGAAAAGATATTAACACTACTAGGTTATGGCCCATTGTAGGTGCAGGTAAATAGTTTTTAGGTTGGTGACATTTTAAAATAAAGACAAAATGTTTTCTTTGGGGCTTGGGTGTGTCCGAATATGCTTGTCTGAAAAAACAACCTCACTCTTGTAAATATGTCTAGTATTTCTTTACTAAACAAAATTGTATTTTTGACCTGCTCTTTATATGTTCACAAAGACAGCTGTCAACGTTCATTCATTCATTTATTCATGCAAACAGCAAATGCTCTTCATGTTGCTATGCATTAGGCATTAGACTGCCTAGGGGAACACAGAACATAAAATGCTGTCTCTGTTCTCTAGAGGCTTAGTGTTTATTAGAAAATAATTCCAGACGATTATTTCAGAAGACTCACAAGAACGAATCCAGGTATTTCCCAAGGAAGGCTTGCTGCCTGTCCAAAGGCATCTCCATGGGCTGTGCATCAAACATTGTCAAGTGTAGAAAAAGGAAATTACTGTAGATGTTTCAAGCAAAGAGGGATTTAATGCAAGGGATTTTTATGCTGGTGTTGAAGGGGCTGGCGAAGCCAGAGGGATAAGGTGGCAGGCTCACAGACTGGGACGTTGCTGGTGCGCTTTCTTAGCTGACCTGTTGGAGGAATCACAGAAGTTGCTGGAGCCTGCAGCCACCTGCTGTTGATGCTGTTTTGCTAGAGCTGGAAGCGGAATGGCTTCTTCTTTCCCATTGCCTTCTAATCTCTCACTGCCTCCCATTGGCAGAATTCAACGTTAACACACTGACCAAGAAGTCTTAATCATGTTCGCACCCATACGTGCACAACACAGAGAAGAGTACAGCAGGGCAAGGTGAGGCGGGAAGGGGGCAGTAAGGTCCAACGGTCACATAACAAGCAGAGAGGCGTGGAGTCAGGAGGCAGTCACCATAACCACCACCACTCGGAGGTTTCCCTTAGTGTTTTAGACTTAGGAATTTGATTAATAGAACACTCAGATACGATTTGAAACCTGACTGAAAATAACTGTTATGGACTGAACCATGTCTCCTGCAAATTTCATACGTTGAACCCCTAACTCCCAATGTGACTGTATTTGGAGATAGGGCATTTAAGGAGGTAATGAAGGTTAAATTAGGTCGTAAGTGTGGGTCTTTAATGTGCTAGGACTGGTGTCCTTAGAGAAAGAGACACGGGGATGTGCATACACAAAGCAAAGGCCATGTGAGGACACAGTGAGAAGATGTCCATTTGCAAGACAAGGAGAGAGGCCTCACCAGAAACCAACTCTGCTAGCGCAGAAAATAAACGTCTGTTGTGTAATCTATTCAGTCTACGTTATTCTGTTATGACAGCCCAAGCTGACTAATATACTAACCAAATACGTAAATAATAAATATAAAGAGTCAGATGTCAAATTGTCATTTTTAGTTTGCACTAGAAATGGAATTTTTCAAAAGATTGTCTACTTATATTTGCTGGTCAGCACATTCTTCTATAAGTGTTACTACATAGGAATCAAATAAAATTGGAAGGTTGCTTGATCACCCTAGTCTCTGAGTTAGTTGAGTTAGATGGATGGTACAAACGGCCCAGGTAATCCCAGGCATCTTTAGGATATGATATACTCATGTGCCCCCTGGATCTGCCGTCTCTGCTGGATGTATGTAGTCTTTTCCGAATAGTGAAATAAATACAGTGTTTCAGCTTTTCTGATATTTTCTTTGTTAATGAGGTCCCTTTTCATATTGCTGCATCCTGGTTGCCATTTTGTTTCTTTTAGATAGTCTTCCTTTGATCCACTTGGATAAATTTACTCTGACCCTTTCCATGATTGTTTTATGGTCTGACTCACAAATTTTCACCTGTGGGGCCAGTATGTGTAGTTAGGCTGGAATTGGCTAGGATACACTGCTCTAATTGTACCGCTTGTTGCCATTGTCAACCCTGATTGGACTATACCTTTATGATTGGCTAATGCTTGTGACATATTGTTGCTAAACAACTTGAATATTACATCTGCCTATATTATTGGTACCATAAAATATGAAAAGAAATTGACCAAATCCATTTGGAAAGCTACTGAATCAGCTTTCCACATAGGCACATTGGGCTATTTGAGAACTATCAAAAGGATCCCCATTTCCCAAAATGACAGCCTCATCTGCCTAAGAAGAAGCATAAAATTTAGTAGCTAGAGTTGCTCTTAATGAGTTTAATCATATTTGCCAGAAGGTATGATCTATATATCTAATATTTAAGTCTTACGTACATGTATCTGTCCCCAGCCTAACTATTTCAATGACTTGTCTCATTAATCATCACAAAACCCTACTATGAAGAAGGTCCTACTATTAATGCCATCGAATAGAGTAAGCAGTGGAAGGTTAAATAGGTTAAATAATTTGTTGAATGTTACCAGCTAGTAGGGTGTAAGGTAGGAAATGTAAAACCTAAGATTAACTTTTGTGTTTAGAATAATTGCTGAGAGAGATACATTAGCCTCCAAGCCTCTGCAGTTTTTGCCTACAATTCAGCACTTTTTTCACACATTCTCTTCCTGGCTATTTTCTTCCTAAGAAATAGGTCCTCTCTTAACAAAGTTCTTTTCCGATTCCTTCCCAGATGAAAGGCTGTTCCCTCTACCTGAAATGATCTTTACCCATCTTTTACATGGCTGACTTCTACCCTAACCACTCAATCCAAAAGCTATCCCTGTTCATGTGCTTCCCTTTTTTTTTTTTTTTTTTTTTTTTTTGAGATGGAGTCTCTCTCTGTCATCAGTCAGGCTGGAGTGCAGTGGTGCAATCTCAGCTCACTGCAACGTCCACCTCCCGGGTTCAAGCAATTCTCCTGCCTCAGCCTCCTGAGTAGCTGGGATTACAAGCGCACACCACCACGCCCAGCTAATTTTTAATTTTTATTTTTAGTAGAGACAGGGTTTCACCATGTTGACCAGGATGGTCTCGATCTCTTGACCTCAGGTGATCCGCCTGCCTCAGTCTCCCAAAGTGCTGGGGTTATAGGCGCGAGCCACCCCGCCAGCCCACTTGGCACTTTTCTCTACCTGCTGGGGGTTATTTCCTTCATACTGTACCTACCACAGTTTGGAGCTGTTTGTTTGTTTGCTTGTTTTCTATATGCCTCACTAAGATATGAGTTCCACAAAGGTGGGGACTTGGTTTTTCTTGTACATGACTGTGTCACTAACATGTAAGGACAGTATTCCATACAGTATTCCTAGGGTATTCCTACTGTCTTCCATACAGTAGGCCCTCAGTGCGTATGTGCTAAAGGCCAAAGCACAATCTATTGTGAGCTATCAAACTCCCATGCTCTTTGGGATCAAGACTTAGGGTGTGTTTTTGGTGGAGAGGGAAATATGAGGGCCTGAGTAGTCGCTAGCTGCTTAATTATTGCAGAGGGTATTCTGAACTACCAGTGTATACAGTCGCTGAGACTGGGGCAGGGGGGAATGCTACAAAGTGGGCAGGAACAGCTGAAAGTAGAAAAGGCAGCCTCCCAAACAAATTTCAGTTGACTAGTGGTCGTGCCTATAGCAGTATACAGAACTAACTTCTTTTCTGAAAAATACTGCCTAGAATTTTAGACAATGATATTGAAAAATTTGGATTTTATCCTAAATTCTGATTGAACTCTTAAGAGTCTCTGAGTGGACAAGTGATGTATTAAAATTACTGTTCTCAAAAGTAAGAGATAAAATGACTAAGATGGAGGAAGAAGCCTAAGCTGGAACATGAGCCCATCAGTTTCCCATGATTGACTATAGTTTGGGCATTCCCCATCTGAGGCACCGCCGTCTCAACCCTCTTGATGAAGAAAACCAAGAGAGAGCCCGCATCCTGTGGGCCATGAAATCCTGCCTGTTTGATCCATGTCAGACTTGGAGTAACTGAGAGTTGTGGAACGTATTTCTTTTCAATTATATTAAAGAATTAATTGGTATAGCATTGTATTTCATCTCTTCTGCATCAGCAGTACAATGGCTATGTTTATTTACAAGGATTATGAGTAATTTCTATACCTCAAAGTGCCTTCGGAATCATCAAGAATATATTGAATTATGTTGACTAATATTTCAGGTTAACTGTTTTTACATGTAATCTGTGGGTAATTATAACTTAAATATGAGTTGTAATTTATGGCATCTAAATCATATTCCCATACATCATTTGATTGTTATCATCATGTTTTGTAGTTGAGAAAAATGAGTTTCAGAGAGGTTAAATGACTTGTCCAAGGTCACTTGGCTAGTGGATAAGAAATCCTGGACTGGGCTAGGCATGGTGGCTGACGCCTGTAATCCCAGTACTTTGGGAGGCCGAGGTGGGCGGATCACGAGGTCAGGAGATCGAGACCATCCTGGCTAACACGGTGAAACCCCGTCTCTACTAAAAATACAAAAAATTAACCTGGCGTAGTGGTGGGCACCTGTAGTCCCAGCTACTCAGGAGGCTGAGGCAGGAGAATGGCGTGAACCCAGGAGGCAGAGCTTGCAGTGAGCCGAGATCACGCCACTGCACTCCAGCATGGGCAACAGAGCGAGATTCTGTCTCAAAAAAAAAAAAAAAAAAAAAATCCTGGACTGTAACCCATTTATTTTATTTCAAGCCTTTTACATCTTTGTGAAAATTGGAAGCTAGCACTTAACATATATGATGCATCCTTATTAACCAGAATACTTAATCATTCTAGAAAAAGCAATCTCAGTGGAGTTCGGGGCTGAACTATATCTAATATGGTAAAAATACAGTGGGTGTTCTATAAATACTCATTGACAGTAATGACATCACCCACCATTCATTTTGAATCAATCTATCCCGAGAGGAATGTATCTTACAATGTTCCTCAAATATTTTTAAATTACATATTTTTTAAATTAAATATTGACAACAAAGTTCATGTTTCAGTTTCCCTTCATTGGACCTTGAGCTCAATAACTCTTGGTTATGGAGCGTGGTTTTGTCGGTTTGATCTCATGGAATTTGCAGACAGCATCGATGTGCACAGTAACAGAATGATTCTGGCTGATAGAGAGAGGACGGGTGTGGAGCAAGTGTGGCATGAAACGGAGACTGTTTGCTTTTTTCCACAGTCTGCTGATTCAACCTGCAAACCCATTCCCCAACTCCATTAGCAAAACCTATAAAAACACAGGGGCCGCCATAAAGACGACTCTGACATTTGTAACACGGAGTGGTCTTTTGAGTTGAGAGAGCCCAGTTCTATACTTATTATTTGGGACTAGGTATATTTTGACTTCAATGCTTGTTTCTGGTTAGACAGTTGAAAACAAAGGTCTAAACCCTGTGCACTTGGATAGTAAAACACATGTTCACTCTTTTCAGTGACCCTGGAAACAGACGGGGGATTCTTATAAATCACAAAAGAAAATAAATAACTTCGTCCATGGAGGGAAAGAGACAGCTCGAGAAAAGGGACTTTGGAAAAAGGCTGTCTCTAGACAGCAGTCTTGTGGTAAGTACTAAATATTCATTTACCACTCTATATGTTTTGGCTTTGAATGCATTATTCTTTGACTGTTATTTCCTGAACCCTGTGCTTTTGAAACCTCTCTTCCAGTTACACCATTAGCAACATCCCCTGAGATTTTGTTTCATTTATTTTTCACAAACTCAAAAACCAGCAAATTATTGGAATGTTTGTATAGTGTCTTAATAGGCAAATGTCATAACCTGTCAACATTATACTTAATTATATTAATTCCAGCTGATGTAGACTTCAGCCTATACAAAAACACTACTGTATACTGATGCCAAATGCTAAGCCTATATATAGTTGTTCCATCCCCCATTTATCTTAACCTTGGGGGTAAGTTGAACAAGAATTCAATACAGCTTCAAATATTGAAGAGCTGAGGAAGTCTTGGAGATCTTCTTAGGTATGTGCACTAGTTCAGTTGTCTGTAAACTTTCTTTCTAAGAGTTTTAATGCTGATGAAATCATTCTTAACAACCTGGTAGGGTTTGCTATCAGGTGTGAGAATCTGCTTAGTCCAATGAAACAGGCTAATTCACTTTAGACTAAGTCTGATGGTTGGCTACTCTTCCGCAGTGTCTGGGCTAACATGTGTGGGTCACCTTTTCTGTTACGCAGTGCCTGTGAGCAGAGCAAGGAATCAAATCAAGCAAACTTGAAATACAAAGCCAACTTTCTGAAACAGAGATTTAGCTTGGTTCCTTCTTGTGTACGTTTTATAGGGATGTGTTTTATTCACTTGTGTATTCTCAGCACCTGGCCTGGAGTCTAGCAGAGTGGGGGTTCAGTGAAATATTTGTTGGTTTGATTTATCCGTTATACCTTTCAAACTTTGCAGCTGTAGGTCTTGCTCTGTCGTGGACAGATTAGTTATTTACCTCCTAATGGCTGAGACTCTACCTCACAAATTGTTCATAGATGTGAGTTTCTGGGACTTGAGAAGAAGATTGTGTTAAGCATTTATGTCAAATTCTTCTCTCCTTAGTCAGAATCAGCATCTGTGTCTGTTTGGGCTGTGCCTTGACCAGCATACCTTTAGAGGCTAAGTTTGGTGTATTTTAAGTCCTCCTCTCTGTAGATCTGACCCCATCTCACCTCCTACGTCTTGCTAACTCCAGGTTGAATGTGGTGACATTGGTGTGTGAGCATGTCTGGGTGTCTGTGTGTATGTGTGTGTATGTGTGTATGTGTGTGTATTCCTTTTTCAACTTCTGGGAAAACTTGGGATAAGGAGATAATTTCTCAGCCTCTCCTTTGCAGAAGAAAAACACTTTTTACATATCAGCATGCCAATAGGGTCTGTCTTAGGCCTAGGTTAAGGACAGAGACAGCCATACGGTATGATGTGAGCAGCTCTAGAAAGATTCTCTTAACCCAGAAATATCATCGATATTGGTTGTTCCCCAAAGCCACAGATTTCTGCCTCAGATCTTAAGTTTTATGCAAATACCCTATCAAGTTAGACATAATAAGCTATTGGCTTTCAATAATTCATAGTAGCATTCATTAATAAATGACCTTGGATCTCTGCCAAATGTCAACCAGATGAGCAGAATTTTGTTGAGGGAATTGGTAAAACAGAAGAACGCAGAGCCCAGAACGCTGGGAAGGCAAAGATAGGACAGGACAAGACAGGGGGGATCTTAGGTACCTGTAGATCAGAAAAAGGGAAACAGTGTCAATGCTCATATTTAAATTTTACCTAAAGATAGATTGGAAATGGGCATAAGTAAAATCCTGTCACATTACCAGTCTAGCTGAAAACCCTAAATCGAGCTTGCATTCTTTTTGGCATATGGCTGTACCCTGAAACTTGTTGAGGGCTGCAAATATGTTTCTTGACTTGCTGGCATAGAAGAACGCTGTGAAAATGAGAACTTGTTTGGCACCACCTGAGAAACTTAATCCTGTTAAGTCTCCCTGTATCATGCTTAGGAGAGTTTTTACACTAGCGAAATCGTTTCCTTGTTTCCTAGAGGCAGACTGTGCTACATCTGCATGCCCAGATTGGGAAAATTCTGAAAAAGGATGTCCTTTCCTATCACAGTGTGTAGGGAGGTACTTAAATGCTATTTAACATTATTTGCACTTAGGCCAAGTGACTACAATTTTGCCCTCGGTTGTAGGATTATGTTCTGTTCTTCAAATGAGGTGCTACCTCTGGGACAATAGCAGCTAGAGTATTCTTTTTGAGTTGATTCTTTGGGAATGGGAACCTGAAAGCATGTTGAATGAATTCCAACTGTCAGAAAGAAAGCTGGACCAGGGATGAGATCAAAGATCCCCGGCCTGTGAAGGATCTGAACTCAGGATGTTGCCCTCTTCTTCCGCTCTATGCTGAAGCCACACAAATTACTAGGCGAGAAGCAGGTGGGGAAGATTCTGGATAAGGGCTGCTGTGAAATACAAGAAAACAAGAACAACAAACCTGGCATTACAGTACAGTTTTCATTCCTAATGCATGTTTTTTATTTTATTTTTTGAATCTAGAATGCTAAAGTGAAAATGGGTTATCCAGTCCCCTCACTTTTCAGACTACTTAAGGCCCAGAGAGGTTATCTGCTCTTCCTGAGCTCACACGCTAGGATTACACCAAAAGTAGAACAATCTGTCACTTAAGTTCTTTATCTTTCATTATATACTATCCCAGGAAAAGAAGATGTCCTTTTGGGAAACTGAATAGAGGAAAGAGAAACATATTACGTTCTTCAGTCTTGAAATTCCATTGCAGTAATCATCACGACCCACATTTTTGAGAGTTAGGGGGCCCAGAGGTAATTTCCACTTTCAGATTTTGCAGGAAAATATTCTCATAATGTATTGCAAGAATAAGGTGCTATTAACTTCATTACACTTTTTATTTTATATAATCAAATCATTGAAGTGTTGAGTAGAAATTATAGCTCCCTTGCAACAGCTTTTACATTTTTAGACTGGAGGAGCCACAGAATAAAGAAACTCACAGTACAAAAACTGAAAAAAGTTCCAGCTGGGGAAAATGAGTTTGTGGTCCTTAGTCACGTGGCATGGGGGAGGGTTTAAGTGTATGTGTGTGCACACATATACGTGTCCGCGTACGTGCGTCCTGGTAACACACTGAAATATTCATTGATGGTGATATTTTTTTTTACTTCATAACTCACCCTTTTAAAAGAGAAAGTGATACATAAGTGAAACTGAA
Organism: Papio anubis; assembly: GCF_008728515.1. NCBI lineage: Eukaryota > Metazoa > Chordata > Mammalia > Primates > Cercopithecidae > Papio > Papio anubis. The sequence continues at coordinate 18,003,758 of NC_044985.1, read as the reverse complement.
ATGAAAAATATGTTTCATTGTTGGGGCTAAAGGCCCAGGGAGAAAGACAAGTGACTACGAGTTTGCCTTCACCAGTAGGAGTGTGTGCAGTAGCCATATGTTCACAGCAAGTACGGTCTTCTCTCTGATAGCAATAAAAATCACCCCAGAAATAGAGGCCTCTTCTTGACCCAAAACTGTTCAGCCCTCCCCAGGATGCTTTTTGATCAGAAAAAGTCATCATTTCACACTGTGCTCTTTTATTTGCCAGACTCATTCCCGGGCTGCCCATGTAGCTGTTTGACACTTGTAGCTGTGATAGCATTTAACTGATGAGCATGCTGGAACGTGAGTTATCTTTCTTACCAGCTCACATTTAAGTAGCAAACATTCTCTTTTTAATTTTGGGGAAATACATTTAGCTTTTAAGCACAGATGAGAGTAGCAGTATGAATTCCTTCTTGGTATCCTCTTTTCTTCTCACCCACAAAAGGAAGACAAAACGTTTGCCACACTAAACCTTCAGCTCTGACAGCTGAGCTTGTAGAGGAAGAAAAGGAACTGCACACATCCCTGAATTCATCCTTCAGACTCTTGACTGTTTGAATCCAAATCATTATAGTAATCAAGCCTTCCACAACATTCATTAACACAAAGTCAATCAACAAGCACTACTGAAAACCAGCTATGGGGATGTGCTGGATGGTTTGCATGTTCCCTCCAGATCCACTCTTTATCCTTCACTACCTGGCCAATCACACGTGGAGGCTGTACCACATGGACGTTACCTTCTGGAATCTGGTTGAGTTTGGCCAATGGGAGAAAGAGGTCCTGCTGGCCTCCTAGCAGGAGATCAGAGGTTGGGGTATTTGTTTTCCCACTCTCGCCCTGCCTGGTCATGGACCACAGGAACTGGGCACCTTTGCCTAAAGTTGCAGCTTTTGTTGGACAACCCTCTCCCCAGAACTCTAGCTATAGTGAGAACCACTGCTCTCTCTCTGTTCTGGCACCTTCTGCTTCCCCATACCCCTTAAGGATTCTTCATAGTAATGGCTCTTGGATGTTGTTAGCCCATCTTTTGTTGGTTTGACTTAGCTCTGTCTACAATTCAGTGAACAGTCTCTTTAGCAAACTCTCCTCAGTTAGATGCTTTGAGTGAGTCATCCGTTTCCTGCCAGGTCTCCTTGGCTGACACAGGGGGATAGGCTTCCTCAAGTGCTTCTAGTTTATTTGGGGAAGCTGTCCTAATAAGCAGAAAAAAATATCATCAGATGGAGATGAACAGTGTGTCACTGACAGAGGTAGGAGCTGAGGTCACTCTGGTAAGATGTGAGGAGGGGCCATGGGGGAGCTGTAGTTTGAAGCAACAGAGGGAATTTGGTAACTGCAGACTGAGAGAGTAGAGAAAAAAGAGGCAACCCAAGGATATTGGTCCTGCATCCTTTGGTGCCAACTCATGTTATTACTGATTTTTTTTTCTCCCAGGGAAACTTCTTCCTCATATTGAATTTAAATCTCTGCTGGTTTGTGTTCAGTTGTGTCCCCCCGCCCCGCCCGCCATTTAGTGACTGGATATAATTCTGAAGCAGGAGTCAGCAAACTCTTTCTGTAAAGGTCCAGATAGTAAATATTTCAGGCTCTGCAGGCCACATAAGTAGTTACAACTGCTTACCTTTGTTGTAGGAAGAGAGCTGCCTCTGAGGACACATGATCAAATGTAGCTATTTTCTTAAAAACAAAAAAACAAAAAAACAAAAAAACAAAAAAAAAACACTTTAATTACAAAGACAGGCAGTAGGCTGGATTCTAATGGCTATCCGCATGCATAAGAGAAAGGGGAATGTTGAAAGTCCTGGTTTACATTTCCTGGGTGCTGATTTTCTAAGTAGTGATTTGTGTTTACCCTCAGTAAATGTGGTATGAGGGCAGGCAGAGGAACAGGTTTAGGCTGTTATCAAAGTACGTATACCCCAGTAGGAAGAGTGGGGGACAGAAAAATGTTTAGAAGGCATTTCCTAATATTTAGAAAATATTGAGATAGAGTATGTTCAACCTTGCTGATACTTCTTCTAAATGCAAAATAGAGGTATTGCTGGTGCTGCTCAGTACAGCCTACGGCCAGTGGGTTACGAATAGTAAGAAAACAAAAGTCTTCATGCTGTACTGCTTCAGGCATGACTGGATCTTTCTTGACTCTCACGGTTCTCTTGTTAGACCTCCTCTTACCATAGGGATGCTGTACAGAGCCCAAAACACCAGCTTCCTATAGAAGGTTTCCGGCTACTCTAATTTCAGTCCCCCTTGACCATGTCTACTGATGGGAGCATATATAAAGTACTGTTTGCCCTGTGCCCCTGGCCACTGGGGACAGGCCCAGTTGTCCTCTGGGAAGCCTGATCTTTGTTCCCTGATGTCAAGATGGTTTTGAGATTTCCCAAATGAGCATCAAGTCAGGGAGGGACAAAGAATGAGAGGGAGTTGTTCTTTTCCTCCAACTGCCTCATTTCCTCTTACTGGGCTATTATTTCCGTGTCTCTTTGATGTACTTAGAACAGAGACCATGGCCTGAGCCAGGTATCAGAAGATAGGGTGATGTCTGAGGATCTAGTGAAGGCCATTTTTAGGAAAAAAGCAAGTGGTGGAGAACAAACTAGCTTTGGCCTGGTTTAGCAACCTTTCCAAAGTGTCATGCGGAAATTTTGACTGTGCCCCCTTGAGAGTTGGCAGAGGTGGAGTTAGAGACGTGTCAGACCCTTAGACAGTTATCTACCCGGTGAATCTGTCCACCAGCCGAGCTCGGCCCATCACTGTGGGTCCAGAAATGCAGAAGTGCCCTGCCCACCTGTTCTCCAACAATGCAGATCTCCGGGTCCCGTGGATCGAGCTGGGAGCACATGAGCTACGGGGAGGCAGGGGAGGCCGGGCCAGGTGGGCACCACCCACAGGTGCCACTTGCTGTGAGTCTTGAGGGGAGCCCCAGAAGAGTGAGAAGAGATCAGATCCTAACAAGAGAAGTCTTGGAGGGCCACTGGAGATCTGCAGCAACACTGGTGCTGAGCACAGAGTCTGAATGCAGGACAGAAGTAGACTAGGTCCAAGCAGTGGGCATAGAGCATGTCAGCAATGAGGATGGCAGAATCTAACATCAAAGCCACTTTGGCAGACAGCTCAGCATGTTCACTCAGTGAATCATGCATTAAGTCTCAACCAGGATAGCTTCCTCCCCTTAGTAATAGTAGCTGAAATGTATGGAGGCTTAATATAGGCCAGGCATACTGCTCAATACTTTATATGGAAACTACCATTTAATACTTAACAACAACCCTTTAAGGTAGGAACTCTAATTATCCCTATTTTACAAATGAGAAATCTGAAGCTTAACAAGTTAATCAACTTCCTCAAGGCAATAGAACTAGTAAGAGGTAGAGGTGGGATTTCACTTCAGGTCTGGCTACCCCCAGACTACACTGGGTCTGCACAGCTAACAGCTCTGAAGTAGAAAACTCCTTTATGCCAGTGACTGGGAGCTCCTTCACGGTGCTTCACAATGTGAAAGAACACCAGCTGCCTCAACAGGACGAGACCATGTGCATTAGCACACCTGCCTCATCTGTGCCCAATGACGAGCCTGCAGTTTAGAATAGTCTAGAGCAGAGGGAGGCCAGACTTGGTTTCAGCAAAACAATTGACAAAGGAGTGGTGGTGGGAGGGGGAGACTTATAAGGAATATAGAACATGGATCTAGGTCTGTTTTCTGATCTTGTGATTTTTCTGATGAACCAGACCTTGAAACCAACTTTAGAAGAGATTGCAATTTATAAGAGAGAGAGTGTGTGTGTGTGTGTGTGTGTGTGTGTATACACACATACCCATATACATACAATTTTGTGTTTTTATTCATATGAGGACAGATTATGGCGTGTACATGTACAAGGTGGAGTTATTGATTAGAATGGGAGAAGAGTAGGGAGAACCTGGTGAGTGATGGGGCACCTCCAGTGTCTAGTCGTCCCCCAGCATGCAATGGGGTTTATGACTTGAGTGATGGTCCTACCAAATGGCCGCACATTGCCTCTGCTGGGCCGCTGACTGATGGAGGTGAGTAGAGAGTCAGCAGCATTTCCCATGAAGAGATTCTGGAAGAAATGCCATTTGTCTGCCCAGCACTTGGAATTGGTGCTGCCTCCTCTGACGTTGCCTGAAGGAGGATCAACCTTCATTGTGGTTGTTACTCACTCTGAATGGCTTCTTTGCTTCCTTCTCTCCTTCCTCAAGGCAGGCTGCCATCAAAGCCACATGTTCCGGAGTTGTTATGAACACGCCCCTTCCTGAGCTGGCATAATACCTACTTCTGGCCTTTTCACATTCCCACAGGCCTGTGTGCTCTAGAACAGGTTTCCCAGCCTCGACACTATTGACAGTTTGGACCTGATTGTTCTTTTTTGTGGGGGCTGTCCTGTGTATTGTAGGATGTTTATTGGGATATCTGGCTTCTACCCATTGGATGCCAGGAGCACCCCTCCCTCACTGTGACAACCACAACTATCTCCAGACATGGCCATTATGTTTCCTGAAAAGAAAAATCACCCCTGACTGATCGCAGCTGTAGGTTTCCTGAGGTCATGGGCCATGTCATCTTTACATTGGATTCCTAAAGTCTGACACATAGAAAAAGCTCAGGAAAATGAATGAATGAGTGAGTGAACTTAGTAGTGAGCAGCTGCTTATGAACCAAATACACAGTTGTGGGGGTGCTGAATATGGGATAAAGGGGCTCCACATGCAGCACGCCCAGGGTGCTGTTTGGGAAGGTTGGAGAGAGGAAATGGCATGCTGCTTTTCAGGTTTGCCCAAGGATGATTCTAGTGTGTGTGTAAAGTTTTTTGTTTGTTTGTTTTACATCAGAGATTATTAATATGATGTCCTGGACTCTCTTGAGTCCCAAAGGTACTTGATAGGGGAGATTTATGAAAAGACTTCCAGGGCTTTGAATTCTCTGATACGTGTGTGTGTGTGTGTGTGTGTGTGTGTGTGTGTGTGTGTATATATATATATTTTTTTGAGATGGAATCTCGCTCTGTCATCCAGACTAGAGTGCTGTGGTGCGATCTCGGCTTGCTGCCAGCTCTGCCTCCCGGGTTCACGCCATTCTCCTTCCTCGGCCTCCTGAGTAGCTGGGACTACAGGTTCCCTCCACCACACCCGGCTAATTTTTTGTATTTTTAGTAGAGATGGGGTTTTACCGTGTTAGCCAGGATGGTCTCGATCTCTTGACCTCATGATCCACCTGCCTCGGCCTCCCAAAGTGCTGGGATTATAGGCATGAGCCACGGCGCCCGGCCGATATATTTTATGTTATATGCATTTGTACATTTTTCTGGGGAGTGATTCTCACAGGAATCTGGGATGCAAGAATGGTTAGGTGCCTTCACCTGCCATTAGTGCTGACCACAGCACCTGCCCACGGATGGCTGCCCTTGCTGGAGTCATGGAGCAGGAGCTCTGGTGACACCTGTTTCATTCACCTGTATTCAGCTGCTGCAATAAGTGTTGTCTGCCCGCATCAGAGGTAATTCTTTGCATCCTTGTCACTGAGATCACTAAATAGAAATAGGAACTGGACACATTTTGAAAGCCTTTTATAAATGCTGTGTTATTGACAGATGATGAAATGAGACTGCTTCTGTAGCAGAAATAAGTACAAATGAGTAGAGATGTTTGCTTGGCATGTTCCGTGTGTTCTTAGGGCTCCAAGATCTGTTTGTCATTCTCCTGTTGTCTCACCATCTTTCAGCAATGGGAATCATCAGATCATACAAGTTTCCATGGCAACTGAGTTTTCCGCATCATCCTCTGGCAGCCTAGGATTGTTCCCATGGCAGACTCTCTAGTGCTTTGTCCATAACAGGAGGTAGAGCTTTCATCGATCCCTTTAGAAGCTGGTCCCAAACCTAATGGGCATCTGGGTGTTCTCTCTGATATGTGCCTGCTCTTCTTTTTCGAGTTTCTTATTGATCAGCAAAGGAATGGAGCACCTACTGGGTGTGAAACACAGTGCAATGAGTGCTAAGAAATGCAAACTATAATTCCTGCTTTGCAAAGCTTTAAAAAAAAATCTTGTCACATATACACAAATCATAGTACCAGGAGGTATACAGTGGTGCAAACAACAAGACTGATGGGGTTACAAAGAGGAACTTGTTCTTCTGGCTGTATTGATCAGAGAGGGCTTCCCCAAGGAGGAGGGCTTTCATATCTTCCTTCAATAAATTGGTCCAAATTTAATCTATGGTGTACCTGAGTTCCCTGAAGCAGAAATTTATTGAGAAAGTCACAGTGTCTAAAAGAATGGGGTGTGACTCCAGGGTGCCTGGCTTGTACTTGAGAAATTGCCAAGACCCTAAGCAAGGTCTACTATAATCTTGAATTATTGTCCTAACTTTCCTCTTGCCCCCTCTGGCCACCCCTCCTGACTCCTCTAACATTCTCTTACCCCTAATTCCTGATGCAAGGCAAAATGCATCACATAGCTAAATCATTTTCATCTTTTCTTCTCATCCATTTATCAGTGTATACTGTACAAACTGTATGTATATATAAGCTGTATTTCAGCAGCCTAGGTATCTTACACTAATTTACCACTCAGCAGTATAGTTCATTATTATCAATTAATATTTATTAAACATCCACAGGGTTCATGGCCATGAATGGAGCAGCATTTCTCATTACTTCATGTTGCATTGCCGTGTTCCATTCCTCTGGCTCAGCTTAACCAGTATTTATGATCTTTCTGCCAGTTTTCATGCAGCCCTCATCTCTAGCCCAATTTCAATTAATATTTCAAAAGGAAATCCAGGAGCCATCATATTCAAACGCTTCAGTTAACACCAGATGCACTGCCTCCATTCTGTCCCTTTTCTACACTAACTTTGCAATTCTCTCCTAACGTGGAATCCTATTTGTCTGGGCTGCTCACTCTAAGACCAAAAAGTGGTTCCTCCTGGTTCCTTTACATTCCAGGCAGTTCCAGATGTTTCCTCCTCATAAATTTCAGTTTCTTAACTAGGCTTAATGGATCATAATTGTCCATTTCCGAATATGCCCCTGAGGTTTGCTCGCCTTCTGTCTTTCCACACCTTTTTGGTTCTTGGTTTTAAGCAGTTGTCTTCAGCTTGGTAAGTTTCCCAATGCAATTAATTCATTGACTGCTTTCATGCACATAGATGTGTAGAGGGAAATAAAATCATTTGGTTTGGTGAATTCTGGGGTCCATCTGTCAGAGCCGGCAGATAAGTAGGCTCAAGGGCTGTTGGCCTTTTTGTGAGGAGGAGTTGTTTTCAGAGGCCTGCCATTTTTGGAGATGGAGTGGCCATGAGGCTGGCAGTGATCCAGCTTGGGTGGGTGGACACTGAGAGCGAAGTCTTTGAAGGCACTAACTAGACAGACTGGCATGAGGCCAGTGGTGTCCTGCCTTCCTCCCGGTGTGGACTCCCGGCTAGACTGTGAGTGTGGTAGGTAGCTATGTGGAGATCTCCTGGGCCCAGTTTAGTAGGTCCCTGAGGCAGAATATCTGACCTAATTTCTGTTTGGTGAGGTACAGTGAGAAGGAAGTGACTGAAAGAGAGAGCCTGGTCTAAAGTAGTTAGCCTTTTTCATTATCTTAGAGGATTTGAGTAACTTCCCATAATTTGTCTACAAAGACAAAATCAGAATATTGTTTTCTTGTTTACTGCATCAAGGTCCTGGAAGGAGACACATTGCACACTCATGCCAGGTACTGGAGGAGAGTTTAATAAAGGGCCTCTTTAAAAGGGGTGGCATGATGTAGAAAGTGCAACAGGATAATATTGGAGCCCCCACAGCTAGAAACAGTGGGGAGTCATTGCCACTTGGCCTTGAAAGTGGCTATAGAACCGTGTGTCTATAAGGAGTGAGCCACTTGGCAGGAAATGCCACCTTAGGTGGAGGGATATAGCCAACCATGCTGGCCCTGCAGCAAGGGAATCAGGACATGAACACTCCCACCTCATTCTCCTCCCACTATCTTGTCCCCTGTTGGTACCTCCATTGGCTGAACCCAATTGGAAGCCAGGAGAATGGGGCCCATGGAGTGCTCCAGGCCCAGACCAGGGCAGGGAAGGGTGAAGGGTAGATGTGGAGAGGCCAAACGAGTATATCCAGCACACTGACTCTATAACATAATAGAATCTGCCACCCTCTCTTCTCACATTTCTGGACTGAGAAAACGCTAACCCATTTTTAATATTTTATTTGAAGTAGATTTTTGTGTGTTGTTTTCCAGTCTATTCCCTTGGCCTTGTCAATTTGGTTTCACCAGACAATGTGATGTGGCACCTTCAGAACACAAGTTCCATGTAAGCAGTGACATGGTCTTCTCTTCAACAGTCCTGATAAAAGTTGTGTGATGCTGAGGTACAGGGAGGGTGATCTAGTGGATTGTTCACTGCATTAGAACTGCATAAGCCCTTAGACTAGAGCTGGAGTTGAAGTGTTTGGTATATGTGTGGCCTTTAGCATGTTTCTTAAACTCTCTGAATATCTGTGTCTTCAATGGTGGGACACTGTGATGAGGGATGTTGTCATTAAGTGATATGAAGAACAAGGAATTATTTTGGAGGCTGTGGCACCTTATGCAAAGGAAATATGTTCTTATGATGAGAGTGGTGCAGCTCCTATCTGCTAATCTCCAAAATGTTTATCAAATATAGAAGCAGCCGTGGCAGCCTCAGGAAGAAAGCTGTATTAAGAACATGCTGTGTGCAAAGCACGCATTTTAAAGGGCACAGTGGAAATAGATTACAGCACCCTGTAACTCAGTGGAGACAGCATGAGTTGGCTGGAGAATGAGCCTGAACTGGATTTGAATCCCAGCCTCCTACTGCGTGTGTGACTTTGGCCATGTCACCTGCCTTCTCTGAGCCTCCGTGTTGTCATCTATTAGTAGAGATGATCATCTCTTACTCAAAGAGTTGTTGAGTGAATTTAGGGAAAGGACTCACAGCACAAATAGGGCATGTGGTACCGTGCCTGGCATGCAGGCTTCTCTACCCTGGAAACATGCGGACCAGCTGATGTGGCCATTCCAGATGGCAGCTTTCTTTGTCTGCACATGGAAGGAAGCATTCAGAAAAGATTTTTCTTTTATGTTTGGTTTACATATATACATATATGATGTTTAAAAGTGGAATAGCATGTCCATGATGTTATCTGCCAGAAATGTTTACCCAGGTGTTTACTACAGGTCGTGTCTAACCAACCTCAAATTCCTTTCTTCTTAGTTCAATTGCTCGGTAGTCCCCTATTAATGAGCTGTACACCAGACCTTCTTATGTGGAGCATTCTATTTTTCTGGAAATCTCAGCCTCTTACTCTCAACCCTGAAACCCAGCCAGTATCTATTTATAACAGGTAGTTTTATTCCAAAAGCTTCCAGAAGTGCCCATAGTCTTCCAGGCACATGTACAATGACTCCCTGTGCACAGGGTCCCGCTGGTTCTCCTTGCTCCAGGCTCTGTGCTCCTGATAGAATCGGACTGGATGACTGGCCAGAGGAACCCTCCTTTGTTTGTCTTATGCCTTCAATTGCTTCAAGCTCTGCCAGCTTAGAGCAGTGGGAGATGAGTTTTGGGAGGGAACTGGAGAACATTTCCCATCTGACTCCCTTTGCTGCGATAGGGGGAAAAAAGACTCAGAGGGGTCAAAATGGGAAAATTTTTCCACTACGTAGAGAGAAGGAAAGAGGAAACAGGGTCCCAGTGGCCTCTTGCCAGGCCCCAGGAATGCACCAACCCTGGGAACTGGCCCCTCGCCAGCCTCCTCAGAGGCTGCTGACTTGGGAAAACTGGCTATCTGGCTGCTGCCAAGAATGCAGACAATGGTCTTTTGGATATTCTAGCTTTTGAAAGTTTGGCTTTTGTTTTATTATCACCAAAAGGTAACATTTATTGGGCACCTATGTAAGCATGCCAAAAGATAAAATGCATGATTGGAAGTCAGTGTAACTTGAATCAGGCAGAAACACCAGGGTTCTCGTATAGTATTTTCAGCCTGCTTCTAATTCGGGCCTAATCCTCCGCTCTGGTACATTGCTACCTTAAATGCACGTGCTGAATAGTACTGAAATTCTAGAATTAAAGTTAATTTTTAAGTGCTAAACTGAGCTGTAGCATGTCACCTGGAAGTCTGGACATAAATGGAATCAGTCTGTCCAATTACCATTTGGTTGAGAAAGGACTTTGAGAGAATGAAGCACAGAACAAGTGTGTTCTGATGAAGGGAAATAGGCCACTATCCTATTGGTTATTAGCAATTGGTTCAGGACAGAGTAGCTTGACATAAATAGAACCTGGAATTCTGGGATGGAAAGAGTGGGGCCAATTAAACACCCTCCTCAGTGTGTGATCAATTTGTATGAAATAATGATAATGATGTTTTTGAATAATCAGAAGGCCTTAGAATATTCCATATGATTTTTCATTCTCATCTTAATTAGTGGAATTGATGATGATAATGTAGCAACTAACATTACAGGATACTGGATGAAACTTTTAATTTGTATTAGCTCATTTAATTTTCACAACAACTCTACAGCGAGGTACTATCATATCTTCATTGTACAGATGAAGAAGCTGAGGCTCAAGAATTCAATAACTTGTTCAAAGTCGTAGAACTTGTAAACAGCAAGGTCTATCTTGCTGCAAAGCTCATGCTGCTAATACTTGCACCATCCACATGTATTGCATGCAGATTTCAAAGCTGAGAGGAGCTGTGTGGTTTTCCTTTCCTAGAGTGACAGGTTGGTTACTCCCAGGTACCATCTTCTGTAGGGTTCAGTGCCATAGCTTCAATGGCTATTTTACAGTGGCTCTTCTCAAAGCATGTCCCCCTCTGCTTGGAGACCTTTGATTTAAATAGCAACTTAATCTCTCTTGTGCAAAGAAACCTTCCTCTGTGCTTTGATGAGAGATCCAGTGAGGATCCTAAAGTGCTGGGCAGGGGTGCCAGTCTTCAGCACTTTGCAGTTCAGGCCCCCACACCTTGTTTTAAGAAAGTTCTACTGGTGTATAAACCCAGATTTATATAACAGATACACCAGGGATTGCTTTTTCTTCTTCCCAGAAAGATTCCTCATATAACCAAGGACTCACCAGAAGATTGCTTTAAATAGTTTTTAATGCATTTTAAATTGGATTTAATTTTCAAAAATTCAATTTGCAGTTGTAGTTTCCCAGGGAGCTAAACCTCCAACATTAGACTTTTTTTCCCCCCTCTGCAAATGAAAAACAGATCACGGAGCGTATTGTGGATTTAAGCGCTTTTCTCAGGAGTCCTGAAGGGCCTGGAGAGCCTGTCATTGTGCTCAGAGGGAGTTTCCATTCGGAGGAGGAAGAGGAGAGTGACAGCTAGGGCTCCCAGGCCTTGGTTCCTCCTTGGCGGCATCTTCCTTCTTCACTCTTGACAGATTTGGGGGGGCTGATGGACAATGTGCTGTATCCTAAAGGAGAGTGGTGTCCTACCACTAATCCAGAGCAACTCTTTGGTAATTGAATATTGTTTGGAAATAACAAAAGTTCTTGTTTGAAATGAGGAATTAAGTAGGATGAGTCTTAGTATAATAGGAGCAGGAAGATGGTTCATCTTTTTTTCCTAGGTGGTTACCGGATCCCAATGAAAAATTGGAAAATTGAGTATAGTCGTTATTAGAGAAAGCATATTTGGTGTCCAAAGTCCTTTGCCCAAAGAAGGTCCGACCAAAGATCACTGCCCTTGTTGATAAGTGTGTTGCTGCAGGGCTCCTGTTGAAAGGAAAATGAAACTGGCTAATAGAAACTATGCATAGCTCTCCATGTCATAAAACAAGACCCAGCTCTGCTACTGATTAGCTGTGTGCCACCCTCAAAATCTTTAACCTCTTCTCGGCCTCTGTTTTCTTCTGGGCTTATATAAGGATCAGATGAGGCAAGAGCCAAAAGCAATTGTTTGAGAAAGTTAAAAGTCATACTGCAGAACAGTAAGAACTGTGGTGATTTGAGAACTGAAATGGGAACAGGAGTTTTAACTTGTTCACAGTTATACCCCCAGTACAGTTTAGTAGAAAGGAGTATTCCAAAATGTTCCGTGAATGACTGTGTGAAGGAAGAAATGAATAACAGTCACTATAATAAGATAAAAACAAAGGGTTGTTGCTGGTGGTACTGGGTTTACTACCAAGTAAAGCTTTATTCCCGTAAGTGCTGTGGGTAAACCATACACACTCTTGATTAAATAACCTAAACTGGCTCACTCCTGAGAGCTGAAAGTATTTCTGTCCACTCTCAGATGCCAGAAGTAGGCTCACCCATCTGGACGTGATCTAGGATCATTTCAGATGCCTGCCGTCGCAAAATAGAGCAAGGGAAAGGGGCCAACTTCCATCCAAGTCCCCTTCTCTGTAGGGAGCTGCCTTACTCTCCAGGCACACTTGGAAGCTTACCACTCACCCATTCATTTGTTCATTCGTTCATTCATTCATTCATCACACATTCATTGAACACCTCATGTCCAAAGTACTCTGCCTCTATTAAAATTTTGAAACTATTACTATTCTTTAAAATATGTTTTTCTTGAAATATCTGCAGTGCTTCTGTCATAGCTGTGGTGTGTGCTCCTTGAGAGTCACTGGGGTGGAAGGCTCAGAGGCTCACTGCATGAGGGAAGGCTTGGTCCTGAGTCTTTCTCTGCTTTGACCTTTTATGAATATGAAGGGTATGATGTAGGCGTATGGCATACAGAGGAAAGAGGGTAGAAGACTGAACGGATTTTAAGACTAGGATGAATCTCAGGACAAGCAGTGCGATAGCTCTATATCTATATCTATATCTATATCTATATCTGTATCTATATCTGTCTATTGTATTTGGCCAAAGGAAGGAGAAGTCATCAAACAACACCTCCACACACACTAGAGGGCTGCCTTTGATCCAATGTTCTCTCCACTCTCTCAGTCCCTTGGAAATCAGCCACCATTTGTGTGGAGATACAAGATAAAAAAGAACCCATGCCCCATAATGTATGCATGGAGAAGAGGTAGCAAAGGGTCACTGTAGTGTCAGATCACAAGCCAAGTCATGGCATTTCTTCCCCATCTCTGAAACTAGATAAGTCTAGAACATTTAATTAGAGGCACATACAAACTAGATGCAGATATGAGTGAACTAGCCAGACAGGGACATAGGTGGAGTCTTGAGATACTGGGGAAACCCAAGGCTTTCTTCTGGGCTTATGTTAAGGATCACCAAAGCAGCAATCACTGGAAATTATCACAGCAAGTGAGGTGAACGGACACTTAAGGATCTAGGGAACCTGAAGGCTCCTATGAAGCAAAGACTACATGTTGAGTATTAGATGTTAATATCACTTCTCTGTTGAATTTTGTGATTAGTGTTTTTGTCACATGATTTAGAAATTCCCAGGAGGACTAGAAAATTCTAAGATGTCATGTAGTGCTATTTCCTGAAACTAATTATCTGAGAGAATTCATGAAAACTTGAATAGAGTAAGATTTCTCACTTGAATGAGATTCACCGTCATCCAAGAGAATGTACAAATTGATCCTTTAGAAAAGTTAATAGCTTAGCTATTGTTAATATTTACTAGTTAGCTATGAACAGAAGAATGAATCAGATCAGGATTTCTGTCTGTATTCTTTGTATACACACCTAATACGTTGACTAAAAAATGAATGAACACAACTTTAATTTTGAGTATATGACTAAAATGGATGAGCTCTTCATTCACATCTATAATGCAAATAACATATTCTGATTAGTAAAGTTAACTCGAAATTACTGGAATCTCAGCTAAAGACCTGTTGGTGGAATCTAAGTTCCAGTACTTCTTTTAGGTGAAATCTTCCAAAAGAAATCATTTCTATATCTCAATTACTAAGCTTCCCTAGATTGATTCAACAGAATTAATTAAGGACTCAATTTTATAATGACACAGGTAGATATGCTGTGATCGTTGGTGTATGAGTCTAGCCAACTCATTTAGATCACAAGCTTCTGTAGGACAATGTATTTGTAGTCATCATTCCGTGTCCTCAGCTTATACTACAATGCCCAGCACACAACAGAGCTCAGTAAATACTCGATGGGTAAATTTCTCTGTCTGTGGGCTCCACACGTCTGGTCCCAGGTTTGTCACTAATTGGTTGAGTTCCTCTGGAGAAGTCTCAGTTTTCTTCTGAGTTTTAGCTTTGTCTTCTTGACTGTGTAATCAAAGGATGGAGCCCAGCAATCTGTCAAGTTCCTTGGAGCTCAATGATTCTATGATATCAAGTGCCTAGCACAGGATGAGGTCCTGCAGGGAATACTGAAGAAGAAGGAAAACACAAGGTTCCAGCCATCAAAGTGTTCCAAGTACAACTCTAGAGATGGTGTTACTAGGACTAATCAAGTGTAGGGGCCCCGTCCCTGTGTTGTATTTAAGTAAGGAATAATGGAAATGTCTATGATGGAATTGCAGGCATCAGTTATTAGGGAAGAGAGATATTTTATAGGGAAAAAAATCTGTCACAAGTACATCACTGTCCTAATAAACTTACGTATAAAGATGATCCTGAAGAAAATTCAATATAGATCATTTGTACTACTGTCTGAAAATGAGGTATTTGCTTAAATTTCTTTCAAATGTATCGAGATAAATTTTAAAAAATTAATTTGCAATCCTACTTCAATGTTTGAACTCCCCACTTTGTCCAAAGCTGCTCTATTAACTTTATAATCAATTTAGGGGTGCTGTTTTGCTGAGGCCAGTGTTGCCTCATTAGGATGTGGCCATTACAGTTGCCATTTGGGTATTTGAGATAAGTTATTGCCGTGTCTGGTTAGCAGACCTCCCATGTGCTTTGTCCCACAGAAGTCTTCAGGTTTCCAAAATGCTGTAGCAGAAAGACAAGTGTTATTGGAAAAGTGTCTCTGGTGTGATGAGCATGCTTGAGTTGTAAGTTAGAAGGTAAAGTTTGTCAAAAGTTACAATTCTGTTAAGTTCAGAGGGATAAAACCTCATTGATTTGGAAGATTTGAGGTAGGCTTTCTGACTTATTCCTTTTTTAGAGAGCAGAGCATACATCTTTTCAAATTCATATTATTGTTGAATTAATTACTACTAGAATTTATCCTCGGTCTGTTTTTCCAAACAAATAGATCACTTGTAATTGCATTGCTTTGCAAATCTAAAATCACATCCACGTTCTTTTTTTTTTTTTTTTTTTTTTTTTGAGACGGAGTCTCGCTCTGCCACCCAGGCTGGAGTGCAGTGGCCGCACATCCACGTTCTTAAAAGCAGTTTGTCCTTTTTATAAGATTCTGTGTTTTCCCTGCAAGATGATGCAGATTTTAAATTAAATGATAGAATACATTCTAGATACATTTCTAGGTAATCAAGCCCAGACTTGGAAGTGTTTACAGTGCTTGCTCTTCTAAATCCTTGTGAATGACCAGAGAAGCTATTTGAAAAATGGTGTGTCAGAAACAAATTGGGATCCATTCATTTCTGAAAATCAAAGAATTTGCAAAATGAGAACACCTGGGCCAGGCACGGTGGCTCACGTCTGTAATCCCAGCACTTCGGGGGGCCGAGGTGGGCGGATCATGAGGTCAGGAGTTCAAGACTAGCTTGGCCAACATGGTAAAAACCTGTCTCTACTAAAATTACAAAAATTAGCTGGGCATGGTGGTGCGCACCTGTAATCCCACCTACTCGGGAGGCCGAGGCAGGAGAATCGCTTGAACCCGGGAGGCGAAGGTTGCAGTGAGCCAAGACTGTGCTACTGCACTCCAGCCTGGGCGACAGAGCTAGACTCCATCTCAAAAATAAAAAATAAAAATAAAAAATAAAATAAGAACAGTTGGACTTTTATGTCACTTTTCCTCGGCACTGAGTCTGGTCTGGTTTTTCTGGTATGCCCACTGATGAGGTGGCAAGAAGATGTGTCCACCTGGTGTTGGTTTCTTTGCATGGCCTTTTGAAAATGTATTTATGATATTCTATCTAGTTTGTGCATTTTTAGAACCCACAGACGACTGAGACAGAAAGACTTGGGTATTTCCCTTTTCTATGATAGACGTTTAATGTGCAAGTAAGTTTTGCAAGTTAAATATTTATCTCATGTCCACATAATAAAAAACTTCTTCGTGAAAGCTGGCTCATTTTACCAATTTGGTACTGGGTCCCAAACCAAAAAGCAGCTCGTAGTCCTTTGGTATGAGCCTTTGTGTGACTTTAACCACATCTGCAAAAGTTGCAAACAAAATGATAAAGCCATTTATATCTGGCAGCCGCAGTCCAGAATTGAAATGTTACTGAAAACTTCGTAGTATTACAGAGCCACCTACTCCCCATGCAAAGTAAACTGTCTTGTGTTGGCCACCTGTATTAAGCTCAGTATTGCCAGCTAGCAGTTCCTTGATTCAGGAGGTCACCAACCCAGGCATGACTGCTAGATTTCCGAAAGGAGTGCATTATCCTTGGAGCCATAAAACAATTGTATCTGTGGAAGCCAAGATAATGACTATCAAAGCTTGGGAGGTAATTGTGTCAAACTGCCAGGTGCGAGTTGATCACCTCTTGGAGAAAGAGTACAAACTCCTTCACCTTCTCTGCACCTGCAGGTCAGCACAGTTGAATGAAAGACATGGTGAAAATCACTTCCTTCTTTTACAGTATGTCTTTGCTGTGTTTACTCTTCTTTCTCTCCCTCTCTCCCTCCCTGTCTCTCTTCTTTTTTTCCTTTATTTATTTTTACGAATGCATAAAAGTTGTACATATTTATCTTTCATTTTTTTCCCATTTTTCCCTTCTCCCTCTCTCCCTATCATTCCTCTTTTCTCCTTCCCTCTCTTCCTTCCTCCCTGCTGCCCTTTTCTTCTTGGCTGCTTTCCTTCCTGCCTTCCTTCCTTCCATCCTTCCATCCTTCCATCCTTCCTTTTTTCTCATTCTTTCCCTTCCTCCTCCTTTCTCATCCTTTCTTTCTTTCCCACTTTTACTCTGCTTCCTCTATTTCTCCCTCATACACATCCTGCCTAACTGCATGTAAATGTAAATATCCTGAAAGGAATCCAGGAACATGTCTGGATCCGTTCTCCAGCCTTTTTCAGCAGTTTGCTCTGACCCTACCTTCTGAATGATGAAGCTCTGGAAACAACCAGAGCTTGCTCTTCAACACAGTAGCCACAGCTGTCAAAGGCTAAGCTTTTACAAAAACAACCACAAACGAGGGGTCTATGTTCCTTATGGATATATTTTTTTCCTCACAAAAACCGAAATCACTAAAACCTAGCATGAAATTTCAAAGGCTTGGTCCCTATGAGAAGCTACAAGATCAGAGGAGTGGAGAATTTTGAAGCCAGAAGGTTTATTGGATATCTGAATAGATATTAGACATAAGCATGGCTCTGGGGGCTGGATTTGCTCATTTTCAACATTGAGGGTTGTGTTACCTGGGGTTCTTTCTATCTCTGAGAACACAGAGATAAAATCCCCAGTGGTTATTTCTGTATTGTTTACCAAAGACAGGGGCCTGTATCTAAGCATGGTTAGCTCTGCTTTGAACTTCTTCTTTGCCTTCTTCCCTTCTGGTCACAGTCATATATAAAATTTGGGAACGCTGAAATTGCCCAAGGAACCAACAAACCTACTGGAGGACTAAACAACTGCCACATGGTTTCTGTGCTCGGAAGCAGCAGGCAGCGGATCCGCTTCTGTTTGAAGCAGCTTTCTCTTATACAGGACAAGGATCCTCTAGGACAAGGCCATTAGTGAGAAGCCAATGTCTCTCTGAGAAGGAATGTCTCGGAAAGTGAAGGGAGGCAGTGCCATTGTCAGCTCCCTGTTACCTCCCAGGAATCTTCCTAATGGGATGCTCTGTGGTAGGGGTTTGGGCTGTGAAACCCTATTTGTGAGCATCTTATTCAGCCCATTCATAGCTTGCTCCTGACTGAAACTTGGCATGCTGAACTCTCAGGCAGGAAGCCATAGCAACCCATTTAATACCAATGCTAAAAACAGTCTCCTTGTAATTAAGGGAGTATTAAGAAAACAGAGCTTCTGCCTCATTTTGGCCCAAGCTCAAAAGCTGATAGGCTGTGTTGTAGTAGGGCTTTTTATTTTTTCTTAAATCAAATTGTGACAGTCCTTTATCCTTGAATGTAGATGAGACACTCCTGATATTTGGGAAATAAATGTGTTGCGTCCAATTGTCAATGCTAATCTTTTAAAATTGGCGATCGCTTTAGCTCAGTTATATGCTCTATAACCCTATCAATCTGTATAGTGCTCAGTTTCCATGGGAATAAGCTTTGCACATTCATTCAGCCCAGAATATGAATTAATTCGGGAGGCTGTGGTTGTGCTGACAGTAAGTGCTAAGTAATTCTCCTGATAATTGGAAATAGCATCTGTGTTGCTTTGTTAGAGAAACATTTTCCTGTTTTGTTGTTATTGTTTTTCTCAGATGTCTAATCTTATGGTGCCTACTTTTTGCAAGAAATAGTTCTTTGCAAATAGACTTGGGAAGTTTTTTTTTTAATAAAACAACTCTGAATCTATTATAAGAGCCTCAATGGCTCTTCTCATAGGTGGTCAAGTTTTACCGAATAGATGCCAATTTTCCCAGTATAGTAATTCTCCAGCTTGAGCATACACGAACATCAGAATCACCTGAAAGACTCATTAAAACACAGATTACTGGCTCTAACCCCAGAGTTTCTGATTCAGCAGGTCTGAGTGAGGCCATGAATTTGCATTTCTAACAAGATGCTGATACCCATGCTGCTGGGCTAGAGCCCACACCTTAAGAATCACAGTTCTAGTGAATGTGAAGCTGCTACAAAGCTCCAAAAGCATTTTTGCAGTAGTTTCTATGTGCTTGGTACAGTCCTAAATTTTATGAGATGCATTTTCTGTCTTGATAATGTATAAGTTACATGCAAAATCAAGAGGAATAAACAATTGGTCCTATAAATGGCCAAGGAAATGGAGATGAACATGAGCTGAAGGACTCAACAGACTTTGAAAAAGATGGATTGGAACTGACCATAAAGGATAATGAGAAATGGAACTTTCAGAAGGGTAATTTTCAGTCAGAAATGAACAATTAGCCCAGGATTTGGTTCCAGGGGTGCCTGTGTATCGCCTACAGGGTTAACAGTTTCCTACGTGAGGAGGGTTTCCCTTTTTCTGCAAGGTTTTATTTTCTTTGTAATCCCTTTGTAATCAATCAGGGACTCAAAAAGATTCAAGGGTTGATTTGTTAAGCAAGTAACGTCTGCATGGCTGTAAATAATGTCAAAAAGTCTGCCTGGTTTATTAACATCATCATCTCCAAAAGCATTTTGTTAGATACATTTGACTGAAACAGTGATTTAAAAAATTTATAGCCTTGAATACTGTCAGATATTGTGCATGTTCCTGCCTTGAATAAACTTCTGAGTAAACACACGATCTCTCAAAGCAAGTGTGTTGTTTAATTTAATTTAGATTTTGAGACATCCTGACACTATAAGAGGCAGGCATAAAATTTTGCTGGAGAGTAACCAACATGGAAATATTTTACTATTAGTATATTTAAAATGTAATTTTCAGCTGGTAATTCTATCCAGATCTACTATTTACACTACCCACATGAGTTAGCAGGTTTATTCCTAGATATGACTAGTTAATCTTCCACCTTGCCCCTCCACAGACATGTCTCTGGATTGAATCCTTCTATACCATCCTGTTATTCAATAGTTTGGAGCTTTTTGTGTGCCTGAGTGACTATAGTCCTTCAAAAACTGGCTGTCATGAAACAGTAGTTGCAGTAACGAAGGAGCTGCTCTGTCGCTGGGCTTTACAAATCTTGGATGAGTCTAACAATGGTTTGAGGGAGGTAATGGCTGGTTTCCAGTTTATTCTGCATGTGTAAATCTGTACACAGTCCCTATGCCTGCTGCACTAAGAGTTGGTGTGTTTCAGTGCTAAGCAACTGGTTTTCCTATGCAATCAAGATTGCCTTTCGGAATCGCATGTGGGGTCCAAGTGTCGAGGCAACAGGTCAAACTCTGTAAAATATTTGCAGAGATTCATTGTGAGCCAAAAATGGATGAGAAATGGACTGTGACATAGTCCCAGGAGTTCCTGAGAACATGGGCCCAAATAGTCAGGCTACCGCTTGGTTTTATACGTTTTATGGAGACATAAGACATCAATCAATACATGTAAGATGTATGTTGGTTCGGCCCAGAAAGGCAGGACAACTCAAACTGGGGGCTTTTAGGTCATAGGTGAATTCAAAGATTTTCTGATTGGCAATTGGTTGAAAGAGCTATTATCTAAAGACCTGGAACCAATAGAAAGGACTTTCTGGGTTAAGATAAGGGGTTGTGGAGACCAAGGTTTTGTCATGCAGATGAAGCTTCCAGGTAGCAGGTTTTAGAGCTCTTATCAGATCTTAAAAGATGCCAGACTCTTAGTCAGTTCTCTCTTAGATCAGGGAAAAGACCTGGAAAGGGAAGGGGATTCTCTACAGAATGTAGATTTTCCTCCACTTTGCAGGGCCATTTCAAAATATGTCAAAAAAATATATTTTGGGGCAAAATAATTTCTTTTGGTGCCTGTTCTCTGTCATGTATGGCTATACCAGAGTCAGGCTGGAATTGGTTGTCTTATTGCTATAAAAAGTCTGTTTTATCAGTCTTAAGATCTCTGCTTTAATGTTAAGACTGGTCAGTTGTGCCTGGTTTCCATAAAGAGGAGGGCATAATGAGGCGTGTCTGACCCCACCTTCTCATCATGGCCTGAATTAGAGTTTCAGGTTTACTTTGGAATGCTTTTGGCTAAAAGGGGGCTCATTCACTTGGTTGAGAGGCTTAGAATTTTATTTTTGGTGTACAGACAGAAGTATGGAAAATGGATTGAAGGGAGGCAGGACTTGAGACATGGAAACTGGCTGGAAAGTATTTCTATTGGTTTAGGGAAGACTCAAGAAAAGGTGGAGCTGAGGCCATGACATGGAAACGCAGAGGAGAAGGAGAAGGCCATTATGAGAGAAAAAACTGAGATATCTTGGTAAACAAAGGTAAAGGTAAAGCCCTAAGCCCAAGATTTTGGATAAGACAGAAATTAGACCCCGATAGCGATGTTGTTGTTCAGTCTGTATGGTTTTTGACTATATAAGAATGAACACTTAAGGTACAATGAAGGGTCCGTCTCAAAGTGCAGAGGCAAATGGTAAAACAGAAATGGAAAGGGGCCCTATATGTGCCTCTTACTCCTGATTCCAGGGTCTACATCACTGCCAGCGGCACCATCTCTGAACAAGAAGGCCAACACATGAGTTCCACAGAGACCAAGTTAAAGGGCTACCAACTTTTTCTCACAAACCCAAACTTTCCTGATGTCAGAATGATTTCTTGGGCGAGTAAGAAAATCTTGACCTCTCTCCCTTTGCCTTATTGCCTCCCAGAGAGTGATAAATGCCCTTGGGTCATGGAGAGCCAGGGAGCAGCTGGCCTTGGACCTTTCAGGTGCTCCTTTTGTCACTATTTTTTCTGCCTGATCTTTGTCACGTCATTTCATCAGTCTGCTCACTCTTCTTTCTTGAGATGGCATTGCCCATTCTAATTTATCACTCTTCTCTGTGCTATAAGCAAATGGAAACATTAGCTGTGTAAAATAACTAGTGAAACATGTTTAATTGTGTAGATGATGATGACTGAACACAAACTGCTTTGCAACTGTGATATAAAATGAACCTGGAATTAAGCAGGGAAACTCAAAACAGGATTCTCATTTATTCATTCCTGTTTGGGTTTTGTTTCAATATTTGTTAAGTACCTACTATGTGCCAGGCACTGTTCTCAGTGCCTCCCATGGTGCCTACAGGTTGAGTTACAGAATATTTTAGTAGTACCCAAACTATTACCAGTTTTCATATGCTTGCCAATATCATGGTGAGGGTTATGTGATAGTCTTGAAAAAGAAGAGTATGAAGGTATTAGTATTTAGTCACTGGCTAATGGTAATTGTTATTTATCAGCTACCTTTTCCCTATGCCCAGTTTCTTCCTGCTTTATGGATCTGTTGTATTGACATGCATGCCTGTCAACTGTTATACATCTGGCTCTCTCCAAAACGCACTGAAGTGTAATAGCAAAACGTAAATTCTGTCAAGGCCAGAGTACATTTAGAATTGCATAAAGTCCCTGAGTGTGTCTATTAGGGCGCAGTGACCTTCCCTAGCTACACCCAATTTTACACTGCCACTTGGTGAGATATTTTTAATGTCACGTGAACTGTTTCAGGTAGAAGATCTTAAGCTGAAATAAATACAGAGTAATTTGTCACATTTGCCAGTGCAGAGGTTGTTAATGACCTTCATCTTGGAAAGAAACGCATTGTTTCCTGATAGCCATGTGCTGAGTCACATGTACCTTAAACTCTGGCCCTCCCCCTTGTGCTTTCTGTTCTGGGCAACAGCAAGATGGCTCTCACCACTCCCTGGTCTTCCAGTCCAGGAAGCAGTTGTCAGAGAAAGGTACTGAAGCACTGAATCTACGAATTCCTTGTTAAATAAATGGTGGGTTCATGTAATTGGATTTTATATTAGATCAACAAGAGTTGAAAATCACAGGATCAGAATTTTAGAACAGAAAATGCCTTCTTCTTTCCATATACAATCTTACAGATTATGTATCTAACATCCCTGTGAGATTGGCATGGTCATTGCCTATTTTATAGATGAGGAAACCGAGGCTTGGAAGAATTAAATTACTTTGGTTCTTGGTCATATAGCTAAGTGGCAGAACCTAGAAGGGAATCTGTTTATGATCATTCCAGATCCATTGAGTTTTGGAGTGTGTTGTGCTCCCATCAGAGACCTTGGACAGAAAGTGTTATGTTATAAGGTACTATGAAATAGAACTGAAAATCACAGGCACAGTCCTGCTTTCCTCAAGAACCCACAGACCTGCTGGCCTCACTCCTGTTCCCAAGCACTGTCTTCATATACCACATCTTCTTTACAACTATACCATAAGGTACCAGTGTTGTCATCCCCATTTTACAATTGAGGCTGAGAAACTAGTTTCACTTATGTGGTGAGTGGTGGGGCTGAATTAGTGGGTGGTGCGAATCTTTCTTGACTCCAAAGCCCATATCACCGAGGGCTTCTCTGGTGACAAGATAGACCTTAAATAACACATGCGCGCGTGCACACACACACACACACTCGATCTGGCATAGGACACAGGTGGAGCAGGGACTGGGGGCAGGATGGGAGATGCATCAGAGATGGGAGCAAGCATGCTGGCCTGGAGTGGCTGGGAAGGCCTTACAGAAGAGCTTGCAGGGGCAGGAGCTCCTGAAGAAAGTAACATAGAGAAGAAATGGAAAAAGCCCTGTTCACCATATGAGCAGTAAAAATGCATGAAGGATATTTATACACAGATTTATTGCAGAGAAATACATATTTTCACAAGCTTCTGTCAACAGAAATAAACAAATTACAGACCCATATGTGGCAAACAATATGCTGAACTTCTGACCTAACAGGCTCTGCAGGAAGTGGCTACTGTCTCTTGCCTTCATCTCAGCTCTGTCCATTTGGCTAAAGAGCCACTTTGGTCATCTCGTGGCCCTTCAGCTATACTCATATATCCTTAGCAGAAAGGCTAGCTATTCCTTCGCATCTTGTCAAAACTCTCTCCGTCACTTCATAGGGACAGAGAAGAACAGATCTATTCTGATGTATTATGGAAAAGGAATAATATTCTATCTGATGTCACGTAGAACATCAGAACAGAGATGATATTTTGAATTTTAGATAGGGTCTTTTGCCATTGCCCTCTGCTGTTCCTGTCTTTCCTTAGCCTACATTTGCTTAGAGATGTTCTTGGTTTTAATCATAACCTTGGTGATGCTGTTGGACTTCTCTGCATACAACATTGTTACCATGGGGCAGGTCTTAACCTCTTTGCTCCACCACCCTTCCAGACAGCCTTCCCTGACCACCTTATTAGAAACAGCTCATGCTGGGTGATCAAGAACCCCAATTCCTGTGATAGTTGTATTCAGAACAATGGTCATTCCCTGACATTGCATTCCTATTTAAGTGTGTATTATCCATCTCTTATACAAGGTGGCAACCTCAAGAGCAGCTGTATTGCCCATTCTCTGATGCCTAACATGGCATACCGTAAATGCCCAAGAAATATTTATTGAACACATGAATGAATGGATGGCTATTGAATGATATGAGTATGAACGCATAGATGAATGTGAGATCACTATGAGAATTTCTCATCTTTTCTGTCTCTTACATCCAAATTCTTTGCTTCCATTTCCACATCTTGCTGTTTCCCTGAAGTTTCCTCTGGTTCTTTTGGAAAAGTAACCAGGCTTACCTACTTTAGACCCCTCCTTGAGGAAAACGTACTGCTCTTAACAGAAATCATAAAACTCATATTATAAACTTGGCAAATACAAAGCAAACAGCCAGAGCTGGAGTCCACAAAGAAAACTTGGCTAAAAATGCATATTTCCTTGGAAAAACTTGTAGTCAACTGTGTCAGTTCTGTTTTCCTGGGGCTAGCAGCCTGGGTCTGCCTCATTCTGTCCAGTGCTATGAAAATACTGGTGTGTGCTCAGTGATTGCCCATGAGATGCTTCCTATCCCAGTGTCCTCACTTGACTTTGCTTCTGATCACGTCCTCATCCCTTAGCTTGGGACCTTTTCACCCTTATGCCGACAGTGCAGAAATAGAGATAGTGTTTTGAATTTTAGGTGGCATATTTTGCCTTTGCCCTATTCTATTCTTGTCTTTCCCTAAGTTTCATTTGTTTAGAGATGCTCTTGGATTTAATCATAACCTTGATGATACTCTTGGACTTTCCTCCACATAACACTGTTACCACAGGGCAGGTCTTAACTGCTCCCTCAGTAGACATAAGAAATCTAAAAACAGTGTTGGTAGGATTTGTATGTGTTGCTTTTCTGGATCAGCTTTGGAATCACCTGGGAATAGATGTTCTCTAAAGGATCTAGAAAAACTAACATTGCCGTGACTACTCTCCATGGACCACATTTGGCCTGGCCGGGGACCAGACTCCCCTCAGGAAATGAGAGTGAAGGTTGCTCAACACTTGGGCTCTACCCAACTCTAGGGTTATAGCCATTGATGCTGGGCAGAGGGAGAGCTCTGTCATGAGTGCTCCTCATTTGGACACTCGGGAAATTATGTTGAAAATGAAAAGATGCCAAAGGTTGTTCCCTGACCATTTGTAGAACTGGGATTCTGTTTTGGAGACCTTGTGGCCCCTGTTCTGTTAGCATCCTGAGGCTATTTCCCCTCAGCCTTCTCCACAACCACCTTTGCCTGGTGCCCTGGAAATCTCCCCTTCAGAGCCCAGCTAGTTCCGGGTGTGAAATCTGATCCATAGATTTACAGAGTTGGTTATCACAGTTTCTACCACTTAGGTGGAACCTTTGTGTTTCTGTGTGTTCTGTTTTCCTTGGAAGGTCCTTAGGTACATTTCTGTCACCATGTCTATTTCAAAGGGAATGATCCAGTGTCCAGGGCCTTGAGCATTTAGCCAGATTGACTCAGTACCCTGCAAAAACAAATACAAACAAACAAAAATCTCTTGTGTTGTACCGTGATTTTATTGCATGAAGATTTAGGTCATTCAGGGTTTACTTTAAAATACAGACAAGTAGTTACCTGGACAAATAAAATGAAGGGGTTCAACGGAAGATTGTATAACTTTAGTGCTATTTAAAAATCCTAAAAATAAAATAAAAAAATAAAAATAAAAATCCTATGATTCTATTTTGCTGTAAGAAGACTACATCAATGTGTATTAGAAGTAAAAATTGCCCCTAAAATATCATTCTATCAAAGCCTTGCTTCCATACAGAAACTCACATGAATCCTTCTAAATGGATGACTGTCTATTCTCCAGCTTCTGCTAGGACGGATCCCCTATTTAACACATGTTTGACTCTCTGTCTGCCTGAATATCAAATAGTCCCTCAGAGCCTCCTCTCACTCAGGATGATTTGTCCCTTGGGGCCCTTTCAACTAATCTAACCCCCGTGTCTGCAGAAAAAGCAGACATTGTGTGTTAGGTTCCTCATTTCAGATAAGTATGTATGCCTATAGCTTCTGTTTGTTAACTAATTTCTCAGCACAGTTCAAACACAGAAGAACCAAAGGAAACATCTATCTTCCTATGGGATTGCCAAAATGGAGATGTACTATGTCCCCCTTAACTAACCCCCAACTTTTTCTGAGATTGTGTCTCCCTCTGTGGCTCCGGCTGGAGTGCAGTGGCATGATCATGGCATACTGCAGCCTCAAACTCCTGGTCTCAAGTGATCCTCACACCTTAGCTCCCCAAGTAGCTGGGACCACAGGCATGCACCACCATGCCTGGCAATTTTTTTTCTTTTTTTTCTTTTTCTGAGACGGAGTCTCGCTTTGTCACCCAAACTGGAGTGCAGTGGTACAGTCTCAGCTCATTGTAACCTCCATGTCCTGGGTTCAAGTGATTCTCCTGCCCCAGCCTTCCACGTAGCTGAGACTACAGGCAAGTGCCACCATGCTGGGCTAATTTTTGTATTTTTAGTAGAGAAGGGATTTCACCATGTTGGCCAGAATGGTCTTGATCTCTTGACCTCATGATCCGCCTACCTCAGCCTCCCAAATTTAATTTGGTAGAGATGGGGTCTCCCTATGTTGCCCAGGCTGGTCTCAAACTCCTGGGCTCAAGCAATCCTCCTGCCTCGCCTCCCACTGCACTCAGCCTGCTCCTTTTTCTGAAGGGAGGGGTAAGGGAAACACTCCACATGCCTAGACTTGATGGAAAAATGTGCGTCTGTTGCCCTAGGGAGCTCTAACTATAAAATTGGAGTCCCAGTTTAAAATGTTGAGATTTACTCACTAATTGGTCTACATTAGGGATTTAAGGCTGATTTTTCCATGCTGGATAGAGCTCTAGTCAATGTCTGATCAACTGCTACCAGCCTTTGCTGGAAGCCCTTTGACCAGCCCTTGCTAGAGGTCTTTTGGTTTGGTTGGTTTGTTTGTTTTTCATCAAAGATGATATGGTGATTCAGGAGGTCAAGGGACCTGAGAAAATCAAACAAAAACCATTTCTCCAAGCTAAGTAAAGCATCCCATGAATATAATATTAACAATAAGAATAGATAATATATATTAAGCACTTAATCTGTGCTATGCACTTTGACAACTACATTTAAAATTCATAACTGCATTTCTGTCTCCATTTGAGAAATATTTTAAAAATTAAGATCAGGGAGAGATTAAGGTATATACCAAAGGTCACAGATCAAACACTCAATAAAGTGAAAATGCAGTTCTTTCTGGCTCAGTATCTGACTTTTTACCTACATACTAAATGGCTTCTGTTGAAGCCCATGCACTCTGCCATCTTGAATTTGTGATCCTTGGCAAGAACCTACAGGGAGACTCCGTGAAAGACAGGGGGAATTTGATGGTTGTGGGTCTCTGCGAACTGGACTTTAGGGCTTTCTGGGTGCTGTTGCTGTAGCTTGTGGGGGTAAGACCACTTTCTCACCATCC
Organism: Papio anubis; assembly: GCF_008728515.1. Taxonomy (NCBI): domain Eukaryota; kingdom Metazoa; phylum Chordata; class Mammalia; order Primates; family Cercopithecidae; genus Papio; species Papio anubis. The sequence continues at coordinate 17,976,135 of NC_044985.1, read as the reverse complement.
TCTCAGGCAGCTGTTCTAGGATAGGGGAAGGAGATGGCCATGAAGCTGGGTGTGTTTCTGTTTTCCTCATCTTCAGACCACTGAATGCCCTTCTCCAGGGGACTGATACATAAATACATGCAGAGTACATCCAGTGTTTCTCCCAACTCCCCACTGCCTAATAGCCACATTCTATACTTTCATACAATGTGACATTTTTAGAATCAGGATGAATTTTTAGAGACCGCTTAATCTCTATTGCTTCCACCCCCTGACCATTCTATGGTAGCGGCCTGGAGATGGTAAGGGGTATGCTCTAGAAAACACAACTAATTAGCAGCAGAGCCAACAACATCCTTGATTTTTACAGCTTCCACTACAGTGCCCTTTTGACACCACCATATCATTTCTCAGAGGTAGACTTTTCAAATCCTGCCCTTTCTTTTTTGCCTTCCTGCTTATTTTAAATTTCTCATTGTTTAAAATCATCTCCTCCCTAGTCTCTCTACTCCTCCTAAGTTTTCCTCATTTTTCCCTCCATTGTGTCTGTAACTCTTCCTGTGCTATTTTTGAAGGCACACGCATGTTGAATAATGTCCATTCCTACAGCCAGTGCGAGTTTGTATTTTCTTTGTGGTTGGGGAGGGTATGAAAGAAATGTGGGCTATGAACAGCTGTTTCTGAGTTCTCCAAACAGGAAAATGCCCTGGGCTATTTTTGAGCCAGTCTTTCAAAGACACAGGGCTGGGCACTGCCTTTTACCCCTGCAGTGTGCTGGGCTGTGTTTTCCAGGGTGCGATTCATAAAAACTGGAGTCATTGTTTCTTCAAGGGCTTGTTTCCCTCAAAGAGGGTCCCAGCCAATGACAGCTCTTATGAAAAAGTGTGGGAAGACTGAATTACAGGAAATACAATGACCCGTTGAATGAACTGGTGTCCATCAATGATTCTAGTGAATAGCTTACTAATTGTTTTTATGAGAACAAAAACAAACAGCTCCTCATAATGCCTGACCCTATTTAGTTACATCAAAATCTTGGCCTTCTGCATAATTGCCGAGAGAAAAAAAATATTTTTAGACGTTCACCACTCAAGCTGTCACAGAATCAAAATTTCTGATAATCTAATGAGGTGAATTCAGCTGACTGAACCGATTTCTGTGATTCACATGTGTTGAATGCTAACCCATCTGTAATTTCCAATTCTGTTTCAGACTGTATGTTTAAGGGCTTTCCTACTTTAGATCTCAGGTAGGTATGGGAGGGATGGCCAACAATGTACTTCAGGTGATGGAACAAATGCTTGTCATCACTGTCACACAACTAGCCTCACTGCACGGGGGTTTGAGATTTCATCCCGAAGGAATAATGAAGATGTCGATGCAGCCACTGTTGCTGATGAACAGCAACAACAGTGAAATATTTCAAATGCAATTGAACAAAGAACTGAAGTGTCTAACCTAAGACCTTTCTTCTTTAAAAACAAGTGAAAAAAGGCATGTGATGTCTACCTACTTCATCATTTAGTATAGTCACTGGCAAGTTGGCTTTCTGAGAAAGAATGCAATGGACTATACAGAATAAGCAGAGACCAGCTGTGTTCTGTTCTCTTCTGTGTGATCTATTCCATGTATTCTCCTCCATGTAACATATTCTTTGTGGACTTTGTCACTATCAGTGTTTACACAAGCAGTCCTTTGCTATAGACAGGGATTCAGGGAGACGGGTCGGGGGCAGTGCGTGTACACATTTTCCAATTAACTGCATGACTGTAGAGTGATTCACTCAATCCCCTTAGCCCATAGTTTATCCTTTCAGATGGGCATGTGATACAATACATCATCCCATCTGCCTCAAAGAGTTGTTGCATGTATCATCTGTGCAACTGACCCAAAGACATACTGGAAAGTTACAAGTGTTGCCTCAGTGTAAAGAAACAACTTGTTAGTAGAGTTGATTAATATTGGGCTGACACTCATCTCCCCACCCCCAGTATTCAGCAAATAAAATACCATAGAAGATGTTTTCCATTACTGGTGATATATTTAAGTGAGTTATCCATATACTGTTGGGTTCCTTTGTAACCAACATACACTTGGGCTGAGTTAATAGTTCATTTTGTGGCCATGAAACACTTTTTCTATGTGAAGCTAATGTACCAATCGATGACTTCAGTTTCTGATTTTGACCTTGTCACTAGTTCCTAGCCGAGTGATAACACTGACCCTGGGGCCATATCTCTTTAGACTCTAATGTTTGGAGACCCTATTGGTTTTCTTGGAATATATATAGTTTTGCAAGCAAACTTGGACACTTCCTCATAAATATGGTTATCTAGAAGCTGCCAAAATCTAGTAAGATTGATCAGTTTCATGCTGATGGGTAAATCAGTCCATTTGGAGAATTCTTGGAACGCATGGGCCATCTGTTGTTCCACATTTCAGGGAATTAGAGGGCCAGGCATGCTGTCAGGGAGAGGAAAGACTGTAGCCTAAATGGTGTCTAAATAGTGACTGTCTCAACATTTTCCTTTTCTTTTGCAGAAAAGGTATCAATGTAATTACATATCAATGTTTGTTCCTTATTTGTCCATTTTCTTTATAAATATCATCTCTTTGTGGTCAGGGGACATGTTTGTCTCACTCCCTACATTTACTGAGCACTGACCTCATTAAGGCACATTGAAGGGTGTTGATGGCCGAGTAAATGAATGATGGAATGATAGGCATATACTACATCAAGCCAGAAAGGGTTTGACTTCTTTGGTTTGCAGATGAGGAAACTAAGCCACAAAAATATTAATGATTAGCATGATTTTGCATATTCTGTTACTGGCAGTGCTGGGACTACCATCTAGATTTATTGACTCAGTCTAGGTTATCATTATACCATGCTCATATGGTTGAGTGTCCCTTTTCCAAAATGCTGGAAGACAGGTCTTTTATATTTCAATTTTTTTTTTTTTTGGTTTTAGAATATTTGTATATACATCATGAGGTATCTTGGGATGGGACCCAACTTCATTTATGTTTCATATACACCTTATACACACAGCCTGAAGGTAATTTTATACAATATTTTAAAAAAATTTTGTGCATGAAGCAACATTTGTGTACATTGAACCATTAGAAAAGCAAAAGTGTCACGTGTGGTATTTTCCACTTGTGGCATCATGTTGGTGCTCAAAGACTTTTTAATTTTGGATTTTGTGATTAGGGATGTTTAACTTGTGTTAGGATTAATCCAGCTTTTCATGTTGTTCTATGTGTAGCTTCTTCGTTCTAGGGAATAAATTAGAGACGGATGGGAAATGGCATCCTTTCCCCTGCATTGGGAATCAGGACATGCTGGCTTGTGAGCAACACCAGGTGGCTCTAGGGAAGAACTTACTCACTACTGGGATCTTGAAACACCAGCAGTGGAGTCTCTCTGCTTTGAAATTCCTAGAAGCAAATCATAACCACATGAAGACAGGGACTGGACCAGATGGTTTCTGCTGGTCCACTCCAGTTTTCTGACTCAATTCTGAGGATTCAGCCAAGATAGAAATAACTTCCCATTTTCCCCTCAGGCCTTTCTTCATGCTCTTGGAGGTGCAATTCTGATAGAAGAGCAACCGTCACTACAGCAATAAAGGATCTAGACACTGGCGGGCAAATCCGTCATTCAAGGGCCTTTTTAAGCTTTTCAAAGAGCTTTTTCAAAAGGAAGGATTTGGACAAAATGATAGCCAAATGATTCCCCATCCAGGCTTCACTTCCAAAACATAAAGCCAGAGGAAATTAATAGAATAAAATTATAACCACAGGCACTAAAATATTAACTGCTTAGGTAGTATTTAATGTTCCGACTCCAGACTCTAACCATGGTTTTCACACTTGGCTGAGTATCAGAATCACCAGGGAAATTTGGTCCAACTTGCCAGAAATTCTGCTTCAGTAGATTTGGGGGGAGACCATGCAATCTTCATTTTTATTAAAAGCCCCCTGGGCAATTCTAATGATCAGCTACATTTGGAAGCCACTGTTCTAGAAAATCTCAAGAAGCTTTCCAAATGGCAAGTTCTATTTTTGAACCCATTGTTTAAAAGAAAGCCCGTTGTTCTGAATTCTATTTTAAGAGAGAAAAAACCCATTTTTTTTTTTTGCAGTGTATTAGCAAAGTTCTCAAAAACGTATAAATCTTTAATAAAATTCTGGATTATCCTGAGCATCTTTTCTTTTGTAAACCCAACAGAGGGTAAAACACACACACCCAAGGAGGCTGGGGGAAATCTTGGACTCATTTGCAAGTTTCGAAGTTAGTGGATTTTTATGATCTTCTTGGCATTTGGTCAGCTAGACTTAGACTGCTCCTGTATTGAGAGAGTGTTGGGAGCCAAGGAGTCTCAACTTTGTTTCAACAATTCTTTAGCGTAGTTTATGTAAAATATTAACTTAGGAGATAGACTTGCACATCTGGTGAAATCATGACAGTAAAAGATACAACAGATTAAGAATTAACAAGGACCAGATGCACTATAATAATGTAGATTTTTCTATTTGCAATTTGGGATGCAGATTTTAGAAAAATGGCCACTTTTCAGGGATATATTTGTATATTTGGAACCACTTAGTAAATAGAATGATAAATGATGGAAAAACAGATGATAGATAAGAAGAAGGATAATAGCTAGCTAGATAGCTATTGATACAGCTATAGATAAGAAGAAGGGCCGGGCGCGGTGGCTCAAGCCTGTAATCCCAGCACTTTGGGAGGCCGAGGCGGGTGGATCACGAGGTCAGGAGATCGAGACCATCCTGGCTAACATGGTGAAACCCCGTCTCTACTAAAAATACAAAAAAATAGCCGGGCGAGGTGGCGGGCGCCTGTAGTCCCAGCTACTCGGAGGCTGAGGCGGGAGAATGGCGTGAACCCAGGAGGCGGAGCTTGCAGTGAGCCGAGATCGCGCCACTGCACTCCAGCCTGGGCGACACAGCGAGACTCCGTCTCAAAAAAAAAAAAAAAAAAAAAAGAAGAAGGACAATATAGCTAGCTACAGATAAGAAGAAGGACAATAGCTAGATAGATAAAGGAATGTTAAATATTCTTGAACCCAGTATGAATCTAACCCATTTAATTAAAGTGGCAATGGAAAGTTGTATGATTTAGTGGGTAAACAGTGTAGTGGAAAAATGAGATATAAGTTTAATTTTTGCATCGATTCTATAGTTTCTCACCTGGAAAACAGAAAACTATATCACAGGAGTGGTCTTTACATGACAGACAAAAAAAAGACAATGATTTCAATGAGTTGGTGGGTGAGAATAATAGAGAAGTTATTAAAAAGAAAAAAAATAACATGTTAGTAAGGAGTCAGAGAAAAGGGAACTCTATTACACTGTTGGTAGGAATACAAACTAGTAAAGCCACTGTGAAAAACAGTATGGAGATTTCTCAAAAATTTAAAACTAGAATTATGATTTGATCCAGCAATCTCACAACTGGGTATCTATCCAAAGGGAAAAAAATCAATATATTTGATAAATAATTGCACTCACATGTTCATTGCAGAACTAGTCACAATCGCAAAAATATGGAATCAACTTAAGTATCCACCACTGAATGAATGAAGAAAGAAAATTTGGGGCTGGATGCAGTGGCTCACGCCTGTAATCCTAGCACATTGGGAGGCCAAGGCAGGCAGATTGCCTGAGCTAAGGAGTTTGAGACCACTCCGGGCAACGTGGTGAAACCCTATCTCTACTAAAATACAAAAAATTAGCTGGGTGAGGTGGCACATGCCTGTAGTCCGTTACTCGGGAGGCTGAGGCAGGAGAATTGCTTGAACCCAGGATGTGGAGGTTACAGTGAGCCGAGATTGCACCATTGCACTCCAGCCTGAGTGTCAGTGCATGACTCCAAACAAACAAACAAACAAAACAAAACAAAAACAAACAAAAAACAAAAGAAAGAAAGAAAGAGAAATTATACATATATTCACAATATAATACTATTCAGCCATAAAAATAATAAAATAATGTCATTTGCAGCAACATGGATGAGAACTGAAAGTTATTATCTTGAGTGAAATAAGCCATGCACATACAAAAAGAAATATAGCATGTTTGTAGAAGATTAAAAATGTGAACATGAGGGGTAAAGAATGGAAAGATAGATCAGAGACTGGCCAGCATGAGTTAGAGGAAAGGGTGGGTGAAGAGAAGTGGGTTAAAGAGTACAAATATATAGTAAGATTGAAGGTATAATTCAATGTTTGATAGCAGAGTAAGGTTACTATACTTTAAAATATATATTATAAGCAAAGACATGGAATCAACCTAAATGCCCATCATTGATAGACTGGATAAAGAAAATGTGGTACATATACACCATGAAATACTATGGAGGCATAAAAAAGAATGAGATCATGTCCTTTGCAGGCACATGGGTGGAACGGGAGACCGTTATCCTTAGCAAACTAACACAGGAACAGAAAACCAGATACCGCATGTTCTCACTTATAAGTGGGAGCTAAATGATGAGAACACATGGACAAGAAGAGGGGAACAACACACAGTGGGGCCTATCGGAGGGTGGAGGATGGGAGGAAGGAGAGGATCAGGAAAAAAAAAAAATCTACTGGGTACTGAGCTTAATACCTGAATGACAAAATAGTCTCTACAACAAACCCCCATGACACAAGTTTATGTATACAACAAACCTGTACACTGAACTTAAAAGTTTTTAAAAAATGTTGTGCTTGGGTGATGGACACCCTAAATGCCCTGAGTTGATCTCTCCACATTAAATACATGTAAAAATCTTATCAAGTATCCTATAGATTTGCACAAATTTAAAAATCATATATAATGTTAGTCTTCAAGGCCCAGGTGGTTATGAAGGAAATGCTGGATTCCAGCACTTCATCATGCCAGGTGTGGGCATTGGCAGAAATACCACGAATCGCTGCCAGATGACTGTGCAGCCCATCCATAATGTTTGTTTCTCAGGAGCCATTTAATAATACTGGCAGATGTTTCAGAATTTCTTGCCATCCAAAGCAACAGCCACACTATTTAGTGAGATTTTTGTATTAGTGTGTGTACAGAACTTTTCTTCTATTATTCAATGGTAGGATATAGGTCTACTTGAAATAGAGTCATAAATCAGGGTTTTTTGGTGGCAAGGGACAGACATGGACAGTAGCTGATAAAAGTGAAGCGGTGACATTTTTAGAATAGTAGAGGATAGGTCAGTAGCAGAGTCAAACCTATCTTGCGTTGACCTGAGCAATCTTGCTTTGGGAAGGATGGGTGGCAGAACAGTTTGGCAATCTTGGCAAGAACAACTGCCTTAACCAGAGTTTCTCCCAGGCAGAGCATAACTCAAGAGCTTGGAACACACAGTTCATTTGGGAAGTGAATCCAGGGAGTAGGAGCAGGACATGAGCAAGACTGAATTAGAGAAGGAGGGGAAACCCATGAAAAAGTGTACTGTTGAATCAGCCATGGCTGTGGGCAACTGACGGTCAATCTGTCTGGTACCTTCTGAAGAGTAGAATTGTCTACCCAAGGAGTTGAAGAGACACCATTAGGCCTGTGTTGCCTCCATGGAGAATCTTCTCACTTCCAGATTCTGAATGTGTCAGTGTGACCTTGTGCAGGAGACTCTATGCACAGGATCAGAGAAACCCCAGGACAGAATGACGGCAGGACAGTTCCCCAAAGGAAAAACAGGAAGGGTGTTGTTACCATAAGCTGGGAGAACATGGAGCCAAGCAAAACCAACAGATACTCCTCCACAGAAGCTGGAGGGTGTTAGAAGGTAAAGAGTGGGGGAAAAGCAGAACTATATTAGTATCTGGTAAGATACTCATATCCACTCAGTCTCTCGTTTATACTGTTTCCCCTACCATCCTCTGTTTATCCAAATCCTAATTCCCTTGGCCAGGTGTGGTGGCTCATGCGTGTAATCCCAGCACGTTGGGAGGCGGAGGCGAGTGGACCGCTAGAGGTCAGGAATTCAATACCAGCCTGGCCAACATGGTGAAACCCCATCTCTACTAAAAATATAAAAATTAGCCAGGCATTGTGGTGCATGCCTGTAATCCCAGCTACTTGGGAGACTGAGGCAGGAGAATTGCTTAAACCCAGGAGGTGGAGGTAGCAGTGAGCCGAGATGACGCCACTGTATTCCAGCCTGGGTGACAGAGTGGGACCCGTCTCAAAAAAACAAAAAAAAAAAACAAAAAAAAACAAAAAAAAAAAAAGGAAAGAAAAGAAAAAAGAAATCCTAAATAACCCTAACCCAATGCCCATATCCTCCACTAAGTTTCTCAGAATGACATATTCCTCACCAGTTTATATCTTTTTCTAATGTCTTATCAAAGTGTCACCACCATCCAGCATAAATTTCAGTTATTCTCTGGGTCTTTGATTCTTTTGATTCTGTACTGGGTTCACCATCTTTTATTTATTCCCTTGTACTGCAATAAAGCAGAAAGACAACTGATTTTCACTACATTTGGTCTCCACTAAAGGGATCTGTAATAGTTTTGTTCCGTTTTTTGTTGATACATACTATTTGTACATATTTATGAAGTACATGTGATATTTTGTTACATGCGTAGAATGTGTAATGATCAAGTCAGGGTATACTAGGGCATCCATCACCTGGAGCATTTATCATTTCTGTGCATTAGAAACATTTCAAGTCCTCTTTTCTGGCTACTTTGAAAAGTTCCCTTCCATGGTGGAGAAACATGAGTTTTGACAATAGCCAGGACTGAGTTAACATTATTGCGCCACCACTTACCAGTTACGTCACATGCTCCTGGGCAAGGAACCTTGGTTACTTCATTAGCAAAGTGATTGTAACAGTAATCACCTTGTAAATTCATAAGGATTATGTTAAAGTAAACTGATTAAGTATGTAAAGTAACTAAATAAATGTTAGGCACATAATAATTATTAATTCCTCTCCTTTGATGCAGGCACCATGCCTTATACTTGTTTTAAATGGCCCCCAAAATCTTGGTCCAGAGTTAGTTTTCACTGGAGCTGAAGAACACTTGCTGATTGTTCATACAAACTCAGATGTTAAAAATCCTGAGCCAAAAGTTGCAAACCCTTGTGACACATGGAGCATATCCATTAATGATGTACTTGACCACTACACAGTTATTTTAATAACCAAATTAAAGGACAACAATTTAAACGTCTAGGTATTTCACTTATAAAAATATGAATTGCACTTTCATAAGTTTCACTTATAAAAATATGCATTGCAGTGAGATAGTTGTCTCATCTTTGTGCAGGGTGACAATTGGGCGGATCTAGTGCCAGCTTTCTGCTTTAGACAAGACATGGACTCTTCATGTTGTCACTGTCCCCAGCATGCTTTAGTGTCATATCTTATGTGAGGTCTTCTTCACACATTTCTAATGACTCCCTGATCCTTACATATTTGGGTTTAAGACTCTAGCATGGTGATAGAAAAAAGATGAAACATTTGAAATTCATTGTAGTTGACTAGGGTTAGGGTAGTGAAATCACTATCCTGTATGTTTCATCACAAATCTTGGCTGGTTTTTCTGTTAGCAAAATTTATTCAGCGTAAGTGTTATAGCATCTGCATGAGCCTTGGCTGTTTACAAAGTGCCCTGGTGGACTATAATTGATTTGATCTTTACCCACAGCCCTGCCTACTGAGGTACTGGGGCAGACAACATGGTTGTCCCCATGTAATGATAATAAACTCAGTCTTCCAGAGATTTCTAGAAAGATTCAAGGTCCCAGTGCTAGTAAATGTTGGAGTTACTAACTCCAAACCCAGGGTTCCTCTTGCACCTGTTGGAAGAAGTTTCAAAGAAAACAAAGGTCATTGCCCTTAAGAAGTTCATTATCAAATGGGGTTGCTAGGAAAAATGCAAAGAAATGTGTCAGCAATAGGAATTAGAAATATCAGTAATATTGCAAAAGTCACTGCTGGTGTCAGTAAAGGGCAGTGAACTTGCTGGCATGATCGGAACCAGGTGAGAATCACTGTGATAGAGAACAATATCTAAAAGAGTAACTGAGTTTGAAATCAGAGTTTGAAGATTTAGTTCTTTATGCAGGAGTCCTAAGTTTTCCTCTATTTTTAAAAAGGTTGATGTGGATACAGGTGCGATGAAATAATAAGAGTGTTTATACAAAATTACTGCTGTATAAATGTCATATAAATCTCAGCACAGCAGTCCCCTCTTATCCTCAGTTTTGCTTTCTGCAGTGTCAATTACTATCAACCATGGTCTGAAAATAGTAAATGGAAAATTCCAGAAATAAACAATTCATAGGTTTTAAATTGCACACCGTTCTGAGTAGCCTGATAAAATTTCATGCTGACCTGCACCATCCCTCCCAGGACATGCATCATCCCTTCATCCAGCAGGTCCACAATGAATATGCCACATACCCATGAGTCACCTAGTAGCCTGCTAAGTTATCACATCATCACAAGAAGAAAAAAATGATGAGTACAGCACAGTAAGACATTTTGAGAGTGAGAGACCACATTCACATAACTTTTATTACAGTATATGGTTATAATTGTTCTATTTTATTAGTTATTGTTAATCTCTGTAATATCGAATTTATAAATTTATCGAAATTTTAAATCTATCATGGGTGTGTATGTGCAGGAAAAAAACATAGTAGATATAGGGTTGGGTTCTACTTGCAGTTTTAGGCATCCACTGAAGGTCTTTGAACATATCCCCTGAGGAAAAGGAGGTAGTCTTGTAACTAAGTGGAAGATATGTAAGTCATGGGCAGGGCACCAACAGCAGACCTGTCTTCCTGGAGCAGATAGAGCAAAATGTTCAAGCTGAAAATACGTCAGCCAAGAGGATTTTATCAAAAGGGGAAGGATACAGCTCTCCAATGGCATGCTGAAGGCAATAGTCAGAGTTCATTGACCTTGAACCTACAGCAGGAGCAACCAACTCTGATGAAGGCAGGCCACTGGGCCAGAACACCTGGGCTCAAGGTCAATATTCCTCTCTCCTGTTTGCTCTTCTAAGGAAGTAAAATTAGAGTCTCATAGCACAGTGACTTCGGAGAAAGTGTTTAATTGCTGACTAGGATAGTTTAATCCAACCTTAAGTTTCTCCATAAGGGAGTATCATGATTAAAACAGTGCTTTGGGAGAAAGTGTTGAGACTGACCGACAAGAGAGGAAGTGTGAAAAGAAAAGGTTGTGCAGAGTCAGACTTGTGCAGGCTTGCTTCTGCTGTGGTAACCTGGATCGTTTCAAATAAGGGACCATGGCATGCATTGCAATCTCACATCTAACTCATGATGAGAAGGTGTTCTGAAAGAAAAGAGGTAATTATAACAGCATCATCTGTAACTACCTTATTGATTTAGGTACTTTATATTAGAGGATCCGGGAAATCAGATGTATTTTCCTAAAGAAAATATTAATCCATGATATAAAAATCAATGTGCTATAAGAGCATGAAGGCTATTCAATGAGAAAGGGGGAAGGAGAACCGAAGACAGATGGCTCTATTTAAACATTTTAAAACATAATTTTGCCTAATTTCTTTTTTTTTTTAAACACTGATTAATATCATTGGCTCTAGGGGAAGAATGTATGAAGAGTAAATTAAAAGCATGGAGATTAACTTCTCTCCTGAAAAGTGAAGGCAAGAAGGCAATATGTAGGGCCATCACATGCTGCTCGATGACTTATCCATCAATGATAAGGGCCCTGGAAACTGAAGAATGCTGTCAGCAGAATCGGCAGCTTTAATTACACTGGTATGGGCCTCTCCAATGTGAGGGCAGCCCGATTAGAATTGATGAACCTTGGTTAATGAAAACCCTTACAGGTTATGAAGTTATATTATATAATTGAAGAAAATTGCAATTATCTTCAAGTGTTTTTTTTCTTTCCTCCATGCTTTAATGCTTAGCGAAAGATGAAAGGCAACCTGACTTTGCATTGCACACTCTGCAACCGGTTTTATTAAGACAGAAAGTATAGATTGAAGGGCACCATTGACAATAACATTTTCTTCTTAGGAAAGACCCTTCAGGGCTCAACAAAACCTCTGGTTAAATTAATTCGAAAACTTTTAGCTTTCTGCTTAACTGCTTTCAAATCACATGCAGAGCTGTGAGGCTGGACAACTTCAGGAATACAAAAGAGACACAGATGGAGGATACGGAAGAATTTTCTGGTTCGACTTCTTCTCTGTCTGGCACGGTACAGAACTGATTTTTGTTCTTGCAGTTTTGCTTTTTGTTTTGTTGGGTTTCTTTGGATTAAATAGGTAGGAGACAGCTGGATCTTGGGAAAAGATACATTTTCTTTTCCCAAGAAAATGGGAAAACATACATTTTCCCATTTATAATGCTGTGATTAATTACATGTATGTGAAAGCTTACCTAGAGTTATGATATGAGAATATTGATGCCTTTAGTCACTGTCATGAATCATTCCATCATTTTTCTCTTGAAAGACAGGGTAAAATAATGCTGCTTGATCCAAATCCTTCCAGTGTTTATATTAGCTGGGACTAACATTTTTCTGTACATCTGTGGAAAGCATGGCTAAAATTTGACTGTTTCATTGTGAAAAATCTAACATGTCACTGAAGAAATCCATACAAAGGGAAGTTATGATGTATGGAATAAAATATCGCTTGCTATTTTCTAAAAGGAGAGTTTACCTTTATTTGTCTATTAGATCTTTCTTCCATCCTTCAACAGATATTGGATAGGCATACTACATTAGGAAATAAGAAAAAAAGAAGTTAATCTAAGTTTCTGCTCTTCAGCCTTTAGTTGTGGGTTGGGGGTGACATTTATGTAGATGGTTTAATTGAAGCACATGATTTTATATAAATTTTAACACAGTAACTTAAGAACAGAAAGGACAGTGTGACTAAGCTTGTGCACGTGTGTGTGCACATTGGGAGTCCTGGGAGACATCAGGAATGCTGTGTGAAAGAACAGTTATTGGACTTGGTCTTGAATAAGGAGTAGCACTATAGTTGCAAACTTATGTGCCTTGGGCTGAATTCAGCCTGCAGTTATGTTTAATTCAGCCAGCATATGGTTTTACATTTATTGAAATCCATTACCAATATCTAAGAATGTGGAGATTTTGCTTAGCAATCTGGAATTCTAGGCCAGGTGCGGTGGCTCACACCTGTAATCCCAGCACTTTGGGAGCCTGAGGCGAGCAGATTAAGGTCAGGAGTTTGAGACCAGCCTGGTCCGCGTGGTGAAACCACATCTCTACCAAAAATACAAAAATTAGCCGGGCATTGTGGTATGCACCTGTAATCCCAGCTACTCAGGAGGCTGTAGTAGGAGAATCACTTGACCACAGGAGGCAGAGGTTGCAGTGAGCCGAGATCATGCCACTGCACACTAGCCTGTGTGACAAGAGTGAGAATCTGTCTCAAAAACAAACAAACAAAAACCCTGGAATTCTGGCTTCTATTGAAAAATTCCAATGACTTAGCAATATTCTCAGGGGATAATTAGTAGGAGGGAGACAGAGGCTGCCCTTTTATTTATTATTCATTATTTGTTTATTTTTTATATCTACAAAATTATACATTTTAATGGTGTACATAACCATGTTTTTATATATGTAACATTGTAGAATGGTTAGATCAAGCTAATTAACATATGCATTGCCTCATATATTTTTAAATATGAGAACACTTAAAATCTATTCCCTTATCAATTTTCAAGTATGCAATACATGACTATTACCTCTATTCACTATGTTGCCCAATAGATCTCTTGAATTTATTCCTGCAATCTAAGTGAAATTCTATGTCCTTCGACTAATATCTCCTCTGTCCTTGCCTTGCAGCCTCACCAGCCCCTCATAACCATCATTCTACTTTCTGCTTCTGTGAGGTCAACTCTTTAGATTTCACATGTAAGTGAAAGACATGGTATTTGTCTTTCTATGCCTGGCTTATTTCACTTCGTATAATGTTCTCCTGGTCCATCTATGTTGTTGAAATGACAGTATTTCCTTCTTTTTATGGCTGAATAGTATTCCATTGTGTGTGTGTGTGTGTGTATATATATATGTGTATATATAGATCACATTTCCTTTATCCATTCATCTGTTGACGGACACTTAGGTTGATTCCCTATCTTGTCTGTTGGGAGTAGTGCTGCAATAAACATGGGAGCACAGATACCTCTGATTCACTTCCTTTCATACTAGTTTCATTTCTTTTGGGTATGTACCCACTAGTGGGTTTGCTGGATCATACAGTACTTTCAATGGAACTCTCTTTATTTGTCCATCCTCCCGCTGTTTGCATTTTTGCTCTTGAACTGCTCTAGATACATATTTGAATTTGTAGCTTTGTAGTAATTGTTTGCCAATTGACAAAGAAAAACTTAAATATGAGGCTATTCAGGCAGAAGTTACAGCATATACAACGAGGGGTAATTCTGAAAGCAGATAGAAACCACACATAGTTGGGAATTTTAGAATAGCTGGAAAGTGATTTTCACTAGACAACTTTGACAAAATATGGCTGGAAGGATAAACTGAGCCCCAATTTCAAAATGGATATGATTAGAAACTTAACTATTATCTTATAGAACAGTGGTTTTCAAAGTGTGGCTCCCAGAATAGCAGTATCAGTATCCCCTGGAAACTTGCTAGAAATGCATATTCTCTGCTGTCCCTCTCCTCACAACCCCACCAAACCTACTGAATCACAAATTCTGGGGGGTGATACCCAGCAATCTCTGATTTCACAAGTCCTCTAGGTGATCCTGAGGCTTGCTAAACTTTGACAACTACTTCTGTAGTCAATAGAAAGCTAAATTAATTAATTTTTTTTTTTGAGGCGGAGTCTCGCTCTGTCACCCAGGCTACAGTGCAGTGGTGCCATCTCGGCTCACTGCAACCTCCACCTCCTAGGTTCAAGCGATTCTTCTGCCTCAGCCTCCCAAGGAGCTGAGACTACAGGTGCCTGCCACCATGCCGGCTAATTTTTGTATTTTTAGTAGAGATGGAGTTTCACCATACTGGCCAGGATGGTCTCGATCTCCTGACCTTGTGATCCACCCGCCTCGGCCTCCCAAAGTGCTGGGATTATAGGTGTGAGCCACAACACCTGGCCCTAATTAAATTTTTTAATCAAGGAGCTTTGTTTAAGAAGATCAGACGGGTTGCAGTGGTAAGAAATTATCAGCATGGAAACCAGTTAACAATTATCATCTTTATCAAGATGATAAAGGCCTGGATCAAGGCAGTGACCATGTGGGAGCCAATAAGAGAAGCAATCCAACATGTAAAGTGATTTCTAAGGCGGCACTGCAGAGGACTCGGTGCCTATTGGATATGGAGAAAAGAGAGAGAAGATTCCTAGAGCTGTTGCTAACCAAGCAGATCTGGTGGATAGGGGCACCATTGTCTGAGGATATCTGCTCAGAAGGTAGAGCAGCTTCTAGGAGAAGTTACTGTTTAGGGTTGGAGAAAATTTTGAGGAGTTAATGTGATGACGTGGTACATTTTTGCAGGGTTAATAAATATGGTTCTGGGACCCTGCAGAATGTTTGGCGAGGTAAGGCCTTGGTAGTAGATGAGCTTCCTAAGGGAGAACAGATGTGTGGAAGGAGGCTTATGCATGAAACCCAAGAGAACCCCCACCTTTAAAGGATAGGTGGTAGAGGGGAGCCTACAAAGGAGAGAAGAAGCAACAATAAAACCTTACGAAATAATCGAAGTGCCAAAACTCCATTGCACCAAGATCTTCATCATAGAATTAAATGAAAAGCATCAAAAGCCACACTAATGTCTAGTAGTGTAAGATGCTCTTGATATCTTATGCTATTAGATACAAGATAATGTATAAGAAACCTAAAGGAAAATTACAGTATGCAGACGTTAAAATGATAATTATAAACCCCATATTACAACATGGAAAATAATGTTTATAATATCATGGGAACAAGCAGAATTTTAGCACAGGCAAAGGCTCAAGTAGAATCTGGTTATAGCTACATAAAAGTACATATAAAAAGAGTAGTTTGCTGCATTAAAATGGTAGAGGTATTAGAGTTAAGATGGTGGGATTGTGGATGATTTTATGTTGACCCTCAGGTTTTTCTTTTCTGTTAATCTGTAACAATTGCTCTAGAAGTTTTCTCAATTAAATTTCTACATCCAGGACACCAAGTTGAGATAAAAAGAAAGATAAATAAGTAAAAGTTTATAATCAATGACCATGTCAAACTAAAGCACAACATATGGTCTTGAAAGTTTGAGACTTAAGGGAGATAACTTTTCAAGTGAGGTAAGGATGGCTTGCATCATCTCCTGGGCATTGCAGTGGGAGCCCTGATGAGGTGAGAGACAGTAGAGGGCACTTGGTCAGGACAAGGGGAGAGGAGTAGTGGCTGATCAACATTACCTTAGGTAAGAGGTTCATACGAGAGGAGTTTGGCCTATGATGATAAAGCCTGGGAGGAAGCCATGTTAACTGTATATCCGAAGCATCAGTGGTCCGGGAAAGCAATATCAGGAGATCACCAAAGGCAGTGTCTTTCTAAGTATATATACCCCAACCAGCCCACAGCTTTAGACCCTCTACCTGCTTGCTTTGCCCCTCCCCTCCCAGGTTTTCACCACCCCACCCCCCACCCCCGATATGATAACCTGGTAATGGCTCTAGCACTAGGTTCCTTGCAAAGACAAAAGACCAAATTTGCAACGACTGGGTCACAAGAGAGAAATGTCATTTGCTTTTTCCTAGGACGGGTTCCAGACCTCTCTCTACCTGTTAAAGACAAGTTGCTAGTGGCACATAAATTACCAATTTTAAGGTTTTATAAAATCCAATACAGTCTAAAAAGTGCATATGAGCCTCTCACTTAGCAGGAGTAAAGTGGCTGTTCGTGCTGAGGTCAGGATGACAGGCGAGCACACCCACAAAAGGTGGGTGTGTGGTCCGAGGATTGTGCATGCCACCTGAGAGAACCCCAACCTTTGAAAAAAAAAATTAAAGAGCTGACAATTGAGCTGTACTGTTTTTAGGATCAAACATTGCAATCCTGAATTTCTTGTGGAATGACTGATTGATGATGATGATGATGATGATGATGAGTACATAACGGCAAAAGCAGTGCCAGATACTATTCTGTGTACTTACATATATTAAATCATGTAATCTTCTCAATTAGTGTATAATTAGCCCCATGTTACAGATGGAAACATCAAGCTTCACCAAGAACCCCACGCCACGTTGGCAAGTGATGAGGAGTGTCCGACTTCCAAGGTCTCTTCTTAAGTTGAAGTCTCAGTCCAGACAGAGCTGAAGGCAGTGACAAGGGGGCATCCAGGTTTTCACCTCCTCCCTTCCTTCTTCCCACATCTCAGGCTACTCCTCATTAATTTATTTGCACATTCATTTATTTTATTTATTCACTCAACAAATGTTTGCTGAACATTTATGTACCTAGGTACTATGATAGGTGCATTTCCATCCTCAAGGAGTTGGAGATTCAGATATGTCAAAGATAGGTCAACTCAGATATGTCACGTTCACTTCCTTTAAGCGAAAAGGCAGAAGTTTTTGACTTAATGAAGAAGGACTCATGTATTCCAGATTAGCTTGGAATACTGTGTTTCTGTCTTTCTGTTCAAAATCATCTATTTTTTTTTTTTTTTTGAACCTGTGAGATATTCCCAGAAGCCCAGAGGACTCATGTATATTGCTAGGTGAGCAAGCAAACTGAAGTCTCGTACAGCCAGAGTCCACTGGTAGAAAGTTGGGGCATGCAGGCTCCACCGTGCTGTTTGCAGTCACTCCACATGATGATGCTGGGCTAAAATCCCCAACCTTGTTCCAGTGGGATGTATGGTTAACATGAGGAAGAGATTGGATTATAAATCTTAGGAAGTAGGCCTTCTGAGATAATATCTGATGCAAGAACCTCAAGGGAAACTAAATTCTTTAATCGATTGAAACCCTGCCTTACAAAAGCTTTTAAGCATTTAAACACCATCATATAAATCAAGTTGGAAATATCCCACCAAGGAATAAAGAGTTCTTGCCATGTAAAATATTAATTTGTCTTTTCAAGGCAAAGCAAACACTTCATTTGGAAGAACATTGCCTAGGAGGTGGTAGACAAAGTAGGAATCAGGGAATAAACTCACTGCATTGGCCTTGGATGCCCACTTAAGTATCTCAGGGCTTTGGGCTTCTCGTGCTGAGAAATGGGGGCGCTTTAATGCTAAAACTTGGTTCTAGTAACTTTGATTTCAAGTGGTTCTCATGCCTTCAACGATTACATATTCCATGGCAGTTGTTCCCAACTATTTGCTAGAAAATAATCTGGAATTGAACAACGAACTTCAGCCTGCAACTTAAAGATGTGCTCCTGGAATTGAAAAGGAATGTTCAGAGTAACACTGGATTTAAAAATATAGTTTTTCTGCCAAAACACGATTTGTGAATCACAAAAGGGCAAACATCTACCACATGGCCATTTCTTCATTTGCTACAATATGCGTGCATCTGGAGTCCACTGAAACCAGCCTGGAAGACTACCAGAAAGGAAACTATATGATTAGCAAAGTTAAAACCTGATTTGCATCTAAAAAAATGTGGCGTATGCTCATCTATGTGCAAATGTAATGGAAAAAGGCTGTAGGTAAAGTGGTTAAAGCCTAAACAAAATAAACACTTAATTTTCTTTTATTGTACCCTGTGACTATTAATAATACTATGGTACCAAGTCAGAGACATTAAGCCAAGCAGGGGAGCAATAAACGTTCCTAGACTGTGCACCAATGTTGACACTAGCAACTAATCGCGCCAGAGTTCACATAAAACGCAGATGGAAGTACAAAGAAGATATTCGGTGAAGTCAGCAGTGGCAGTGAACTGTTTCACAGGTGAAACCAATAACGAGAGGGACCGCTCAGCAGGAGTAGGGCCTGTGGAAGATATCAGAAAATGGCTTTGTAAATCATTGCATTGTAACATGTCTGTTGCCTATTGACATATTCATGCTCTTATGCTTGTGGCTTGTGATGTTCTCAGTCTCAATTCCAACTGGCAATATTGTTTAAGAATTTGCAAAGTTCCTTGTTCTGTCATCATCATAACCTACTGAGATGGGTAACGTGGTTATTATTCTCCCCATTTTACAGATGAAGAAATCCAAGTTCTGGATATGATTACATAACACATAAGACTCGGGAGTAAAACTCTAGGCTTGTGTCGCTAGTTCTCATCTATTTGTGATGATCTCTCTAAAATCATGGTCATGATTGTCATATAAAATTATATTTGGAATTTCCATTTCTGATGTTATATTGGACCAGAAATTCCAGTCTTTCCCATAAGAAAAATAAAATACTGGTTAAAAATATAAAACAAACACCCACAGTTTAAAAAACCCATAATTTCAAATGCCTTGCAAAGCCGGCACAAAAACAAGGAGTCTGTGGAAGCCAAGATTTAGTAATAACAGGAATTTAGAAAGGAAGCGGGCACCAAGACATCTGCCCATCCATTATGGCTCCACTCTGACAACCTTATCGTGTGATTTGACCTGCAGCTAGAGATGGGAGCCCACTGAGGGTGAGACCCAAAAGGGATGCAGTCTCAGAATGATGAGAGCTGGAATTGAGTGTACTGCCTCGAAGATATCAACAAGGAAACTTGCCTATAAGGCCCAACCAGAACTTAAGCAAATACATTTTTAAAATTATTTAGAGCTGGTAGGCAAAAGCAAATACATTCCCTCTGTGAAATAATGCAACTTTAACCCAGACTTCAAAACATTCCTGCAAAATTATTTTCCCATAGAACATAACCATATATTCCCATAGAACATAAACATGAACTCATGGTCAAAAATCCTCAAACACAAAGGGAAACATGACACTGTAAGTGAAAAGCAGAAGAAATAGACAGCAAAGTCAGACCTGCAGAGACTTTGACATTGGAAATATTAGGCATATACTATGAAATCTTCATGTTTCATGTTGTGATGGGTAGCTACCCATAAAGTCCATTTTAACCTACTCCACAGTAGTAGTAGTAGTAGTCGTATGTAGGATGGATGACTGTCTAGCTTGATCACGTTTCTCAGTTCCCTCTGCAATCAGTCGAGGCTGTGTCATCAGGATCTCACACATAGAGTGGAAGTAGAAGTGATGTGTCAATGCACCCTCTTGTCCTTTCACACTTGGCTGGAGCCCAGGTGGGCATCGACCGAGCTTTAACCACACACATGTTGACCGTGTCCTAGGGGATGGTGGAGCAATTGCTTGGATGGGACCTGGAACTCTGAATGGGCACAGAAATGAGATCTGCCCCACTGATCTAGACTATCCACACTGAGACCAGGTGAGAGAGATACATACCTTAGATCATTCAATCTCTGCTTCTAATTATTGAAGCTCTAGGTTTACCCTAATACATAGCAGTTAGAAAAATAATAGAGAAACTTGAAAATGGAAGCAAAACCCAGTAAACTATTAAGAAGTTTTGCTCAAGGAGATTTGAAAAATAATCATAGAGAACTTCTAGAAAAAAAAATCTTCGTTTAACTTATATAACTCATAAAATACAACAGAAAAATGAATGGAAAAAGTTATCCATGACTTTACCTCTCAAAGATAAATAATGTTTCTATTTGGAGCTCCTTCCCCCAATGGGCACAGCATGAAGATTGCCTGAGACCTGCTGTCCTTTCCCGCCCCTCTCTATTCACCTGCCCCATCCCATTTCCCTTTGACTGCAGTAAAATGTAACGCTTTGTGTTGCTTGTTCAGAAAGAACATCATTTAGCTCTCCTAGCAACCAACGGAAAAGTTACTTAAGCCCATTCTCTTCCAAACCCAATTTAGAAAAATCATTTTAATAGATTCTTCTTTGTATTGTATCAAAAGATAGACTGTTTTTCTCTGAAAACTATAAGTAATGCTTTTACTTAGCTTAAATGTTACAAATTCTATATTTTGGCTTACCTGTGACATTTTAATTGTAATGTTGTTTTTAGCTATTTTGTAAAGGAAATAGTCTAAATACAAAAAAGAAAAAGATAGGATTTTCCCCTCCTTAATAAAAATCTTATTTTTCCTCAAGATTAAATTTCTTAGCTGTCTCTAATTGATTTGGGTGCTATTTCTGTGGTTAAAGGAAGAAAATAGAATTATTTTAAGTTACAGTCTATAGTTTTTACCTGACAATTCTAGTTAAATGTTCAATGGCTATTCTTTCATGGTTTTATGAGCATTATATGAGTCTACTCGTGAGTGTTATTCTAATAAATGAGCGACAATTATTCTATTCTCAGAAGTGTAGATTAAATTTTAATTTTATTTAAAGTTGCGATATGAAGTATATTGGTGAATATTTCTGAACTCCTTTTGATACTTAGTAGTAATAAGATATTTACAGCCAAACTCGTATTAGAATATATTGCTCAAATAGGTAATATGCATAAAATTAACATATATTGGCCTTCCTCTTAAGATTTATTCTGCCATTAATTCTAAAATCAGGTAGCTGTAAGCAGACCTCAGGCAATACAATAATTCATTAGTGGATGAATTTCAGCCCTCTATGTGATTCAGCTCAGTAAGTGAGCAATTTAGAACTTTTTGCTGAATGTCAAAGTATATAACTAGGAACAAAACCATATTGGGTGGTGAATATGTGTGAGCTAATTTCCTTGTTAGTGTTGGAAGGGTAGAAAAAGGAAAATGTAGTTACAGGGCTCTTATTTATGCATCCAATGGAGACAGAGTATAATTTAAAATCATAAAACTAAGCATTAGTCACAAATAGCACCTTTTTTTCTATCTGCTAATTACTAGTAAAGGAAAAATGAACTGATGTGAGTTTTATATTTCTCTTTTTCCACATCTTTTGAAAATGTGCTTATCAATGTTTTAAATATCAAACAGATATAGCACTGAACTTGATATTTAAAGTAGGAACATTTCATTCTGCATGGACCTACACACATTTAAGTAATAGTTCATGTAAAAGTGCTTCCTAATGAAAGTGTGTGCTTCCTCTGCCTGCGCAGGAAGTTATAGACTCATTACATATTTGTTAATTACCCATGTGTTGTGTGACCATGAGTTAAACACATTTTCATGATTCACATAGAAACTGTCTGTAATGATTAGGATTCCTCAATAGGCCTTTATCAGGTCAACAGAATCCAGGCCATTCCACTTTTTGAGGATTCCAGTATATTAAAATGTGTCTAGACACATTTTAAGCATTTTCATTTAATAACTAAAGTTAAGTCCTTTTCATGGTATTCTTTCAATTATTATAGTATATTTCTTTATACATGGGTATGATTTCACTTGGAGATAACATCAGATGTCTACCTTTGGGACTATGGGTGAAAGGAAGGCCTGGACTAAATAAGCCTCCTCTAGTAGGCCCCAGAGGAGCCCTAGAAGAATCTTACACTCATATAAGCCCAAGAGAAATTGTTAGCCCATGAAGTCTTGGACTTCGCTGAGGCTCACCTCTCAATCTGGGGGAAATGTGGTGGCTCACACCTGTAATCTTGGCATTTTGGAAGAGGCAGGAGGATCACTTGAGGCCGGCCATTCCAGACGAGCCTGAGCAACAAAGTGAGACGCCATCTCTATCAATTTGGGAGAATTGTACAAAACATAGATGGAATTTGGCTTTGTGTGGGAAAATGCTGAGAAAATCCTTCCTCAGCCAGATGCCAAATGCTACAACTATTGACCAAGGCTTTGTGTTAGTTCTCCTTGCCATGAACTTAGCATCAGAGAGAAAAGCACACAGACCTGCAAAGAGTTCAGGTAAAGCCGAGGACGGTCCATCGTTAGCCAAAGATGGATGAGCTGCATATTTAGATTTCCCAAGTCAGGCAGTGATTCAACTCTTTCTTAGGCAAGATTTGCTTCAGTTGTAGAAAAACATTTTAAGGATGTTCTAATGAGATCTGTCTACATGCAGATGAAATTCTCCCTAGACCAGTTCATAATTTTGACATCCCAATTTGACAACATTGATAACCTAACCATTTAAACAGACTGTGGCTTGTGCCTGTGTTCCCAAATCCCGAGAGTCCTTATCAGCCTCCTCTTCATCCCCCTCCTGCCACCCAGATCCTCCTCTTGCAGTCCTGTTAATATCCAGGAAAATGTATCCATAACTTTTCTGGAGGTGTATGTAACAACAATAAAAACATTTCATTTCCTTTCTTGGGGGCTCACTTTTCCCCTGTGGTAGGTTTATTAAAGGTGACACTCAGAATCTGAAGGACTCAGTGTCACTTTGTGGACTTAGAAGGTAGGTGTGCAGCGTGGGGATAGGAAATAATCTCTCACTCCATACTTCATCTGTTTTGGTTGGACAGCAGCCAGGATGTTACAAGGCCCTTCAAGTTTTCACCAGCTCTGCACATCTGAAACATCTAGATGCCCAACACATAATGTTGCTCATGTTTTTAAATTACACTTGATGCTTAGGATATGGCTTTTTGAAATTGAGATGAGGAAGAGGGATGAAAACTTTCATGGTAGAAAGGAGCGTTGCTTTCATTGTTGAAAGAGTTTCATCTTCCTGTGCTCTCCATGATTAATATTAGCGCCGTATTCTCTCCTCCGACAGCTAGTAGATTTTCGCTAATCCAATAAATGTGACTCTAGCTGGTAGCCTGTCAGTACCTAGTCCAGTGACAATGGATGGGCCCATTCCAAACTCAGTAAAGTTTGTCTTTCACTCTGTTTGTCCAGCTTAAACTGAACAGAAACTTTGCTGATGTTCATGGATCTCAGAATTTTTAACATTGCCTCCAGGCGTGGTTGCACGTGGCAGCCAAGCTCATAACAGATTTACTGGCTGCAATGTAAGGGAACAGAGACCTATCATCAAGGCTGAATCATAGAAAGTGGTGGGAAAGGGCATACACACTCACACACTAATTTAAACAGAGACAAGAGGAGAAAATCATGTTTAACTTTTGTCCTTAACAGAATTGTTAGGAAACTGTAAGGTGTTCCATTTTATTTGCATAACCAATTATTATGTATAGCATGAAAAACTTAGAAAATGAATTTGGATTTACTCACTAATTCTTTTTTATTATTATTATTATACTTTAAGTTCTAGGGTACATGTGCACAACGTGCAGGTTTGTTACATATGTATACTTGTGCCATGTTGATGTGCTATACCCATCAACTCGTCAGCACCCATCAACTCATCATTTACATCAGGTATAACTCCCAATGCCATCCTTCCCCCCTCCCTCCTCCCCACAATAGGCCCCGGTGTGTGATGTTCCCCTTCCAGAGTCCAAGTGATCTCATTGTTCAATTCCCACCTATGAGTGAGAACATGCGGTGTTTGGTTTTCTGTTCTTGTGATAGTTTGCTGAGAATGATGGTTTCCAGCTGCATCCATGTCCCTACAAAGGACACAAACTCATCCTTTTTTATGGCTGCATAGTATTCCATGGTGTATATGTGCCACATTTTCTTAATCCAGTCTGTCACTGATGGACATTTGGGTTGATTCCAAGTCTTTGCTATTATGAATAGTGCTGCAATAAACATACGTGTGCATGTGTCTTTATAGCAGTGTGATTTATAATCCTCTGGGTATATACCCAGTAATGGGATGGCTGGGTCAAATGGTATTTCTAGTTCTCGATCCTTGAGGAATAGCCATACTGTTTTCCACAATGGTTGAACTAGTTTACAATCCCACCAACAGTGTAAAAGTGTTCTTATTTCTCCACATCCACTCCAGCACCTGTTGTTTCTTGACTTTTTAATGATTGCCATTCTAACTGGTGTGAAGTGGTATCTCATTGTGGCTTTGATTTGCATTTCTCTGATGGCCAGTGGTGATGAGCATTTTTTCATGTGTCTGTTGGCTGTATGAATGTCTTCTTTTGAGAAATGTCTGTTCATATCCTTTGCCCACTTTTTGATGGGGTTGTTTGTTTTTTTCTTGTAAATTTGATTGAGTTCTTTGTAGGTTCTGGATATTAGCCCTTTGTCAGACGAGTAGATTGCAAAAATGTTCTCCCATTCTGTAGGTTGCCTGTTCACTCTGATGGTAGTTTCTTTTGCTGTGCAGAAGCTCTTTAGTTTAATTAGATCCCATTTGTCAATTTTGGCTTTTGTTGCCATTGCTTTTGGTGCTTTAGACATGAAGTCTTGCCCATGACTATGTCCTGAATGGTATTACCTAAGTTTTCTTCTAGGGTTTTTATGGTATTAGGTCTAACATTTAAGTCTCTAATCCATCTTGAATTAATTTTCGTATAAGGAGTAAGGAAAGGATCCAGTTTCAGCTTTCTACTTATGGCTAGCCAATTTTGCCAGCACCATACTCACTAATTCTAAAAAAGGGGAGAGGGAAAAAAACTGGCCCTTTAAGAATGGATTTCCTTTTTTCAAACTACACAGACGAATGCTATTTGAGTTGCCTTGCACCTCTCCTTACTTGGCAACTCATGAGTGTTAATTTTGATCTGTATTACTGATTGTTCTGAATGAAACCATTTCCGTAAGATTTTGTTCCTTCAGACTCTCTAAAAATAATTACTTTAAAATTTCTCTTCCCATCTTAAATATTTTACACTCATCCTTGAGCCAGCTGTAAAATCTTTTAAAAGCATCCTATTTTGAAATATGCAGATTAAGGCTGCATTGCCATTCTGTCTTAGAAATGGTGTAGGTGTGTTTCTGTAGGCATCTTTCTCTTCACATCAAATGAGAAAGAGTTCTCAGTGGCAGGATTTGTTATCTCACCAAGGGAAGGAGTGACTCTTTGAGGTCATATTTTAGCTGACACTAGAAGCCATTATCTTAAAATGCTATAAATTCAGTTCCAAAATGGAAAGATGATTACATGATTAATGGAGGTTTATAAAGATCATTGAAATCTTAGCCTGGATAAAGCCATCAGAAACTATTTAATCCAATTTCCCCTGTCTCCAGGCCGGCCACGTGGGAATCAGTTTGTCAGATGGAATCTTTGTCTTCATCACATACCTCTCAAGTCCCCTTTTTGTATGAAATACGATGCATCCTTGTCCTGACTTAAGCACCTACGTGGGGCCTCTTTGGTATGAATGCTGCACATTAGAGATGAAGCTCAGAGCTGTGGAGTAGTTAACGAAAGACATTGGTTGGACAGTGCAGAAATGGAAATACAAAGATCTTGTTGGACCTGCGACGTTTCCAGCCATCCTGATAACGTTCATAAGCAGCTGTGTAGCTGCTGAGAGAAAGGTGGTTCAATTTGTGGGTCTGACACTACTTGGGCTGGTAAATTTTACTTTCCTTTGGCCAAGTATCTGAGAAATATGCACTTCTGTTAAACACGAAAGGCCAATTGAAAAGAAATTGTGTTTGCTTTTCCAACTAATTGTTACTAATGGAAAAGTAATTTAAGACTAATGTATTACTGATTTGAGGCCAGCAGCCTCCTTCAAATTCACTAAATAATGAAGTTATTTCATCAACTAGGAGTTGTGTACACCTGCAAGTAAGGCACTAAAATATCGTGACATACAAAAAAGGATTTATCTTTCTCCCATGTAACATGAACTGCAGCAGAAGGCGAATTACAGCTGATATGGATGACTCCTTGATGTCATCAGGAGCCTCTCCCATCATTCTCATCACATGGCTTCTGCTCTCAAGGTCACTTCAGGTCACAATATGACTGATGGGGAGTGCAGGCAGCAAGAAGGCGGAGCGGGAAGGGCAAAAGGGCACCTGCCAAGTCAGGCACCTTTAGAGAATTTTCCTGAAAGCCCACACGATGGCAATCAGTGCCTCCTACTTACATCATAATTGCTACTCCTTTCCACATGGGGGCCTGGGACGTGTTCTCTTATAGCTGGGTAGATTGCTACTGCTGCAATATAGCGGTTTTACTAGTGAAGAATAAAAGGAATAATGAAAATTTAGCAAGGAACTCCCAATGTTTGCTACAGGTCCATCCTTAATTTATGCTTGTTGTGGATTATCCCCTGAAATCATAATGTGATAATATCATTGCTCATAAAACAACAAATGTGCAGCGAATCTAACAAGATATGGCACACCATCACAAAAGATACAGAGCCTGGATATTTATCCATTTTGGTACTGTCTGATTTAGTGAAGTTCAGCTGCTTCTCAGCTCCTGTGATTTAGAAAACTAAGTTGCAGTGTGTTTTTGCCTAGACTGATTTTTATGGTGGATGTATTTACATCTAACCATGGATGATACAAGACTTAATGCTTGTGAAGTCTTCATGTCGCAGCTATTTGATTGTCGGGATTTCAAATATAAAAAAGAGATTTAAGTTCTGTTTTCCTGCATAAAAAAATTAAGTTTGGTTTTCAAAGTGCAAGGACTTTTTCAGTGAGGGTCTTTTATTGCTTTCCTTTCATATTGTCTTCTGTTTTTAATATATGGTGATGGTATTAAAAATGATGGGAAGAGCATTTGGATATGAAAATGTCTTAGCTTCTGATCAGAATTTGAATGAGCAGAAAAACATATTAAAGAAAAAAGGGAGAAACAGATTGTAAATTGGACCCAATGGAGAATGATCATCTTATAGACCACTCTAAATATGATGATTCTATTGGGTACAGCATGCTGAACAATGGATGATAGATAGATAGATAGATAGATAGATAGATAGATAGATAGCCCAGTGGTAAAAGAGTGAGGTGGTGAATGCAGAGTAATAATAAAGACATTGGAAAATCTGTCCCATGAAATGACTGAAGCCACTTGGTTGCAACACGGCCTAGAAGGGAGGAAAGTCGTAATTTTATCATTCATAAAGGCATACCAAATAGCTGACCTTAAACTTTGAAAGGGATGCAATGGGCATAAGCTTCATCGAGATGTATCATTTTTGACTTTACAAAAAATAGCTGTCAAGACTTTGAGATATTATAATCATGCCAAGAAAAATTGTGGAGGCTTTTGTCTTTGACTATCTCTGTAAACAATATCCTGTTCTTTTTGGTATTGCTTTAAACAAATCAGGCTGGATGGACATTTTGTGGCTACAAAAGGTAGAAAACTGTGTTTCATCTAGCATTTTAACAAAGACCCAGATACAAGTCAACACGAAATATTTTTTGAAAACTGAAACATAGAGTTGGATTGCTTTAATCTGCAAAATGTCTTGCTTGTCAAATAACCACCGTTTTATCTTTAAAGGTGCAGTCAGTCTATGGATCTGGGATTGTTTTCACGGACTCAGTAACTCCTTTGATTGTTCTAAGTATCGTCAGTCTCCTGACCCTGTGTCGTTCAATAGATACAAATATCTTCTTATCGGTCATATTTCTCAGAGAAACTATATTTACACTTTTCTCTTTGAACTCCTTTAGAAGGGACCATTTGAAAATTACCATTTGGCCTTTCTATCCATTCGAAGGGGCAACTTTATTGCCTTTATAATCTGAAGGAATCTACTCTATTAAAAAATGTTTTCAACCGAACTGAAAATAAAACATTCCAAGTTGAGTATATCATGCCGATGTATTTTCTCAAATCAGACCCTTTGCATGAAAGTTGATAACGACCTCCCCAGATGTTTTGTGATAGGTCACATTCCAATTATTTTCCTTTTTTGTTGTTTAATGACCCTAACAAATATCTTGGATTCTGCAAATAGTCTTCATAATTGTAGGTAAGATATTTTGACCTAATATTTTTAAGTCAGAGAGAAAACAAAATCCCTGAAAGTGTGTAGGTCTGTACAACCTGTTTATCCGGACAGCCTTGAAATGTTGAACCATCTAAGAAAGTAATGTTTATATTTGACTGGGCTTCATTTGTGTGATAGGCATGATTATTTTTAAAATCTCAGCCATGTCAAAAGCACTCCAAAGACTACAGAAGCTGAAATTGGAAATGCTGAGAATACTTCTTTCTTAGGCAGAGAAGACCTTAGGTTTACAAGTGTGTTGTTTGATCTGTGATGTCGATACCAAATGTTGACACAAATGAATGTTTAATAAATATTACATGGTTTGATATGAATATTAATGAGATACCCATCTCAAAGGCACTTAGAGACTGTTAAAGGTTTCTAATGTGTTTCTCCGTTTTCTGAATCTTGTCCCTGATGACCTCATTCAGGTAACACACACAGTATTTATCAACATCCTCAGTATGTTGAAGTAGAATTCTATACCAAATACTTATTTCAAAGTAAGTCACCAGTGCTTTATAGACGGTAATCACATTCTGAGTAGCCAATTCTATTTAAATTATATTATCCATTGTACATATGCTGCCCTCTAAAAGCCAAGTTCTCTGTTTAAAAGCTACTTAGAAGAACATTTTAGAGCTTATAAGCTTAATTTCTTAGTTTCTTATTATAGGCACCCAGTTTGCTAGTTTTTAGCCGTACTAAAAATGAACACATACTGTCCCTTTTACTGATCTGCAAACTGACATAAAAGCAACCTAACAGAAAACCATTGCTGTTTTGCAGATAATTATTAAAGTAAATTAGAAATACATGATGAATTGTAACATGCAAGTGACAAGTATGGTAGTGATTTGGCGGGGGGTGGGTCTCAAAACTGGACCCTTTCTCCTGTAATTCTTTCTCATTTTCAACTTTATTTTTTGCAAATGTATCATTAATGTTTCTGATTACTATAATAGTACTTGTTCATTATAAACATATCCAGAAAAGTTTAAAAAAAAAGAAAATATTTTGTCCTTCCTTCCTTTCTTCCTTCCATTCTTTAGAGAGTACATTGGGTATATAACCTTTCATTTTTCTGTTTTATGAATACTACCTTATTAGTGTTTTCCAATGGAATTACACAATTTGAATAAATATATTTTTACTGGCTACATCATGTTCCACTGAATGAATAACTCTTATTTTGTCAATTTCCAACTGTGTTTTCTTTCTCTTTCTTTATTTTCTATTATAAATAGAAATGCAGTGAACATCTTTGTTCACAAGGATTTGCCCACATCTATTAGTAATGCCTTAGGAATTGTTATTAGAATTGAAGTTATTTGGTCAATGCTATGCACAATATTTTTAGCAGATTATTTTAAGTGGGTGAGATTTTTGTCCATTGGAATTATTGCAGTTCAGTCTAAAACTATTGGTTGCATTAAGGAGATGGAGGATTCTAGGGTTCTTTATTCAGTGGTTCTATAAGTATCTTGAAATGGACAAATGATGAATGTATTTTGATAATTTTTGCTTTCAGGATTTTCTAGTTACATATTTTCTGATTGAGGTGATCTGATGACTGGGCAAAATCATCAGACATTGTTTAATTTTAACTAATGGCTCTTCCCTTAGGATGATGTGATAAAAACAAGAAAACACTTCAAGTTCTATTGTTTTCTGTAAAATTGAAGATTTTTGACTTGATTACTGGATGCCTTATTTGGAGAATTGAGAGCCCTACTGCTTTGTATATAGATTCACTTATTCAACAATGAATTTATTTGTGTAGCAATACTAATAACAGGAGAGAGAAAAAGAAGGAAAGAGGATCCCTCAAGTTGCTCGCTATCTAATAATATAAATACATTATATAAATTTGGGTATGGTGAAAAGTAGCAACTTCTAACACCAGGGAAAGATGCCACACATGGCTCCCCAAGGCAGGGCTTGGGTCTGAGACATCATGGGAGGGCGTGTAAAAACATGTCCCGCTTTGATTGTCTTTTCTATGTGTTTCACAGTCTAACTCCTGATGTGTCAGTCTTGTTCTGAATGGATTTAAGGATTGATTTCACACTGTTTCTTCTGATAGCCTTTCTGTCATGTCAACATCTTACATTTTTGAAATGGTTAAACAGATGTCATTTGAGGAGATTGTGTCCAGACAGGGAATGTATCACCTGCCTCTTCCCTACTTCCTCCTTCCTACATCTGCACCACTTAGAAGCATAGTTACAAATGAAATTTTATAGTGAGGTTTGGTGACAATTTCTCCATTCCATATTATCAGCCATAGGTCTAAATTTATAGCATATGGATTATCCTCCATCAGTGGATTTCCTTCTTGGGCACATACTCCATTTAATCAGGGCTTCCCCTGATCCCATAATCCCATTCATATGCACTGCCTGCACAACTGCTTGTTGCTTTCCCAAGCAAAGAGCCTCTCCTAGTTGGCTGCATTTAAGGCTTTGGTTCTTCAAATGCTCCCTTGTCTTTGGAGCAGGGATGCCCTTCAGTGTGTTCTGCAATTGCAGATATGGGAAACATTTCTCTCAAGGAGAGGAGGTTGCATTTGACATGGTGTTTGGGGCCAAGCATTATTATTTTTGGTCAGTTGATTGTTTTCTTCCAGGTCTCAGGTAATTGAAATACTATTATAGTGGAGTGAGCTGGTAAGCTGTTTCAGGGGACTCATTTGGTAGATCACCTGTCCTAAAGACTGCTAACTGGAATTCTTTCTTCCCTATGAAGTTTCTCCTCCTCTAAATTTTATTGTGCAGTGCACATATAACCCCCATTACTCAGTATGTGTGTGTGTGATTGTGCTTGAGGGAAGACTACACACAATTATTTTTTTAGCAGGGAAATGTTTGAAGTTCCCATCACTCCTTTGGGTTGAAGAGACATCCTCCATGGTGCCATTCATCAAGTATCCATTTGCAAGTCATATAGATGTTTTAGCCCAGAAGGAGCCAAAATCATAGTTCACTTTCAGGCCAGGCTCTCTGAGATTGTGGGGTTGCTGGCATCAATTAGCACCCTGAATGCAAGTCACTTGGTTGATAGACACTGATATAGTCATGCTCTCTGCCCTGCAATGGGAAGGGGAGGTTCAGCTCAAAAGTCACATGAAAGTCATCTGTTCTTAGTGAAGTTGATAGGTTACCTTGGTGGAACAGATAAAAACGTTCTGTGTGTTAGAGTGATTGTTGCATGGCCATGTGTGGCATACCAGGGAAAAGATCTGTTAGAAGACAGACAAGATTTCACAACTCACTTTTCAGCAGAAAATGACTTGACGTTCATGGATGAAGTTGATTACTGAAAAGGATACTCATGTTCCACTGGGGCATATGCTTTCTGATACGTGCACATGAACTGGTCCTGACCCACCTCACTGAAACTTTGGCCATCAATTATTTGCA
The DNA here is from genome assembly GCF_008728515.1 of Papio anubis. Taxonomy (NCBI): domain Eukaryota; kingdom Metazoa; phylum Chordata; class Mammalia; order Primates; family Cercopithecidae; genus Papio; species Papio anubis. Next base: position 17,944,015 of record NC_044985.1, on the reverse strand, counting down.
GTGTGAAATGCAGAGAAAGGTAAGTTTGAGGAGGGTTCCCCAAGAACTTGCTTTGCATTTAGTGAGTGCTGCTGATGGAAAGGAAGTTTAGATCTGTGACCGTAAGATCAGAGTAAAGAATGGCTTCTGGGTCCCTCTTAAGTGTCTCATTAGGGCTCTGGCTAAATCTTGGCCATTTCATGTTACTGGGCCATCTTCTCTCTGAGTCTATGTCTGTATACAAAACTCTTATTGGATTAGAACCAACTGTAATCCAGGATGACTTCACCCTACCTTGATTACAGCTACAAAGACCCTATTTCCAAATAAGGTCACATTCACAGCTTCCAGATGGGCATAAATTTTGGGTGTTTGGGGGCTCTAACCCAATTCACACAGCTTGAGCAATGAAATAATATATTTTTCTCTGCCTTGATTTTTGGTAAAATATTCTTTTAGGTCTTTAGCCTATGAAAACCTTTTATAAGGTTTCTCATTTACCCTGGTGGCAAAGGTGGAGAACTGTAGTCTGGATACTAATACCATATGGTGAATTAGATCTTCGTCGAATTGTTGTCCCCAAAGGAAGATTGATGTCAACCAGAAGGTTTTTGTGGCACAGTATATGCTCTCTTTGGAATAGCCTGAGCTTGCCCGCTTGTGGTCGATAGTATGAATAAAGAGAATAGAACCATGTATATCCCCTTTAAGAATAGTGTGTGGTTAAATTGAAAATGTTTCACCCAATGAAAGTTGCTAAATATATATTTTTAAATGATTTAAAAGAAATAAATGTAAATTCTGTCATTGTTTCAAAATCAACTGTATGTTAAATCATCAGAGGGCTATAAGCTTATTAACAGTACACATCTAAATGGTCAATAGCAATCTCAATATGAATGACTTTCAAAAAGGTAATGTTACCATAGGCTGCGTTAATGGAATGATGGAGGTCATCCTCTTCCTCTGCATTGGACTGGTCAACATATGCTGAAAACAACTGTGTTCAGGAAAGGTTACCACATATGAAAAGGCACTTGATGGATATATTGGAATATACCCAGAGAGGAATTGCTGGGAGAATAAAATGACTCAAGTTGACATTACCTGAGGGATGGATAACAGAACAGGGAAGATTAGCCTGGAGAACAGATGGGCAGCACAGACTGAACAAATAAGCTTTCTTTTAAACCTTTAGATGGCTGTGTGTGTGTGTGTGTGTGTGTGTGTGTGTGTGTGTGTGTGTGTTGAGAAGAGAAATTCAACTTGGCCTGTATTGCCTCAAGTAGACAAATATGGGAAAATCAGTAAATATTTCTGGTAGGTACATCTTTGCTACCTTGCAACAAGGCTTTGTGCACAGATCATGAACTGCCTGGGAGATGGTGAGTCCCCTGGTACTTGAGGTGCTTAAACATAGAGATGCACAGACATTTGACAGGGAGTCGTCAAGGCACTTCAACCCACAGAAATTGTGCTATGCAACCAAGTTCTTATGCCTTCAAGTTTTAAAATCCCCTTTGAAAAAAAAAAAAAAGCTGGAAACTCTGTGAGATTTGGATGAGGCATAATAATGTTAATTATATATTTTAACCTTCCTTTATAGTTCAAATCAATGCAGCACATAAGAGAGAAAAGGTGGTAAAGTCAAGATGATACAATCTATGATCGCAACCTTGACATAAAATCCATTTCAGATTGGCCTATAGATCTTGAAGACAGAGCATTTTGAAAGTTGAAGAGTCATATCATTAAAAGGAACTGCCACGCCTTAGGGGAAACCTCTGTATTTCCTTGTTCAAAGAATTCTCAAGGTTGAAAAGGACCCAAAAGTCCAACTATTTCGAATTTCAGAGATATCTGGTTTTAGTATTCCCATTTTAGGGAGAACATGTATTCCCTGTTGTCTATAATACGCTATTCACCTGTTTTGATTATTTTCTATTACTCTTTTATAAAATTTCTTGAAATATTCTGACTATAAAATATATTCGTTTCAGCTACTTTCACCCAAGGTACAAGAACTCTAAATCTTTTTGCTAAAAGTGAAGGAAAAAGGACTAAGAACTAGGGCCAAAAATTCAGTTTCTAATATATATAACATGAGAGTTAATAGCAGGTTAGGGAAACATTCTTTCATTTATTCATTCCTTGAGCCAACAAAGACTTATTGAGCAGCTACTCTGCAATAGGCAACAGGAATATAAAGTGCATCTAAAACTACCCTTGATCTTGTACTCCCAATTGGTGTAGGAGAGAAATTATTTTATGCAATATGATAAGTGCCATTATGGAGGAATATACAAAAAGCTTGGAAGTGCAAGGAGAATTAAATCTATGTGGAAAAAACATCGATAAGAACATCCTTTCTCATTCATGTGTCCATGGTGCATATGTCTGTATAAACACAGCATCTTGTCTATGGTATTTTATAGAAAGGAGAAAGATGGCTACAGAGATTAAGAAGCATATAAGGTGGGTGGATCGCTGGAGCCTAGGAGTTCGAGACCAGCCTGGGCAACATGGTGAGACCTCATCCATAGAACAAATACAAAAATTAGCCCAGTGTGGTGGCATGCAGCTGTAGTCCCAGCTACTCAGGAAGCTGAGGTAGGAGGATCACCTGAGCCTGGAAGGTCAAGGCTGTAGTAAGCTGTGATTATGCCACTGCATTCAGCCTGGGCAACAGTGAGACCCTGTTTTAAAAACAATAAAGAAGAAACTCGAATTCCTCTTTTGTCAACAGACTTTCTTTAAAGCAGAAAAATGCTTTAAGAAGAAAAAAAATGTTCAACCATGCACTCCTAGGCCAAGTTCAATTTGCAGCATTTGGGGTAACCTTGAGAAAACCAAACCAAGAACATACATGTGCTACTTTTGTTTTAGATTTAGCAAGTCTTTCCTCTTGACTGCTCAGGATAAACAATGTTATTACTTAATGTGACTCTATACAGCATGGATTAGTTAAATCTGGGCTTGCTCTTCCTCTCATGTCAATGAAATACATGAGCTTCCTCCTGCTACAGAATGATTCAAAGGTTTGATTTGTGGCAAAGAGTTTCCGGAAGCTTATAAATTGTGGCCACCACCCCGCCTCCCTCTTTTTTTTTTTTTTCCAGAATAATATCAAACCTATGACTGGCAAGAAGGTTGACAAAGGGGAGAATAAATCCAACAGAAGATTTATACTTGCTTTCATTTTAGAAGGTAACATAATCAAAATATTTTCAGAGGAATAAAGTGGAAGTATAAATTTTAAGTGGATGGACTTAGGACATGATCAGCCCAGTTCTGCTTTGTTCTGCTGCTGTGTGTGGTGCTTCTTGCTAGCCTATTTATGACATGCTTAATAGGCATGTTTGCTTTAGTCTGATGGGTACTCTCAGCAGTGAGCTTAGAGCTACAGAGGCGAAATGGCTCATGCATGTGGACAGAATTATTGGAAGTACCATTTGTGGAACCCTGTGTCAGCCAGCTGGACATAGACTGGCTACTCTTTAGAGAACCCTGATGAAGGCCACAGATTGAGATGCAAGATGATTCATTGCCTCGAATTCCCCTCCTTTAGAAAAAGAAAGAGGTTGGGTACAGTGGCTCACACCTGTAATCCCAGCATTTTGGGAGGTCAAGGTCGGAAGATCACTTGGACCCAAGAGTTCGAGACCTGGTCAACATAAGGAGACCCCATCTCTACAAAAAGGAAAGAAAACAAAAAGGTAAAGAAAAAGAAAAGAGAAGGGGAAGGTAGAGGTGGAGGGGAAGGGGAAGGAGAAAGGAAGGGAGAAGGGAAGGGGCAAGGAAGGGGAAGGGAAAGGGAAAGGAAGGGAAGGGAAGGGGAAAGGAAGGGAAAGGAAGGGGAAAGGAAGGAGAAAGAGAAGAAAAAAGGAAAGGAAAGGAGGAAAAGGAAGGAAGGAAGGAAGGAAGGAAGGAAGGGAAAAGAAAAAAGAGACAGAGAAAGGCTTCAAAAATAAAGTTATTGAACAGATTAAATTCAGGTTTATTGTTTACATAAGACTATTTTACTAAAAGCATGAGTGCAAGGACCTTGACATTTACCTCTGAATTCTGCATGTAGCTCAATAAGATATGCACATGAATGTTTCCCTTCAATATTGAGCCGCTCTAGGGTATACGGCAATTTGTTTTTCCTGCTACTGACTGCTTGTTTGCGGGAAGGGCCGTGAGGTGATGGTGGGTAGAGATGGAGTTTAAAGTCGTGGTGTGTTCCTCCCATGAAGCCATACCTTTTACCCACATTTCCTGGTATGTTTTCCACCAGGCATGGAGTCACCAGTTCAGCTTTACCAATGGTTCTTACTTGGTTAGCTCCTTGCCTAACTGATCTTCCTCATTTCAGACTACTGGGGTTGCACTTGAAACTCACCCAGAGGTCTTCCTGGGTGGACTGCATGTTTTGGTCCCCTTTTCTGATTCCTCCTCTTTCCCACCCACTAAATATGGATACTTCAAGCTGTGTTCTGTCTTCTTTCTCATCCTTTCTCCCTTTCTCCTCACTTCTCACCTCTTCTCCCTGCCTCTCCCCTCTCTCCCATGGTTGTCTCATATCCTCCATTATTCAGCTGTCATCTCCAGACAGATGCCCTCCAGCCATGCAGGTTTAGCTTTGGTTACTCTTCTAAGCGTCCACCTTTAGTTTGACTTTCTCATTATGCATCTTCATCTGGTTGTTCCAGGGCACAATCAAGCAGCATGCTCGGACGAGGCTTATCATAGAGGAGCAGCAGAGCAGTGGTGCTCGCACACACAACTTCTGGGACCAGGCGGCCTGGCCTCCCTCTCCCTCCCTCACTTACCAGCTGTGTGACCTTGGGCAACTTGCCTAAATGTTCCTTGCTTCAGTGTTCCCATCTTTAAAATAGGTGCCATATTACCTAGCTCCAAAAGTTGGTGTAAGAATTAAATGAGTTATTACACAAAAAGGGCTTAGCAACACCTGGTATGCAGTAAGCATGCAAGTATGTGTTAGCTATTTTTGTTTTTATTTTCCTTTATCTTTAGACACTTCTAGGCTCCAGAAAGCTTTTCTTCTTTAATATCATATCATTTATAACATGAACAAATCTTCTACTTGCTCAAGCTTGAAATGTAGGACTTCCATTCTTCTCTCATCTTCAACCTTCTAGAAATTGTCAAGACTTTTTGGTGTTTCTCATATCTTTGCCTTTTTCCCCCTTTCTTATGATTGCTATGTTAATTCTTTCTTGGACCACTCTGCAACTTCCTAGTTTTCTCCTGCAATTGTTTGGTTCTCACCTCCTCTCTTTGCAGATCTGTCTTGCATTAAGACATGGCCAAGTACCCTGAAACACAAGTTTAATCGTTCCATCTTCATTTGAAACCACCACCACGCTGCCACAAACACACATACAGTGGGTTCCACTCAGCACTGGAGGATGTCTAAATCCCTTGGTCCAGCAATAAGGTCTTGTACAACCCATCTTTTGAATTATTGCTAATTTTTTGTTGCTGTTGTCATTTTATTCAGGGGCGTCACATTATCACAAGTTGCTCCAACTGCTATTCCCTAAAAATTCTTAGCTTCCCTTCCCCTCTGTGCTTCTGTTCACCTACCCCCTCCCTCTCCCTGAACTCCCCCTTCCTTACTCTCCCTGTGCTGCCAAAGTCTCTCCCTTTCTCTGGGACCAGGTGGAATCGCAACTTAATGACACCCTCTCCAATCACTCCAGTGAAAAGTAGCTCCTCCCCAGAAGGACCAAATAACACTTTGCATTAGATCGTCTTAGAGACACTTATTTCCTGCAAACCAAATGTCTACATGCTGTGTAAAGGGAAGGATTTAGAGTTTGAAGTCAGAGGTTCTGGCATTTTTGATCCAAGGTCTGCAAAAGTGAGCCTTGGATTTCTTATGTATAAAACAGTGATAGCAATAATAACTATGTCACAAGATTTTTATGAGAATTAAGTCAAATATATATGAGAAATCTTTTAAAACTAATTTTTTAAAAACAGTTTTGCCCGAAAAGTAGTTGCTTTGGATTTTATTTTTAACATCTTTATAAACTCCACAATACCTAGCATTAGGCTTTCTTTTTAAAATTGGTATTGAATCATTATTTGCGAATAAATCTATAAGATTCAACCTACCAAAAAAGCTCATTTCTTGTTTAATTCAGACCTACCTAGATTTGAGAACTGTTTCAAGACAATAAAACATGAGAAAGTTAAATTGCCTGATAATTTTGCAACTCGCCCCTTTTTTGTGTAAGGAGAATGACCTTTTAATAAATCCTTTCCCAGGTAAATCACTCAATCACAAGAAAATATTTAGTGTCCTCACGTGAAATTAACAAAATTGCCTAAGAGCCTATTTTTTATTATCACATGGTATCTATTCTAGCCTCTTGAGATCTTAAAAGACAAGTAATTAGTTAAAATAATTCTTCATATGGAGGGGACAGTCCACAGGACAATCATAATGAGTGACGATCCAGGAAGTCAGCTGTGGAGGAAGTATTGAGGTGGATTCAAAGGAACAGCAAGGCCAGCGCTGGTCAGAGGGTCAGGCCTGGGGTTCAGAGGAGCTGGCCATCAAGTTCATGGAGAGGGCTGACTCCTGTTCTGCTGAGTTCATAAGGTAGAAAACCAAAGATCAGAGTGCAAGGAAGAAAAACATAGAACTCTGGCAAATCCCTGCAGAGAACACCCACACAGAGACCTCTAAGAATTTCCTGATTTTAGATGGGTGTCTCACATTTGTTATCTCACTTGATCCTTTTAACACCATGCTGGGATAAGGAGGGCAGGGTTCTCTGGTTTGACAGCAAACAGAGAGAGGGACAAGCCAAGTCTCAACTTCCCTCTCACAGATTAAGAGCTATTTTAAAGCAAAAGCAGAAGATGTATACATCTCTTAAAATATATATATCTTTTCGTTTTTGTCTTTAAAAGCTATTTGCCATTTGGCGAAGTTTCTGGGGCCCCTATGTTAGCTGTTCCATTGTGCTTAAACAGCGCTAAGGTAGCCCTAAGATGCTGTGAGTCTTTCCCTAGACCATGGTACCAAAACTTGAAGACATCAGTCCTTCCTTCTTTTGGGCTTTCTCTTTTGTCACCTGAAGAATGAGACAAACCACTGGAGCCCCAGACACCTTCCAGCTTCATTTAAAAGCTTCACATAGGTCAGTCAAGAGAATGAGAACATTTTAGATAACACAGCAAACTGAAAAAAAGCAAAAGGACTCTTTATAAAACAATATTTATACATGAAGTCTTTGCCCATGCCTATGTCCTGAATGGTACTACCTAGGTTTTCCTCTAGGATTTTTATGGTATTAGGTCTAACATTTAAGTCTCTAATCCATCTTGAATTAATTTTCGTATAAGGAGTAAGGAAAGGATCCAGTTTCAGCTTTCTACTTATGGCTAGCCAATTTTCCCAGCACCATTTATTAAATAGGGAATCCTTTCCCCATTTCTTGTTTCTCTCAGGTTTGTCAAAGATCAGATGGCTGTAGATGTGTGGTATTATTTCTGAGGACTCTGTTCTGTTCCATTGGTCTATATCTCTGTTTTGGTATCAGTACCATGCTGTTTTGATTATGGTAGCCTTGTAGTATAGTTTGAAGTCAGGTAGCATGATGCCTCCAGCTTTGTTCTTTTGACTTAGGATTGTCTTGGAGATGCGGGGTCTTTTTTGGTTCCATATGAACTTTAAAGCAGTTTTTTCCAATTCTGTGAAGAAACTCATTGGTAGCTTGATGGGGATGGCATTGAATCTATAAATTACCTTGGGCAGTATGGCCATTTTCACAATATTGATTCTTCCTATCCATGAGCATGGTATGTTCTTCCATTTGTTTGTGTCCTCTTTTATTTCACTGAGCAGTGGTTTGTAGTTCTCCTTGGAAAGCAACGGCAGCAAAAGCTAAAATTGACAAATGGGATCTAATTAAACTAAAGAGCTTCTGCACAGCAAAAGAAACTACCATCAGAGTGAACAGGCAACCTACAGAATGGGAGAAAATTTTTGCAATCTACTCATCTGACAAAGGGCTAATATCCAGAACCTACAAAGAACTCAAACAAATTTACAAGAAAAAAACAACCCCATCAAAAAGTGGGCAAAGGATATGAACAGACATTTCTCAAAAGAAGACATTCATACAGCCAACAGACATATGAAAAAATGCTCATCATCACTGGCCATCAGAGAAATGCAAATCAAAACCACAATGAGATACCATCTCACACCAGTTAGAATGGCGATCATTAAAAAGTCAGGAAACAACAGGTGCTGGAGGGGATGTGGAGAAATAGGAACACTTTTACACTGTTGGTGGGATTGTAAACTAGTTCAACCATTATGGAAAACAGTATGGCGATTCCTCAAGGATCTAGAACTAGATGTACCATATGACCCAGCCATCCCATTACTGGGGATATACCCAAAGGATTATAAATTATGCTGCTATAAAGACACATGCACACGTATGTTTATTGCGGCACTATTCACAATAGCAAAGACTTGGAATCAACCCAAATGTCCATCAGTGACAGACTGGATTAAGAAAATGTGGCACATATACACCATGGAATACTATGCAGCCATAAAAAAGGATGAGTTTGCATCCTTTGTAGGGACATGGATGCAGCTGGAAACCATCATTCTTAGCAAACTATCACAAGAACAGAAAACCAAACACCGCATGTTCTCACTCATAGGTGGGAACTGAACAATGAGATCACTTGGACTCAGGAAGGGGAACATCACACACCGGGGCCTATCATGGGGAGGGGGGAGGGGGGAGTGGGGAGGGATTGCATTGGGAGTTATACCTGATGTAAATGACGAGTTGATGGGTGCAGCAGACCAACATGGCACAAGTATACATATGTAACAAACCTGCACGTTATGCACATGTACCCTACAACTTAAAGTATAATAATAATAAATAAATTTAAAAAAATAAAAAAATAAAAAAATAAAAAAATAAAAACTTAAAAAATAAAAAAAATAAAAAAAATAAAAAACAATATTTATGCTCTTAACATGAATTGGATTGTCACAAAATCATACACTTGTTTTTACTATACATTCATTAACACTGTTTTGTGCAATTAGGAGCAGCCAGTTGCCCTGGGCAGGGGTATACGAAATTTTATCTAAAATATACCAGTAAAGAAGCCTGCCATAATCTTGACTTCTAGGTTCAAAAGTCATAGTGAAGGTAAAAGAAAAGATCACCAGGAGAACGCAAATAGACTCAAGAGGTTCCTCCACTTATCCTTTCCTCCCCTCTTCCGGCAGAAAAAAACAGCTCCAGGGTAGGAAGAAGAAAGAGCAGGTTTGAAGTGGAAGGAGGAGACGCAGGGGTGAGCTGGAGCTGCAGTTGATGGAAGTCTGCATGCTTCAAGCTTGGGCTCAGGGAGAAGAGTGGTGATCTATGCTGGAGATGACTGCGTTCAACTCAAAGGTCTCAGGAAATTTCCAGAAGCAGGGTCCAAAAGGTAGCTGAAGGAGAGGGAGTGTGCAAGAAAGGAGGGCCCTTCCCATGGAGGAGCATCTCGATGAAACAGGAAGGTTCCTACAAGGGCCAAGGTGGAAAATGCAGCTGAACCTCAGTGCCTTGCCATGACCAGATCATCCAAGTGGGAGGTTCTGGGATCCTTCAGACCAGCCAGTGGCCATTACTGGAGTAGCACAGTTGTTTTCTTTCACTAATGTCCTGATAAGAAGAGAACTATCTGGAGCAAAGGCATCTAAAACCAAGAGAAAGTAGAACCAGGCAGGACTAGCTCTTCCGCAGATTTCTGGTAGGACTTGTGAAGTTCACACTGACCCCAGCCAGGCCGGGCAAGGAGACAGCGAGAGAGAACATTTCGGTGCCCAATGCCATAGTCCCATAAACCTGAATCCCTAAGGAAATGGGCTTGAGAAAAGCATGTGTCTCCATCCTGGACTGACTAGTTTTAGGTTTTGTTTTTGTATTTTGCCATCAGGCAGAATAGGTATAAAAAGAAATGCTACATCTTGGCAAATATGTTTTGTGGACTATGTAACTCATATCATCTTAAAAACTAGCACCTAGAGGCAACCTTAGATGCTGTTTATCTTACTAGAAATCAGTACTCAGAAATTCACATGCAGTTAAAGAGTAGGGGAGTTCTGGAGGAGGGCATTGTGGCTGCCTCTGTCTCCCAGGCAGGTCAGCCTTCAGGGCAGCAGGCCTTGCCATCTGAGCAGCTGCCTGACACAGCCTGACATGAGGCTGTCTGGCACTGGTGCTGTCATGGCTGGATATTAGCCCCTTTAACCATGGTTTTTCTTCGTCTCAGGAGGTCACAAGTTTTCCCTTTCGATAGTTCAATGAACACCATTGGCAGCCCACACTCTGCTAGGTGCTGGGGAACTAATGGCTAAAGGCCGTGACAGCACCAGGGAGCTGGCCCTCAGCCCTGGGGCAGTAGCCTGGGAACCATTCATTAGGAGGCAGTCCATTAGGAGACCCACACCCTAGAAGGGAAGCAGTGGGGTGGGGGGCTTCAATGGTTTTATGATGGATGTGATGACTGCAACAAAATCTTCCCCAGTTGAGAACCCCTGGTGTGGACAATAAGTTCATCACATGTCAGAGGGGAGCTGTTAGCGGCTTCAACAGCTGCAGGGAAGGCTGGGTCTCAGCAATGACTCATAGATGGGGAAGGTTTTGATGGTAGAGGACTGGGGCAAGTCCCTCCAGAGGAGGGTCGTCTTTGTCAGAACCGCTGCCTCCTATGTGCATAGCTCTGTCTAGAGTCATTAATTCAGCCCAGTTACTACTACTCTATATTTCTTGCCTGCCTCTCTTTCTTCCTTCCTGTCTTCATTCTAGTACCTGACTCTTATTCCCACCAAACAGAGCTCACACATGAGACACTACTTGCCCTTTCAGAACATCCTTTATATTCCGGGGGTAGCTGCAGGGAACCCTCTGGCAACTCGCTGCCGACTCCACATTCTGGATTTTCCTGTGACATTGCACCCTGTCTGTGTTTCTCCAGTGGGTCTTTTTTGTGGTGACATTTTGTTCCATTCAGAAAGCAGCATGGGCAGCCTCTTCAGTTTCTGTAACTAGAAATGCAATTGTATTGTATTTGGGAATGAAAAAAAAAAAAAAAGACAGAACGATACCTGGTAGAGGTTTTACGACAGAGACTGAAAGAGCAAAACTGAATCAGAGAAGAGTCTATAAATATTTAAATATAACCATCTTAGATATGGTATTAATTCCCCGAAAGTTCACTTAGGAATTGCCTAAAGAAACTGAGATATCCTATGAAGACCTCATTTAAAAGGACAGGGAAGAGGAGGCAACCAGGCTAGCAACATGAAAGCAACGTGGAATGGCGGTTGCTAGAGGAGATCTGTTTCAAAGAATTTAAATACTGTGTGGATCACAAAGTAAGTTGATTATCTTAGTTTATTTTTCATTTTGTCGCTGAGTTCACACTACCCCTTCCTTGGAATCTCCAAATGATTTTGAAAACCCTGCAAATTCACAGATGTGTGACTGCATGGGGAATTTGTACCTAGACTTTCCTGGTGAATGTTTTGTAACCCAGCGCGGCAAAGACTTCGAGTTAGTTAAATAAAGCACCTTTTGCTGACCTGGTCCATCTGCTGGAAGAGCCTTAATTTTATTAGAATTAGGCTTTTCTTTGATAGTCCTGGTTCAGTGCATGATTCTGAGCCTAGATCTTTTCCTCAGGAATCTATTTTAGACATGTCATTTCTTCGGAGGCTCTGGAAAAGATTAACATTCTAATATTCAATGTTTCAAACTGAATATCGGGTATCGCATCAACTCTATCTTCCCAGTCCAGCTTCTTCTCTGCTTATGACAGATCATATATTGGTTGGACTTTCAGTTACTACAATTAGCAAACATATGAGTGTGACAGAGGAAGGAAAAAATTAGACCTAGACAATGCTGCTGCTGCTCTGCGTGTGTGTGTGTGTGTGTGTGTGTGTGTGTGTGTGTGTGTGTGTCTAGGGTGTGAGAGCTGTCTCAGTATAATCCTGTGTTTTCTAAGATCTGGAGCTTTAAAGGCAAGAATATGTATTATTTTTTCACAGAAATATAGATTAAGAATTTTAAAAGACCTTGAAAATTGACCAAGTTCATTTGTGTGTCTCAAGTAGTTTCATCCTTAATAATACTGAAGCTAAACCCTTGTCTGTGTCAGGCGCTCAAAGGGGATTTATATGTATTCACTGATTTAACCCTTGCAACTGGAAGGCTTAGAATTGGGGTTTAAATGTAGGCAGTCTGATGCAGGAGCCCAAACCCATGAGCACCACACTCCATTACCTCTCATATTCTAAAATCTTTCTCTTTTTTTTTTTTGAGACAGAGTCTCCGTCTGTCGCCCAGGCTGGAGTGCAGTGGCGCAATCTCAGCTCGCTGCAAGCTCCGCCTCCCGGGTTCACGCCATTCTCCTGCCTGAGCCTCTGGAGTAGCTGGGACTACAGGCGCCCGCCACCACGCCCGGATTATTTTTTTGTATTTTTAGTAGAGACGGGCTTTCACCATGTTAGCAGGATGGTCTCGATCTCCTGACCTCGTGATCCGCCCGCCTTGGCCTCCCAGAGGGCTGGGATTACAGGTGTGAGCCACCGCGCCTGGCCTTCTAAAATCATCCTTAAGCCAGTGTTTTCATTCAACCATGGAATGGCTGGATGGAGCTCCTACTGCATACCAGCCACTGCACAAATGTCCTACAATATCATCACAATGCATATACTATTTGTAATTTTATGCCTATTCTCCAAATGTGGAAACTTACTCAGGCTCCCACAGATGTCAAGCGTCAGAGCTAGGATACTAATTTCAGATTTATCTTCCAAACTTGTATCACCACACACACACACACACACACACACACACACCCCAACGGCATTTGGAGAAGTACTAATCAAGCTCCTACTATGTGTTTTGTGCTATGCAGACACTGAAGAAATAAAGGACTAGTCAGTTTACACGATCACCAGTGAAGCAGTGTATAATACAAATAGAAACATGAGACAATTAGCAAATAATGTGAAGGTCTATTGTGGTAAATCCTAATATTTAACATAGAAATAAAATACCCTGAGGAAAGCTTACAAAAGGGGGAATTTTATGGAGATAGTAATTATGTAGGCATTGTGCTCCTGGACTGTCCCCGTTTTAAAATCTTTGTACTAATTGTGCTAATTTACTTGTTAATTTTGTATCACAATTATTAGTCCATAAAACACGGTTCCATGGTTACTAGACTTGCATAAAACCTTAAAGAAGACATTGTTTAACCTGAGCAATGAAGGCAAACAGACAAGTGGTTGGGTAGGCCTAGATGAAACATTATAGGTGTATACTAACTCATCATTGACAAGGATCATGGTGTATTTGGTGTGCAGTCAGAAGAGAGGGCAGGTCAGAATGGTATGTCTTATTTGCGTGTATGCATATACATTGTATGTTTACTTTGCCTCCATAGTTGATGTTCAAGGTCACACAACCTACTCAGTCCTTGAATTGGTCAAGAACAATGGCCCAGCCTGCTCAAGGATCATATAAATAAACGGCATTGAAATAGGGCTTTGCTCTTTTGTACGCCTAGCCCTTTAAGTGTTGAATTGGCACTGTTGCCCCCTACATCTTTTTCGAGCTTTGTTAATCTTATTTCAGCTTCTGAAAAGAGCAATATATCCAAGTACAATCATTAATTGAATATGATTCAATCTGGTCCCATCTTTAATAAGAAACCAAAGAAGGAAATTCAATTAGGCTCACCCTTTCCATTTCAAAAGATCAAATCCTCCCCTTTCACAGTTAAAATTATGAAAGATTATCTTCTTAGTGGAAGGCTACAGGAAAATTTGGATTCCTGTCAAATATTTAGTGTAATATCCCGGGATCAGGATTAATATTGCCTTTCAGCAGCTTGCTCTGAATTTCTGTCGATGCAATCTCTCTTTTGGAAGCTTTTGAATAAAAGGCATTCTATACTTTTGCATGACTCAAAGTATTCAGCAGAAATTGTAACAAGATCAAACAGTTTTAGGACAAGTTATCATGCCTGCTGGTCATGAAAATGCAGACACCTCAATTTCATTTCCACACTTCTGTGTTGATCCACCAACTCCTCAGAGAAAATTGAAATTATTGAAGTCAGGTTTTAAGTGTGTATGAATATTTTGGGGTTGATTTAAAATTACAAACAAAAGCAGTGGTAAAAAATAACGTAAGATAGAACAAAATATAATCTAATCATCTCTGTTTGGTAGAATTATATCAAATAGCCCTAGAGAATAACATATTAATAATAGTTATTATTAATATTCTTACTCCAAGTTACAATTTATTGCATTTGTTTTAGGTTCCAGAACTCTAAGTGCATAATTTCTCAAACCTCTGTCTCTTTGGCTCCAAAGGCATTGTCTATAACCCCCAGTCTATAACTCACAAATTATACTGCTTTTCCAATGCTACTTGATAGGCCCCTTTTACCAAAAATGAAATATCTCTTATTATATTTTATGCAAAGCTATCTACAGCTCTGTATTAGTAGCTAGCATTATGTGTAAATAGCTGGGATTATTTATCCTCTCAAGCTTTATTTTGCAGTCTGATGATACGGTGTGTTACAAGTATAATCATAAAATAATTTATTTATGCAAAGCTTTCCACGTTGTTTCAATGAGTTCTGCCTCAAAGCACTGTTCAAACAGAAACCCTAGTGTCCCCTGATATTCCAACTAAAAAAGTAAATATTTGTAATAGGCATACTGCGGTAATATTCCCAACATTGGCAAGAGCATTCATTTCTTTGTATGCCGTGCTGCCAGAAGCTGGCACCCAACGACACCTGTGGCTCACACTGAAATATGAGTCCTGGGTTGGTATTTTCTTTTCCACTAATGGGTACTGGTGAACAGGCAAGGTGTGGACTTAGGTTGCTGAATTGCAGAGGAAAGAAATAACATTGGCTCCATTAGCAACTCAAGTTACGAAGATCCCAAGGGGGAACTGGGTTGGAATCTCTACAATCCCAATATGCTGGAACAGTGATTTTTCAAAGTGTTTTCAAATGCAGGCAAATCCCTTCTTCAAATGAAATATTATTTGTAAGTTCAACAAATACAATAGATAAAATAATAAGGGCTACTCTATTCAGAGCTTTCTCTATAACAGGCACCATGCTAAACTCTCTGCATAGTTTTCCTTATTTAATTTTCAAAAGAACTGTATGTGGTAGGCACTTTTAACATCCTTCATTATAAAGCAGGCTTGGAGAGTTTAAATAACTTAACCAAAGTCAAATGTCCTCTCAGTAGAGGAGCAAAATTCACATGCAAGTAAGTCTGACATCAGATCCTAAATCTTTGGCCATAAAAAGCAGAGCTGCCCTTGTGAGAGCCAGCGTTGGCTGGGGTTGTTTTAGGAATCATCTGTACCTACCCGATGACCATGTGGAGCTTCCCCAACATCCGTAGGGCCCGGGAAAAACACAAAAGTACAAAAAGCAATATTCAGCTGAGAAAGAAGGCTTTAGTTTACGCTCTAAAATCACGTGTTTTACAGGTGGCTATGTGTCCATTTGTTTCTTTGTTCAGTTTTTTATACCAGCCTTTCTAACAGTTGCCATGTGCTGCTGGAGGTAAAAGGATAGTTTCCCAGGTAAATGCTTCATTCCTTCCTTTTTTTTTTTTTTTTTTGAGATGGAGTCTCACTGTAGCCCAGGCTGGAGTGCAATGGCATGATCTCGGCTCACTGCAACCTCTGCCTCTCAGGTTCACGCGATTCTCCTGCTTCAGCCTCCTGAGTAGCTGGGATTGCAGGCAGCTGCCACCACCACGTCTGGCTCATTTTTCGTATTTCTGGTAGAGATGGGGTTTCACCACGTTAGCCAGGATGGTCTTGATCTTCTGACCTCCTGATCCGCCCGCCTCGACCTCCTAAAGTGCTGGGATTACAGGAATGAGTCACCGCGCCCGGCCCCTTCATTCATTTCTTTGAGCATGTAAATGAATACCAAGGTTTAGAAAAAGTATTAGGCACTGAGATTCCAATGAAAAATACGACAGTGTTACTGACCTCAACAACCTTACAGGGAGGGTAATCTCCAATTCATCATCCATGGTAGCATAGACACCCTTGAGACTCTCAAGGGAGCACCATTAATAATTAAAGGAGACAACAGGTATAAACCATATATGCTCTGAGAAAACGGGCCCATAGGCAACTGGGGGATCCAAGTGTAGGCACCATGTTAATATACACATGATGTTTTATACATACAATTATGCACAGGATGTTCAATGTACAGAGAATCTGTTCTCACAAGCAAATGAGAACAGACTTCCTAGAAGGGTGATGCCGAAGCCGAGTCTCTCAGGATGAGTAGAGGTTCCCCAGGTGAAGAGTGGGGATCTGAGCCAAGAAGATGACAGGAGCACAGGTAGGAAAACGCACCTGCGGGCGGGGAGCTAGCTGTGAGGCCGAGAATGCCAGTACATGACTAGAAAGGCCAGGGAATGTTAAGGAATTTGGATTTCATTTTCTAGATTATGGTCCATCATTGAGAGGGTTTAGGCACAGTGGACAGGTGAGTGTTCTGTAAAGAGGCCTGTGGTGCTTCTTTATGGTGTGGCCATAGGGGCAGCACTACTAGAGCCAGAAAGATGAGCTAGATGTGTGAGTCCCAGCCTAACTCTAAAAGAGACATCTGCAGACGTTTAAAAAATGGTGATGCCTGGGCTCTATTCCATCCTGAATAAAACTTCATCTCTGGGGGTGGATCCAGGTTCTGGTCATGTTTTAAACTCCCCGTTACGTGATTCTAACAAGCAACCAGAACTGAGAATTCTTGCACTAGAAGAATGTTAGGTGGAATGCAGGCAAGAGAGGATGACAGTTTGGAGAAGATAATTGTAGTTGGGCTACATGGATAGATTTGAGGAGTGGGAGGAAGGTAAATATAGCAAGAATTGAAAATTAATTGCATGTATGGGATGGAGGGGCATGAGCTGTCAAGAATAGTTCCCTGCTTGAGGGTCTGGGTGAAGAATAATGCTTCAAACTGAGCGAACAAATGCATGAAGAGTAGCTATTTTATATAGGAAGACAAAAAATTCAGTTTTGATCATGTAGAATGTGAAGTGACTCAAGGTCAGCCACGGAAAGTGAGCAGAGTCACAAAAGCAGGGAACCAAAAAAGAACTCCAACACGGAAGTGGCAGGTAAGAGAAGAGAACACCATGAAGGAGACAGAAAAAGAACAGAGATGTCAAAGGAACTCACCTAACCTTCCCTGTCCAATACGCCAGCCACGAGCCACATGTTGAGATGTCAAATAAAACTGATTATTCAGTGGATTTCATTAATGTGAAATTCCCTGCTTCTTTCAACTAAAACCTTTGTAGGCCAGTACCTTCTCTAACCTTGCTGTATTTGTTCATTTAATCACTCACTCTCTCCCTCTTTCTCGTACCTACTCTTTCACCTCATCACTGTCCAGTAAGAGAACTGATGATGCCATACCTACAGTACAGTGAGCCCTGGAGGGACTGGCTTCGTTCCAACCTGGTAGAGCCAGTCTGTCTCCGTTTGCAGGGATGTGAGCTGTGTGTCTAGTCATCCTATTATCTTTGGTACCTATTAAAAACATTGCTCTCTTTTACTCCAGAAGCAAGGACTGCATTTCAGTGGTGAGTGATATGACTACTAAACACAGGGATTAAAAAAATAATTAAACTCGTCTGGGATTTTCCAGGATAAGAAGTTGTTCCAGAAATTGTGTTGTTTCAGATGTCCTGGAGATTAAGTAGGCCTAAATCACCTCCTGAGCATTATATGAGTGAAGCTGTCATTTGCAAATCTCTCCCTGAAACATTCCCACCCACTCCCCAACCCCCACTTGAATAAAGGAGTAATTAGTGATGAGATCAGAATCTTCACTTAATCTTGACCTATCCCAGATGGTGTAATAGTCATGGCCTTATCAGTGAAGATTAGAAGGGAAGGCCAGGGCTTTGCCAAGGAAATAATACTTGCATTAATTCAAAGTCTTTTGGATTTGGGTTAAGACTCTTACTTGTCTTCTATAGTTCTCCTAGCTTTTATCTAATATTGTTCATTGCTCTCTCATTATTCATTCTGCTGATACATAGAGGTGTGCATACTCTGAACCCTGGAATTGTTTCTGAAAGTTACCTGTCAGTTTTGTATTGAATTAAGTCATGCTTTGAAGATATAAAGAAATGTGGTCCTTTAAAAAAAATCTTGGTGGAAAATCCTTTATAGTCAACCGTTCATTCAGCAATTGTTCACTAATCACCTACTATGTCCTGGAATGATGTTGGGTACTGGGGAGTACAGTTTTATAAACTACTCTTAAGATGGTCATGATATCAGAATGGAAAATACACGATGCCATGTGTCTGGCACTATTCTGAAGTGTTTTCACATATTTAACTCACTTCATTTTCACAACAACACTATGAGATAGATATTGTCGCTCTAAACCCTATTCTGCAGATGAGGAAACTGAGGAATATAGAGTTTAGCAGCTCATCCAAAATTACATAACGCGTGAAGATAGAACTGGGATTGGACTAGGCCCTCTGGCTCCAGCCTATGTTCTTGACTTTACTGCTTTACTTTTTCTCCCCGACTCAATTATGATCTCCAGTGAGAGATGAAAAGAAAACTTTCCTTGAAATTATTTATAGAATGCTTTTATTTGTTTATCTGTAGTTAACATTTAGCTCTCTCTATAGTAATGCTTCTTGAAACAGAGCATTTTTAAAGATAAGTAACTTTTATGTTCCTATCAAGCATCACCTGGCCAAATAGAAAGGAAGGAAGAGGTAAACGGAGCTCACTAAACAAATCTTGGATGATCTTTGAGAATTTTTAAATATTTAATCTAGAATATTTTTATAATCATTCTTGCAATCTTTTTGTTTGTTTGTTTTTGATTCCAAGTATTTAAGCAATGAGTATCTAGAATAATGAGAGAATGCTTTGTTCTGGGAGTCATGTATAAGCATTTAGACAATAATACCAACCTTAACTGGACTACATGAACCAGATTCCGCCTTGGGCCCTATTATGAGTTACTCAGGTTTCCTGTACATTCTAAAGGTGACTCCTCCCAAAACCAAACGTCCTTGAGTCCTGGGAAAACTTAAAGAAGTTAGATAGATCTGTAGTCCCAAAGTACTTACAGAGCAATTTATTAAGACTGGGGTTCCTGGGAAAGTTTTATTCTATCACTCAGTTATTGTCTTCAATCTGCCATTCACTCAAAGGTTTTGTTGGCCTTAATTCAATTCTCTATCTCCTACGCTATCAGTGTTTCTGTTGAGCACTTTTCTATCCAGACAGGTAACAGGATTTGGTGACAGCTTTCAATTTCATTACCACTAAAACTTTTGTAGGTATACAATTTCTCTGTGTAGGCTGGTCCCTGACTGTGATTTATTTAGCCCATTATTTATTGGCCTGTAAAACTCGCCCGACTCTGCAAAATAACTCACTAATTCTTCCCGTGTGAAAACCTCTAAAGATATTTATCAACACACATGTAAGTAATCTATCTAAGAGACTCCTGGTCTCTTGAAATTCATAAATAGAATAAAGAGATCCCTGGAACAATGCAAGTATCACCTAAACTCCAGTTTTCAAGATTCCTGTCCTTCTCTTGAGGAATATTCAAAATAAAAGGTATCAAATCGGCAGAGAAGTTGTAGTGCCAAAGTTTCTTCAAGTATCTGTGAAAGGCTCCCATTCAACAGCAGAAGCCATGTCAAATCCTTCCTTGGTTGATATGCAAAACAGAAAATATAACTAGTTAAATAAACAGAGAATATGTCCAATTTACCACATTAAAGTCATACAAATTTATAACAGATATTTAGATAATATTTCATTGTTCCCTTTAGTTATCGTCTCTTTTAAAAAGCTAATAGCTGGTATGCCTGGGAAAGTAGTAAAAACTTTTTCTTCTGTATTTTGCTGGTGCTATTTTCCATCCTTTCCAGGAGTCATTTTGCGTTATATGTCAAGAGCTATAAAAATGTTCTGATTCTTTGACCCATTAATTCTCCTTTTGGGAATCTAACATATGGAGAGATCACAAAAATATTCATCACAGCAGTGTTTAAAATACTACAAAAGAAGCAACTTGAATGCCCAGAAATGTAGAAATTAAAAAACTATAATATCCCCATTTCATAGGATATTATGCAAAGGCATAAAGTGGAGAAATTCTTAATATATAATCCATTCACCATAAATAGTTATTGATTGTCTTCTATGTGCCAGACACTGTGCTGGGTTCTAAGACTACGTTGATGAGCAAAATCATCATTTCCTGTGGAACCTATGGAGCTTACAGTCTTGCAGGAGTATTAAGAGTAGTGAAATTAACATGCTACCCTGATGGCCACGTATTTAGAGGGAACAGTTTGATTATTTAAAGACTTGCTGTAAACAAGTTACTCGACAGACTTGTATTTGGAGCTGAGTCCATCAGTGCTCAGGATAGATAACCTTGATGTTGGCTTAATAGCAACAATAGGCACTGGGAGCTTTTGGGTGGCATGGAGGAAGGAAGGAGTTCTCAAAGCACTTCAGTGATCCATGCTATCAGGAGAAGGGAAAATGTAACATTTTAAGCTCAGCTGAGTCTTTTTGACTTAAATGAAGGTTTAGAGTATCAGCATTTCTGCTTTTCTCATGTATTTTTTTTTAATTCTGTGTGCTGGAAACAGAATATTAATAACGAATGAGCAATTTTTATTGTATCTCATGAAACTATAATGATGCTAAGTTGGTTGCATGATACAGATAATGTGGCAGTATGAGTCCTGTAGTTCTACTGTAAACTCTATAATGTTTCCTCTTCAAAATTTAATGTGCTCTTGCTGCGACCAAGGACAACACTAGGCTCGGTGATTAAAGAAAATCCGCTTTTGACCTAATTTGTGGCTGTTGAAGCAAAGGTTAAAGAATGATGTAATGATCGATTCCATGATTTGGTATTTATCAGATCCATGTGTTTGGTGAATGTGTCCATTTCAGAGAGAAACAAATTTATTTCTTCTAAATGAGACCCTCTCTTCTATGGGCAATTTTACAAAGTTATGAATCAGTAACCACCCTTTAGTTCTTGAACCTTTATACTCATATAAATGGATTTGATTCCTCTCCTCAGTCCAATATAAAACTTCTTGTTTGTTTCTTATTTTGTTGATAAGAGAAGTTCTGTTTTTCCTTCTTTACCAGCATCATTGCTTTGCCCACCTTTGATGATGGTATTATAAAGAAGGATTTGCTTCTGAAGTATAGATATGATTGCTACAAATAAAATATGCCTCCTACAAATAAACAAAATAAAAACCTAATGCTACTATCAAAAAGACCACTTATCAAGCAGATTATCCTGGTTCGTTGTGCCTCAGTATCTGTGCAAGCGTCGTAAAGCTACATATTCATGCTTACAGCTGCAGAGATCCCAGCTGCCCTCTTCGACAGCTTTGGGATGCTTTCTCCAAGAATGAGTCAGTGAAACAGAAAGGTCACATCAAAGAAAAAGCCTTCAGGGCCTCCAAGCTGTATACCTTGGAAACGGTTGTCTACACCTCTCTTCTTCCACCTCTAAAAGGCCAGAGTGGGTGGTGATTAAAATGTTGCATCAACATACAGTAATTAATTCTGTATAGGAAGTAGGTTACACATCTGAAGACAACTTGAAATGGCCAGTTTAAATATATAAAACATGGAGAGTATGACTGACCAACCTGGCAGGAAAGCAGGGTTCTGTGGATGTTTGCTTTCGGGGGAATTATTATTTCAATATTCTGAAGTTTTTTTTAAATGCAATGCTAGTTTCCTATCTGGCTCATCAGCACCTGGGCTGGAACTGGAAACTTGAATTCATGTTCTATTTCCTTGAACTTTGGAAAGATGACCCTAGAAATGAAATGAAGCTTTATTTCCACGAAAAATGAAAACATTATGTAGCTAGAAAACTCTCTCTCTCTCTGTCTCTCTCTGTGTCTCTGTTTCTTTTTCTTTCTCTTTCTTTTTCCCCCTTTATCCTAGTATATGAGTTATAAGGTCAAAATTTTGGCTCCCTAATGATTTCAGTTTAATAATTTCAGACCTGTGGAAAGGAAGTATAGGCTTCCCTCACTCCTCCTTCCTATTCCCCCTCTCCACCCCCACCCCCATTATTTAATCCACCTTAAGAACCCGGTGATAACTGTCAGATTGTACCCATTTGGGAGATATTTTATTCATGTATCAACAAACATGCACACACACAGTTGGTGCTGGTACAAAAATAGACATATAGACCAATGGAACAGAATAGAGAACACTGTAATAAAGCTGCACACCGATGACCAACTCATATTCAACAGTCAACAATAATAAGCAATGGGGAAAGGACTCTCTATTCAATAAATGGTGCTGGGAAAACTGGCTCAGTATATGCAGAAGAATGAAACTGGACCCCTACCTCTCATCATATATAAAAATTAAGATGGATTAAAGACTTAAATGTATGACCACAAATTATAAAAATGCCAGAAGAAAACCTAGGAAATACTCTTCAAGTCATTGGCTTAGGCAAAGAATTTATGATGAAGACTCCAAAAACAAAAGCAACAAAATCAAAAGGAGACAGATGAGACTTAATTAAACTAAAGAGCTTCTGTACAGCAAAAGAAACTCTCAACAGCGTAAACAGACAACCTACACATTGGGAGAAAATACTTGCAAACTATGCATCCAACAAAGCACTAATATTCAGAATCTATAAGAAACTTAAATGAATCAACAAGAAAAAACAAACAACTATTAAAAAGTGGGCAAAGGTAATTGTATATACCTACTATGTACCCACAAAAATTAAAAATTAAAAAGCAAAGGACATGAACAGGCATTTCGGAAAACAAGACATAGAAGCAGCCAACAAAAATATGAAAAAATACTCAACATCACTAGTCAGAGAAATGGAAATCAAAACCACAGTGAGATACCATCTCACATCAGTCAAAATAGCTATTATTAAAAAGTCAAAAAATAACAGATATTGGTGAGGTTGTGGAGAAAAAGGAAACACTTATATACTGTTAGTGGGAATGCAAATTAGTTCAGCCCCTGGGGAAAGCAATTTGGAGAGTTCTGGAAGAACAAAAAATACAATTGCCATTTGACCCAGAAATCCCATTATTGAGTATATACCCAAAGGTAAAGAAATCGTTCTACCAAAAAGATATGTGTACTGTATTGCCATATGTTCA
Source organism: Papio anubis (assembly GCF_008728515.1). Lineage (NCBI taxonomy): Eukaryota > Metazoa > Chordata > Mammalia > Primates > Cercopithecidae > Papio > Papio anubis. Next base: position 17,920,716 of record NC_044985.1, on the reverse strand, counting down.
TCATAGCACTATTCACAGTAGCTAAGACATGGAATCAACCTAGGTGCCCATCAATGGTGGACTGGGTAAAGAAAATGTGGTACATATACACCATGGAATACTATGCAGCCATAAAAAATGAAACTATGTCCCTTGTAGCAACATGGATGCAACTGGAGTCCATTATCCTAAGTGAACTAACACAGAAAAAGAAAACCAAATATTGCACATTTTTATGTATAAGTTGAAGCTAAATCTGGGGGGCACACAGACATACAGCTGGGAACAGTAGACACTGAAGGAGGGAGGGAAGCAAGAATTAAAAATGGAGGGAGGAAGAGGGGGAAGGACTGAAAAACTTTTTATTGGTTACTACATTCACTATTAGGGTGACAGGATCATTAGAATCTCAAACCTCAGCACCACACAATATACCCTTGTGACAAACCTGCACATGTACTGCATGAATCCAAAATAAAAATGGAAATTTAAAAAAAGTAGCTCTGAATTAAAAGAAAACAAAGCAAAATCATCTAATACTGCTGTTTTTACTTGCTTTTTTAACATAGCATCTCATCATGAACCTTATTCTGAGGCACTGTATTTAGAACGGCCTTACCCTTTGTAACTCCTGTATAATATTCCACATGGCATAATCTCTGCAACTGTCCACCCACTGGTGGTTATTCAGAATGTTTCCAGTGTTGCAGTTTCATTCTTTCTCCAACACTGTGTTCAACTGCCTAGTTCCCAACACTTTTGATAACATTTAGATACTATTAGTATTTATAATTTTAGTCAATCTAATAGGTAAAATATTGTTCCATTTGTATTTGACTGACTATAGTAGTCTATATTTTCAAATACGTATTGTCCAGTTGCAATCTTTTATAAATTGTGTTTCATATTCTTTGCCCATTTTTCTACTGGAGTCTGTTTCTAGTGCAAGCTGGAAATATTTGGGGTGTTTTGGCTTGGTTCATAGGATCTTTGCTGTAAACATGTGATAAGTTATGTAAATTATGTCTGTTTTTCCCTTTATGGCTTCTGAGTTTAATAGCTTATCTCTTTTACTCTGAGTTCATAAGAGTAATTTAATGTATTGTTTCACAATGCTCTTGGTTTCCAGGGTTTTGTTTTACACTTCTAACTTAAATCCCTCAAGAACGGGTTTTTGCACATTGTGTAAAATAGGGTTCTAATGAAATGTGCTTCCACCTACAAAGCAAATACCCTAATGTAATTTATAGAATAATGTAACTTACTCATTAACATGATTTTCTTACTCATCTGAAATTCAGTTTTATCAAAACTTTATTAACATCATCATAATTAAGTTTCTGGCACTGTTTCTGGACCTGGTTCTAGACTTCCTATTCTGTGCCAGTGATTGATTGTCCCTGCACTAGTAGCAATTAGCTTACTGTTTTGGTGATAGTATTTCAAAGTGTGTTTTAATATCTGTAGGACAAAACTTCCTTAAAGGTTTGTGAATATGCTTGAATAGTTATTCTTCCACATGAACTGTAGAGTGACTTTCGCCTAGTGCCCTTTCTTCCCAAAATAATCCTGTAGTAATTCTTATTAGAACTATATCACTTATGTATTACTTTGAGAATAATTATCACTTTTTTGATAATACCTGTATCCAAATATACATTTATTTGTACTGTTAATTCATATGAAAGTTTTAAACATTTTCCTTGTATAGGTCTTCTTCCAACTATTTGGGTAAAATTTATTCCTAGATATATCAGAATTTCAGGATTTTCCTTTTAATTTCCTTTTCTGTTACTATGCAGTATAAATAAGCATGATAACTTTTTATATGTATCCTATTTACAGTTATCTCAAGGTATTGTTAATAAATTCAATTGATAGATTTTTTAATGCTGACATATTTTTATATAACTAAAATAAGCTGTGCTTGATCATGTCATACGTGATTTTCTCACATTACATTGTGATTTTCTTACAAGGCTGAATACAATTTGCAAACATTCTGTTTAAAATATTTCCATTTAATTTTATAACTGAAATTAGAGTTTCTTTATCTGTGCTAAGGATCTGCTGGCTCAGTAAAGTTAATCATGAAAATGTTTATATTTTTCTCTTTTCTGGGACAAATTAAATTACTTGGGAATTATCTATTTCTTAAAATTTAAATAAAATCAGACTCGTATGCTGTGTTTGCCTATTTTAAAACTATAGCATTTTAGCAACAGTTTTATTACCTTACCTTCTTTTGTGTGCTTCTGTCTCATACTTCTTGTATTCATTTCAGTCATAATGTTTTGCTTAAAAAATACCCATTTTCAAATGCAGTGTCACCTACATAGTCTTACCGTTTTTCAAATTGTCTTCCTACTCATTTATGGTTTTTTTCTTAGTCTTTTTTTTTTTTTTTTGAGACGGAGTCTCGCTCCGTCGCCCAGGCTGGAGTGCAGTGGCGCGATCCTGGCTCACTGAAAGCTCCGCCTCCCGGGTTCCCGCCATTCTCCTGCCTGCCTCAGCCTCCCGAGTAGCTGGGACTACAGGCGCCCACCACCGCGCCCGGCTCATTTTTTGTATTTTTAGTAGAGACGGAGTTTCACCGTGGTCTTGATCTCCTGACCTTGTGATCTGCCCGCCTCGGCCTCCCAAAGTGCTGGGATTAGAGGCGTGAGCCACCGCGCCCGGCCTTTTCTTAGTCTTTATGTTGTGTGCTGTTATGTTTGTTCCTTAATCAGAATGCCAGAGAACCGGCTTCCTTAATCAGAAGCCGGTGATTTGAAAAGACAAAACAGGTCTTTTCAAATAACCGGCTTTCAGTTTAATTCATTCTTTGTTTGCTTTTGTGTTTTGATGTTGTCCCTGTGCTAGAATATCTTCTCTGAGATTTTCGCATGGCTCTCCTACTGCATTATGAAAAACTCTCAGCTCAAATGCTGCAGGGAAAATTTTGCTGACTACGTTTCCTGGCTACCCTCCCAATCCCAGAACATTGTACTGTATTACACTAGTTTATGTTTTGTATATCACCGTCAGAAATTATCTACTTATTTTAAAAACTTAAAATAGACTTTTTTTGTGTGGTTTTAGAACAGCTTGAGATTTACAGAAAAAAATGGAAAGGTAGTACAGAGTTCCCATATACCTCTCATCTAGTTTCTCCTATTATTAACATCTTACATTAGTATGGTACATTGGTCACAATTAATGATACACTGGTATTAACTAAAGATCATACTTTATTTGAGTTTCCATACTTGAATAAGGTATGATCTTTAGAACCATTTTTGCATCTCGGGGATAAATCCTCCTTGGTCACAATGTATATCTTTTTGATGTGTTGTTGAATTCAGTTGGTTAGTATTTTGTTGAGGATTATTACATCTATGTTCATCAGAGATATTTGCCTGCAGTTTTCTTATAGCGTCTCTGTCTGATTTTGGTATTAGATGATGCTGGCTTCTTGAAAGAAATTTGGAAGTAGTCCCTCTACGTCTATATTTTTTTGTTTTTTGTTTTTTTTTTTTTTTTGGAAGACTTTAAGAAGGCTGAATGTGTAACGCATTTATTTTCTATCTTTCTTTTTAAAATAAAAGCATTTAAGGCTATATATTTTCCTCTGGATTTTACTGCATCACAGTTTTGATATGGGGTGTTCTCCATTGTGGTATTTATATCTAAATAATTTGTACTTTTTTTTTTTTTTTTTTTTTTTTTTGATGGAGTTTCACTCTGTTGCCCAGGCTGGAGTGCAACGGCGTGATCTCAGCTCGCCGCAACCTCCGCCTCCTGATTCAAGCTATTCTCCAGCTTCAGCTTCTGGAATAGCTGGGATTACAGGTGCCCGCCACCACACCCAGCTAATTTTGTATTTTTAGTAGAGACGGGGTTTCTCCGTGTTGGTCAGGCTGGTCTCTACTCCCGACCTCAGGTGATCCACTCTCCTCGGCCTCCCAAAATTCTGGGTTTACAGGCGTGAGCCACCATGCCCAGCTGTACTTTGTATTTTTATTGCAGTTTCTGTCCTTGGTTTGGTTAGAAGACTCTTTTTTAATGTAAAGGCACTTGAGAGTTTTTGTGTTGTTTGCCTTTTCCTCACTCACTTTAGGGAATTTTCAGTGCTTTCTTTGTGGCCACATGCATAATCATTTTCTGTGATTTTTTATCCCATGAGCATAAAAGAAGACTGTGCATTTTCTGTTTAGCATACCAAATATGCACTTACACGCAAAGACAAACTCTGGGCGCAATCCTCTTCTGACTCCCCATTTGAAATATTTAGAATTTTGGTTTCAGACTCTTTTTGTATTTTCCACAATTATATGCATCTTCTGTTTTAGGAACGAAAACTTTTTAACCTTCATATTATTGCACTTCTCTATACATTATTGTCATTCATTTTGATTTTACTTTATCATCTAGCAATTTTTGCTTGTTACTTCTTTTTTTCTTTCTTTTGCTCTGCCCTCTTTTTCCCTTTTGCCACAGTACATCCGTTGCCAGTGTTATCTAGGCCAGAAATGTTTTCTCCCTGTAATTGTAATCCTTTATTCCCTATTTTCTGATATAATCCATAAGCTGACTGCCCCCCTAATTACTTTGCAAAGATGGTTCACATACATACTGTTTTCTGACTGGCTCTGCCTCAGACTTATATGTCCAAATACCAGTTTCTTCTCCAGATAGGTGTTTATTAGACTCCTGAAATCTCACAGCCAAAATAGGCCTCTCAATCTGTATATCAGAAAGTTACTCTTTCCCCGTTCTTCACCTGTGTGATAATGTTTCCGATGTAAACCATTAAAACCTAGGCAATACCGTGGGTTTGATCCACTAACCAGGGAGATGTTTGGAACAGAGGATGGTGACTAACTGTGCTTAGAGGGGAATTCCTGCAGACTGACTGCTCTACTCTTTGAAGTGGGCCCTGGCATCCAACAAGGCTCCCTCCTAGGAAAACCATTTAATCATTGGCCTCATTTAGAGTTTAACTATATTTTATGGCCTTCTCAGCTATGAAGTTAAAATTCACAAGGCCCAGAAAATATAAATTACAATAATGCCTTTCGTTTTCTTTGTCAACATGCTTTGAATTGCAAGAATGTTTTTTATTTTTATGACTGTATCAAGTGTTTTTATGGAGGCTGGTTCCCCCTTCCCCTAGGCTTAAACAAATTCTAAAACAGGACTTCTCAAACTGTCACGTGCCCCAGAACCACCAGGGATTTTATGGAAATGCAGATTCAGATTCAGGAGGTTTGGGGCAGCCAGGTGCATCTACTTGTAACACGTTCCTGATAAGGCTACATTGCTAGCCCTGCAGACCACAACATGACTAGCAAGGCAAAGTAGCAAGTAAAATCCTTCTAGGCTTTTACATTTTTGTTTTGGATTTAGTTTCTGAACCCCACACAAAAAGTCAAATCTCTATACTTTATGAAAACATTTTATTTTTCACATTACAATTTTCACCCACCTTGAAAACTCATCTAGGAAGCCTGGCTACAAATGATAGGTATTTCAAAAAGTCAACTGAATTCTAAAGAATCAGAACTTGCTGGCTCAGACAAGATGCATAATTATTTATCATATAATACGAAATCACTTCCAAGATGGTGTTCTGGTGTTATCTGAGTAGTAGGAAGTTGGGTGGCCATCTTGGTCGGCCAGGGACTTGTCTGGTGTTAGCAATGACAGTCACACTGATTGGGAAACCTCTGAGGCCTGAGAAAATTGAGAGCGTTAACAGCAGCCTGAGAAGGACTCTTTTGTGACCCTGGACAAGTTATAGGGTCTTAATCCTGTAACTATGGGTTTAAAAGGCACAGTACTCCCTGACACCTATGAGTTTTCGTGTGTACCTTAAGCAATCCATCACTTTTAGTTTCAGTAGAGCAGGTTTAGACCCTAATGACAGGATTGACTTGCCCAGGGTCACATTAAATTAACTGTGGCTTCAAGTTCTCTATCTATACTTTTCTGCCATGATGAGTGCACAATACAGTGGCTTTCTAACTGAGATGAATATTATTCAATTGGATTTGGAGAAATTAGTCTTGCTTTAGAACTTCTCTTTAAGACTTATTAAAAACAAAATGGAAGCAAACAAAAACCTTCCTTTTCTTCAATTTTGTAAAGCTGAGTACACAAGAGATAAATGGAATACATTGTAAATATTCTGTTTTGAAAGTTGAAGTTTCTTATGATTTAATTCTGGAAATGTTAGCTGTATTTGCTAGTTATTTTCCACGAGCTGATAGTTATCTCACCAGTGATGACATTCATAATATTATTTGAAAAATTTACTTCATGTGGGCTAAAATTTACTAAAACTGCCTTTAAAAACCAACTAAAGGTCACATAGCACCTTGTCCTTCTAGTGGGATTGCAAGATAAATGTCAAAAATCCATTCTAATTGGATCCAGAAGTCCCTAGGCATTTGGCAATTAGCAGTAACAATTCTTCAATTAATAACATATAATATTCCTAATGCCAAGTGTGTTATATGTTATTAAGGAGAAAGGGTTCTGAGTAAGTCTTGGTTTAAAAAAAAGAACAGGCTTGACTGAGGTGCGACTTCACTTCAGTTTCATGATGATTCAACATTCGATGCAAATGTACTAATGGGCTGAAATCAAACTGTGCTTCCAGGATATGAAGGAGAGGTCTGGAGTGTCATTCTGCTTACAATCACTGACTGGCTCAAAAAGGTCTTGAGCCACAACCAAGAAGCAGGCATTAGCTATGGGTCATCAGTTTTCACTGGAATGGTGGCAATGTCAGTTAGTATTTGTCAAAACCCTAAATACTTTGTAGTAAAATATTCCAACAGACTGTAAATGTTCGTCTTGGAAACACTCGGGAAAGTGTGCATGTGGAACTAGAAAATTGTCTGAGAAACTGACTAATAAAGCTGCTTCCATGCAGAGAGGCTCCTGAGCTTGGAACATGTCCCAAATTAGATGTATTGAGATCCCCAGGCTGTGTTTTGCAATTCAAATATACCGGGACTTTCCGTGGCAGCCCCTTAGACTCCCCAGTGGTGGGGTCCTTTGAATGTTCACACATAAATGGGGGTCTTTGTTCTCTGGTGCGTGAAACTGAAGTAAGTTTTGGTAGAAAAGGGATTGCATGGATATATTTGAGAGCCATGCTTTGGTGGTAAATTCAACCTTAAAATCCCAAAGTGAATAGCTTTTGAGGCTTCTGATCATAGATAAAGTTAAAGGCTGCAGTTTTAGTGATGCCAAGTGGTTCTGCATATCCATCTCTATTATTTAAAAGAGTCATCAACACTTCATTAAGTGTCAGGAAATGTTGCCTTAGAAAACTCATAGAGAGATTAGGAGGGCATGTGAGAGATCCCTGTTTACGTTTGGCCAAGCCTGTTTGTACCAGAATAATTCCTTTGACCAGAGAAAAATGTTACTCTGTGACTTGAATTCTTCTTTTCCCGGTCCTGAAAATGGGTCACAGACAGTTCCTTTATTCACTGGGTTTATCTGCACTTTCGGCTCTCAGAAGAATCCCCCTAGATTTGTAGCACCAAGGGATCTATAGGATACAGCCAGCCTTCACTGTTGAGACATCTTTGTTCAGGACACAACTTACCAAAAATCACAAAAACAATAGCAACAAGGAAGGGCTGCCCTCTTTGATTTAATATTCTGCAATTTGCCTGTGGCATTTACGTAAGCAATCCTGTTCATCTGTAGGACCATACAGCAACCTGTGCTGGGAGTAAGCTCCTTGAGGACAGAGGCCACATATGCATCATCCTTTTGTCTTCCTGATATAGCCTGGTCCATGAGAGATGTCACTCTGTGTGTTGCCATCTTTGGGAATTCTCTGGCTTTATTTGCTCCATCCCTCCCCAGCCAGCCTGGAATGGGAGTGTCCCCTGCAGTCTGTGCTCCAACACAATAACACACACCACATTATATTGCCTGTTTCCTCCACTAGAATCTGGGGAGTGGATCTTTCATTTCTATATCCCCAGTGCCAAATGCAGTAGGTGCTCAGTACACGTGGAAAGAGATGAATGAATGGAAGGCTCTAGATAAAGGTTAGCTGAGTTGAATTGAATAGAGCAGGCATACCCTCTAGCTATCACTGGGGTGGGATTTAGTGCAGGTGATGTAATGTGACTTGACAGGGTAGTTAAATATTGACAGACAGGAGGAAGCACACTGGCCCTGTTCAGAAAGAGGAAAGTAAGGGCTGACTGAGGCTGTCAGATCAGAGAGCTGAGGCTGGAAGTGGCTGCAGTGGTCCTGATGACCCAGCTGAGGTCACTGGTTGGCTCTTGCTTCAGTAGAGGTAAGGTTTGGATCCTGGCTGGGAAGATAATGGATTGTGATGTGAGTAAACGCAGGCTGTGCCTGTGGCTTGGAGATGGCTTGCATCCCAGACACTGTCTGCTGGCTGCCCACTCGTATATAGCTCAGACTGATCCTCATTTAAGGCAAGAAACATGAATTCTAGTTGAATCTCTCTCCCCTCTCCTCACCTTATCCATGCTCCTTAATGATCTGTGCTTTTATGTAACCTCTTAAAGTGATTGGGGCTGGATGCTGATTCATGCATTTCGAATGCTCAGGTGAGGAATTTGTACATATGAATTAATTTGTAAGCACTCTGTGATGTTAATGATTAGAGACATGTGTAACAATAGAATTAGGAGGCATAAACATGTTCAGTGCTACCTGGATGCTGCTTTATATAGGCAGGAGTGGGGTAGGGAGGGAAAACTGCATTAGGCAATGTTTTTAGCTCTAATGTGGAATGAGGGAGCAAGCAGAGGTGAGTTCAAGGAGGATACTGGGTAAGTGAGAAAATGCCAACAGACAGCAGACAGAGAATTGTTTTAGGCGAGTCTAGCTCTGCATTTAGAAAAGCATGCATGTCACCTTGGGGAAAAAAAAGGCCCCATTTGACTTTAGAAAGACTGTTGAATCTGCTGGCGTGGCTCAGGGTAGCTCTTTGGGAAAGAAGAGTTGGTATCCTGCTCATCATTAAATAGTCCCATACAGTAATAAGAACCAGCAGAGGCAAGTGTCTATTAGTTCCTTGTCTTTAGAGAAGGAGAAAACGCTGGGTGACTGCTGAGCAGCAGCGGGGTGAGGCAGGCTGTTTGGGAGTCAAATCTGGTTCAGATCTCAGCTTAGCAAGTGACGAGGTAGAGCCGCTTAATCTCTGTGAGCCTTTATTTCTTCATCTGTGAAATGGACAGAATAAAACCTCCTGGCAGGTTGCTGTGAGGCTTGAATAAAATGTATAAAAACACATCGGACTCTGCCAGGCCCGTAGCAGCTCACCCCAAAAATATTAGTTCCCCTTTCCCGATTTCAAAAGGCTTATCCTATTTTATCTTTTTGAAGTAACATTTTTATTGAGATCTAATTTACATACATACATACATACTTTGCACCCATTAAAGTGTACTATTCTCAGAGTTGTGCACCCATCACCACAATCCAGTTTAGGATGTTTTCATCACTGCAAAAAGAAACCTCATAACCAGTATCAGTTATTTCTCATGTCCTCCCAATGTCCCAGCCCTAGCCTGGCTGGCAATAATCTGGCTCTTTGGAATTTGCCTATTCTGGACATTTCGTATACATGGATTGTACAATATGTGTTGGCTTGCAACTCGTTTCTTTCACTTACCATAATATTTTCAGGATCTCTCCATGCCGTAGTATACATCAGTGCTTCATTTTTTTAATTGCAAAATAATACCCCATTGTACAGGTATAAAATACATCATTTATTAATTTATCATTTGATGGAAATCTAGGTTTCTACATTTTGGCTATTATAAATAATGGTACTATAAAATTCATGTACACATGTCTGGGTGGACAAATGTGTCTATCTTTTTCATAGTGTCTTAAAACTAATAGATTCTCTTAGCCCATCTTCCCCAAAAGATATTAGAAAACACAGTAGAGAATATGAGGGCAGGCCCCCTTTTACTCAGCAGAAATGGGCAGAAATGTCAACATGGTCATCACTTTCCTTCAGAATATTGGAATACAAAAGTGGGTCTTCAGCAATGTTGAGTCTTATGCAAAAGTGAGTAAAATAAACCAGTCTCGTGAACTGCCTTGTGAATGTGCGTATGTCTCCAGGGCTATACACATTACCACTATAGGATTGGGGGTATGTCATACTATGTTTTTTTTGTCTCTTTGTCCTTTGCAGGAATAATTATGAATGGTTTTGCTGAGTAGGAAAATAGAAACAGCATGTGGTAGGGAAGGGTTTGCAAAATTAAATGTGTAAATAGGAAAATCATACAAATAAGTGAAATGGATGGTTAAGATGAGCGTCTGTGTGAGTGTGGAGATACATTCTAAATCACCTATGGCTTCATCATCAGGGAGACCTTAGGGAATGGTAATGAATGTGGCAAACAAAAGAGTACATGTTTCATCTAAAAAGGGAAGGAAATATTGGAACTCCAGCTGTAGGCTCATGTTCCTATAATTATGTTCCACATAGGTACATGGCTCACCTAACCATATCTTCTCCTTTTTCAAGATAACAATTTAAAATTATTTTTAAAAATCCACTTTATGGGCCAAATGAAATATATCTGTGAACTATATTTACTTCATTAGAGATCAGTCTGTGGCCTTTCCAGTGGGATAAATCTTATTACTGGGAAACCACAAGATTTGGGGACAAATTCCAATGTTGTCCCCCTACTAATTCCATTACTCTTTGTTGCTATTTCTTGGACCCTCTATTTCTTCTTTGGAAACTAAAGGAATTTGGTAAAATGTGCTCACATGGTTCTTTTTACCTTGAACATTCTAGAGTGGCATGACTGCCACGATTCAGGGTTCTGTCTCTGAGAGCAGCACAGAAGCATTAGGGACAGAAGAAAAGAGTTCCAAGTGACTACAACCTTAAGAGGCAGGCGTGCTCTAAACAGCCTCCTTCACATGTCTTGTAGTGCAAATCTGCTTGGGACAAAACCTCTCAGCCTTTATCTGAAAAGGTCTTTCAAGTTTGCCTTCATTTTTAAAAGAAATTTTCTCTGTAGAAGGCTTTTTTTCTTTCATTGTGACTCAATATGCCCTTGGTCTGAACCCACACTAAGGGTAAAAAATTCCACCACTTTATCACTGTGTTGAAACACCGAGGTTTGTGTATTTGTCTATTACTTCAAAATTTATTTAAGACTGACCTATTAGAAACACTAAGGGCAATGGAGTTTTCTAGTTCTGTTATTTGAAGATTTCATGGAGAAACGTTTCCAATTGAAATGTCCCAAACTGCAGAGGTCACAGTTTAATCAAAGAACTGGGTGTTTGCCTTGCACTGGTATATACTACCCAGTTTTGCTTGATGTTGGGCTATAGACCTGGGAGGGGCAAGAATAAAATAACAGCCCCCATACCATCTTGAACTATGTTCTTGAATCCTCCATTTGTCCCCTGATCCTTCTCTTTTCTCACTGCTAGTCTGGTTGGGGAGTAACTTATTAAAACAATACAAGGAGCCAAGCACTTTTGTATTTGGGAGTAGCCCCGAGGTCTGAACAGTCTAATTACTACTTACTTGGGTTCAGTGTGCTTTTCATTCCTTTTATAATTTGTTCCTCCAAGCCATCCTATGAGGTAGAACAGAGCTATTGTCGCTGTTTGACAGTTAAGGAAATTGAAGTTCTGCACTTGTTGGAAGTCTCAGAGTTGATTAGCTGCAGAACTGGAATCAGAATGCCCATCACCCAAGGTACTTGTCAATCACTTAGCCACAAAGACAATTCCCATCTCAGTTAAGTAAATCGTTAAAGCAAGGTCAAAGAAGTCCTGTGTAGCAGCTTCTAATGCTAGCCTCTGAGAAAATATCTGTTGTAAAGAGCAGTTTGTGAAGGCTTAAATCATATGTTGCACATATTTAAGTGAAGTGGGTCTCAACATTTTTTCCTATTGACTCCCTACATCCGGGTAAGTTTGCCTTCAAACCTCTTGACTGAAAAATCACAGCTTTAAAGTTCATCTAAGAAATGTATTCCCTCTGTCACTAATTTTAGCGTCTAACAGCGCTCCCTGTTTGAAATGTTTTCCTTATGTCAACCAAATTTCTCACATTGCAGTTTACATTCATTTTCTCCTACGCCTTTTCTTCTCACTCAAAATGTCGAACAGCTGGTCACATTCACGACATAATAGCTTTTTCACCATTATGGCCTACTTGACCCACCCCACCTCCAGCCTTCTCTTCTCCAGGCAAAATAATACCAGGGCTATTTAGCCTTTGCTCCCAGGTCCTGTGGTTCCATCCTTTGATCTACACTGTGGTTCTCCTCTGAATCCTCCCGTTGGAGGCCCAGGAGGACAATAGCTCCATCTTGTCAAAAGCGCACTGAGGCCTCTCAAATGAGAGGTAACAAAGCCTGGGGCTCCCATCCCAACGCCTCGGATTAGCATATTTCCCACATTGTGCACCTCGACAGCTCTCTGCTGGGAAGGACACCTGCCACTGCTCTGGCAGTTCACGGTCACTTGCCAGACTGACCCACTGTGCTCGCAAAATCAACCTGGGAAAGTGGGCCTAGGGTTGATTCCAGGCTGCGCCGTCTTTAGGAGTGCTGTGGGCTCACCTAGTGGGAGAGAAGTGCATGTCTTCCAGGGGTGTGAAGGAGGTAATCGGGGTTAATGGGAACTTGCCCTTTGAATTGCCAAAAATGAGATACTGAGAGAGCTGGTCGTTCTGGGCCCTCTAGGACTGATCTGAGCAATGTTCCACGTGTCGGGGCCAATAATCAAAAATAGCCAAATGAATCAAATGGAAGAGTTGCCTGTGGTCCTTAAAAGAAGGAAACAAACAAATCCCTGCCTTTTTTTTTTTTTTTTAAACATACCTTCCAGGGCAAAAAAGAACGATATTTGCATTATTCATATCAAAGAGTAAGGAGAAAAGTGTTTTTTATTTTAAGCAACATTTCAAAAGCAGAGTATCTGGCAACGCTTTTACTAAGTCTTGTGTTTCTCACTCTCATTCTAAGCATTGCCCCACCCTCCGATGCGTGCAGAACCAAATGTTTGGCAGGGAAAGGAGTTTCATAAAATAAAAAGATGCTACACTTGGAAGTCTTTTTTTCCAAACTTCGAGGAAGTTGCATGCTGCTTTGGAACTAGCGTTTTCTCCAGGATAAAGTCATTTGGTCCGGGGCGTGAGCCGCCTCTCACCCTACGCTTGGAATGGTGAGTCTGAGCTGAGTAGAAATGCTTTGACGTGATAAAAACAAAAACAGCCTCTAAAAATTCCACAGGTTGGGGCTATTTCAGTACAATGTGAACCTATCTTTTTTTTTTTTTTTTAACATAATGCCAAAGCAGATTATTTCCAATGCCAAGTTGAGCATTAGCCCTCATCTCTGAAAGTCTAGTTTAACAGTAGAGTGTAAACCCGAATCTTTCAGAACTAGAGCCTTTTCAAGAAGCCTGAAGTTTCCATTTGCTGTGATCCGTTTCACAAAGAGCACAGAGGAACAGCTTCTTTTCTCTTTTACGGCTGCCAGGTTCTCAGAAATCATGAAGGTAGTTTTGAGAATGTGAAGAAGTTGTTCCAGAGAAATGTCATTTTCATCCCTATACATTGAAAAATGATTTCTGAAAAACAAATCCAAAGGGTATCTCTACTAAGCCCCTGTGGGAAATTTCCCATCTCTTGGAATCTGGAAAACGGGACACATGTTTTTGCTAGGAAAGGATGACTAGAGCAGAATTTCCACTAGTTTTATTCTCTGAAGGAAAAGTCTTCATCTGTCTTAATGCTGATTACACCCAGAGCTCCACAGAGCGCCTGGCATAAAGGAGGTGTTTTCTAGATATTTGTTTAATGTATAATAAGCTGCCAAACTGTGAAGAGGTAGGAGAGACCTGATGTTTATCAGAGCCAAACAGAAACTTGACGTCTCTCAGCAGCAAAGAGAAACATCGCTAAATGAAAATCAGAAATATTTTATGCCATGTGACTACTGTTCTAACACACTTACCTCACCAAAATCCAAACAAGTTGTTTATGATCTGCCACTCACAATATGTTTTACTTTTGCTCAGTTAAACTCATCTCTGGGAATCAAAATGGTATTTGATCTCTGTCTATATATCTGTAACTCTACAGCTATTCAAAATAAATGCATCATTTCAAAAAATGGAAGGAGAAAACAGTTGTTTTCAAAAGCCTCAGAAAGAGAGCCCTTTGTATACAGACAGGGGATGTGTGGTTGTGACAGTGCATTTGAATAAGAAATAAAAATAGCACTTAGAGGTCAAGCTCTATGTTGGGGATTGGGGTTTAGCTTAATTAAGGAAGCTGCAAATTATTTGCACGTTCTGCAGCCCAGTGGTCAATGGAACCCCTGGTGACCAAACACACTTGTTCAAAGTGAGAGCCAGAGCCTCCTTTGACCTATAAATGTATTATCTAAGGGAGTATGGTCAGCTGGCTCCCAAAGTGACCTGGGCCTGCAGCTGCTCTGCCAGCTGGCTGTCACAGGCTTGCAGCAGAAAACTTGGAGAGGACTCATGGCGTCACCAGATGCCTTATAGCAGAGTCCAGCTGATGCCCCACACAGCGCAAACCAATTCTGTGTTTCATAGGAAACGACTTGGCTTGGATGTCATAGCCATCACTTTCAATACAGTAGAGTGAGTATCTCACATTAATAATTTAATTTTCCAAATGCATGAGCTGTGGTCAGATTAGTGGCCACTGGCAACAGCCAAATCTCAGACTACAGGCATTTTGCAAGGAATTTCCAGGATACAATTTCTTTGGCCATGACATGGTACAAATGGCAACATGAATAACCCCATTTCTGCCAGTGTGAACCGAGGCAGCATCAGCGGGGGCGATGGGGTTGAACTAACCTGAGTAATCAAACTGAATCAATCTGGGACATAATGGACAGCAGCAGCTTGGCCTGTGTATTTACCAATTTGTAAAACAACTAAGCATAGAGTGAGCATATTGCAGGTCAAAGTTCAACACTAGGGCGGGACTGAGAGAGCCCTATCAGTGAATTCTTGATTCAGGCCACTGGAAGGACCATTAGCCAGGACCTACATCTGCCCCTGAATTTTAAATGTAATTTAACTCTCCTGATAAGTTAACTCATGTGTTAAGGAATATGTAAAAATATCATGCTTTCTCCTTATTATTAGTTTGTGTGCTATAATATTCCACCCTTAATAGACTCCTTGGGAGGAAAATCTAATTTTCATAGTAAAATTCAGAGAAAGCACCACTATTAGAATGGCCTAACCAGGAAAAATGCCAGCTCGAGTATGATGTGTAAGAATGTGCATGGTGAGAGGTGGTGTAGGGAGGTGGGACCATATATTGAGCAGACTAAAGGTTGTACAAAGTATCATTTAATAACTACAGATATGTATCTAAATCTGTGAGTCCATATAGTACTTTTTTTGGTGCAACAAAAATGACCTGAATTTATCCTCCCTGTCTCTGCCCCATTGGCTATTTTGCCCTTTGCTGCTTAGTGATAATGGGAACACTGCATTGCCTTTGGGGTAAATGATTCCACTAGAGTAATTTACCATGTGGAAACCAAAGGGGACAGGTTTCTAATGTGGAAAATGTTTTAACCTCAGAAAACGAAAAGACAGACTCCATTTGGAATGGCACCTTGTCTTGGAATCATAGACTGCACATATATGGAGTGTTCCAATTAAACCTTGTGTCTAGGTATTTCCAATTTTGGTATATTAGACCTTACCCTAATACCTGTTTCATAAATAATTTCAGAGTATTTATGACTTTAAGAACTCACTGTATTTTATGTGGCTCCTGAGTTATGACCAAAATTGCTGTGGCGTGACATTTAGTATGTCATTGATTTTTCTTGGAACCCATCCTAAGTGGTTCTTCTACTGTGGGAGAATACTATAATGATGCCTATTATGTGCAAGTCCCCAAGGGCACCAGGATAGTGAGGTGTCCTTGTGTTCTTATTCATGATGTAGTGTTCAACTCCAGACAAATTGTGTGAACTCAGATGACCTCTCGGATGGCCAAGTCTTTAACTCTGTCCCTCTATATAGAAACCAGAAAAATTTAATGTCCATTGGGACCAGGCAAATAACATAACTAGTGAAACAGGCTGGGTGGAGAAGGGGACAAAATGAAGATTGTAATGCCTGTCTGAAGGCGTCAGATGCTTCTCTGCGTCTTCTGATTGTTACAGGAGAACACGTTATTGTGGGAACACAGGGTGGGCCTGCTGCTGCCGGATCTTCCAACCTCTCAAGAGAAGCTGGAAAATGAACTTTTTAAAAAATTGTGACATCTTCTGATTTATGAAGTTTAGCTCATTAAAATGTTTTATACCTGGTTTTGAGGTCATTGTAGATTTGCATGCAGTTGTGAGAAATAACACAGAAAGATGCCAGGTACCCTTCCTTGCTTCCCCTAACGATAACATCACACATAACTATAGTATATCACCACTAGGATCCGATCTTACCAGTTCATTCCTTTTAAACTCTGTACAGGCCAGTCACAACACATTTGAGGGCTAGCCTTAGTCTAGCTCACTACTTCTGTTTGCAATCTGTGTACATTACAGTCTGTCTAGATTTAGGGGAGCCGCCCATGCCTCTGTGTCCTAACAGCTGAAGCTAAAGAAGCCATTTGCAACATTACTAGAAGATTGACCTCTCCTAGTACTTCCTCCCTGGATGCTTGTCCAGTCTTCCAGTTTGCAGACCAGTCCCCATGTGCCTATAGCTGTGTGCCTGGCTTGGGCCTGTGCTCTGACACTTGCACCATCTCTTCCCCCTGTGCATCCACACCCACATGGTGAGCTCAGCTTCTACTCAAACTTGGTGGGCTCTGCATGTTTGCTCCAGGCAGGCCAGACCTGCAGGCTTTGGCCCATGACATGCCTTCTGGGCTCACAGGACTCTCACATTTGCTTTCTTCAAATTCCTTCCCTGCTCCCTCTCCTTCCTCCCTCCCTCCCTGCAGAAGGTAAACCACTGTAGTACACTTCAAGGTGGTAGGTACCCAAGGTATTTATTTGTTTGTGCCAGAATTTTGAAATCTCAAATGTTTCTTTAGATAAAGGAAGTCATAGTTTGGGGATTACAACTACAGAGGATTTTAAAATAAATATTTGACATAAAAGCTAGTTTTCTAGGGTACATGGCTTTAAAGCCTCTGTGATACTGATTTAAAAGTTGCCAATAAAGTTTTAGAAAGCTTGGGACAAAAATAATACTTCTAGAGTTCCTTCTGGTTTATAATAATTACAGGAAAAAGTTAAGGTCTTCACTTTTGTCCAGTTAATTTTTGTCTTGTTGCCTTTGAAGTCACCACAGTAGAGGTCATTCCTGGTCGATAGTGAATGACAGAAGGTGGGAAGAGGCATCTCAGCACATTAATGAGAGACTTGAGTCTTGTGAGTATGAAGGCCAAGGTCAGAATAAGAAATTCGGAATCAGGAAAGAAAATGTGGGGCAGAGCCTTGCATCCACACTGCACATGGTGACTGTCTTGGTCTGGGCTGCTGTAATAAAGTACCATAGACTGGGTAGCTTATAAAAATGCAAACTTATTTCTCACAGTTTTGGAGGCTGGAAGCCTGAGATCAGGAGCAAGCATGGTCAGGTTCTGGTAAGGACCCTCTTCCAGGTTGCAGATGGCTGCTTTCATTATCCCCACATGGCAGAGAAAGAGAGGGCTCTCTGTGGTCCCTTTCTATAAGGACACTAAACCCATTCATGAGGGCTCTATCCTCATGAGCTAATCACCTCCCAAAGGCCCCACCTCCCAATAACATCACCATGGGGGCTAGAATTTCAATATATAAATCTGCGGAGTACGTAGATATTCACTCCACAACAGTGACTGCTGTGACCATCAGTGGGCCACAGGGCAGAGCCAGCTGCCTCCTCCCCTTCATTTTATCTCTGATATGTGGATGAACATGAGTTGGAGGCAGAACAGTGAAGCTTAGTTTGAAGCCTCTTCTCAGATGAGAGTAATCATTCTCACCAAGCAGCCATGGTGATTCTTAAGTGTGTGTACATCATAGGGAGGGATCATGGGAAGGAGAAGAAAAATAAAGATAATAGATTTAATAAACCCAAAGTCGAGTTTTGCTGGAGCTAAATACTTCCTTTCTGCACTTCCACACTGTTGAGCTTGTGGATTGTTGAGCTTATGCCACCCTTACTAAGCAAGATAAATAGCTAAATCATTCCTGGTTCTCCCCTTTTTTCCTCCCAATCAGAGCAGAGCGCACAAAGGTATCCGCCCCCTCCCCGCCCCCCGTTGTTTCGTGCTGCTCCTAGCTTTTCGAAGCCCTGTTCCCAATTTTACTCTGAAATCTCAGAGTCTCCAAGTGTCCTAACCAAAGCTGCCTGCCCCTCCACCAGCCCCAGTGGAATATGAATGGTGTATTTATCCTTGTGTACACTCATTGGTGATTC
Source organism: Papio anubis (assembly GCF_008728515.1). NCBI lineage: Eukaryota > Metazoa > Chordata > Mammalia > Primates > Cercopithecidae > Papio > Papio anubis. The sequence continues at coordinate 17,902,272 of NC_044985.1, read as the reverse complement.
CTCATCCTGCTGCAGATCCTTCTCTTCACCCCACACAGCTCTGACTGAGTCCTGCAAGTCCTGCACTCACCTTTCTTAGTGGCACATTCCCCAGTCATTAGCTGGAAGCCCTCCCTTCCAATACGTATGCCAAAAATATTATAAAGTTTGCCAACAGCCACTCCAGGGCTCCAGATGTTTCTCTGCCCCACACCCATACACAGGACTCTCTGCAGAAGAGGACATGGTAGAGGCCGGGTCCTGGTCTGCTACTACTGCTATATGTGACATGGGCAAGGGACAAAGGCTTTGGAATTCAGTGTTCCCATTGGAAAATAAGAAGATGCAAGATGGATCATTATGATCCTCATTTTATAAGTGAACAAACAAGGCTGACAGAATTATAGGAAACTTTTTCAAGGCCCCACAGCTGGTTAGTGGTGTGACAGGTCTGAATTCAGAAGAGACTCAATGTTGATTGGATTTCAAGCATCCAGTGCAGGCTGCCAAGGGGAGAGAAGTGGACTTCCCCTTTAAATTCAATTATTTAAATCCCTGGGGACCTGTGGATAACTACCAGTGCTCCCAGCGCCTCACCCCATAGAGATTCTGATGTAGTCTTGGGGTGGGTAGAGAGTTTAGGTATCAGTAGTTTTTAAAAGCATCTAACATGATTTTAACGTATAGCCATGGTTAAGAATGATGTATGTACATCAGTGGTTTTAAATTTAGGATGTATCCGAATCATGCAGAAGACTTATTAAAACATACTTCATTGGACTTCACCCCCTGAATTTCTGAATTTGTAAGTCTAGGGCGGGCCTGAGAATTTGCATTTCTAAGACGCTCCCTGTGAGGCTGCAGCTCTGGGGACCACTCTGAGAAGCACAGAGCTGGATGGCAAGTGGGAATGGAGGAATGGAAGTAGATTTTAATATTTGTTGAGTACCGGCTAGGTACCAGGCAGCATGGTTATGTTATAGAATTGAACCAATACATGACAATTAATTTTCCCAAGAACCTTTTGATGTAAGTGTGATTATTCCCATTTACTATATGGAGGAAACTAAACCTCAGAGAAGCGAAGCCTGTGCTTCTCAAACTGGGATATATGGGGATGTAGCAGGGGGTTATGAAAACCACACGATGAATAACACATAACTTCTGGGGCCATGAATTGCATTGACATCAGCTATGCTCTTTGTTGAACAGGCTTGGACAGTTTGAGGGGGAAATGTCTCTGCTACCCGTATGTTTATTATCTTACATGTGATGTCTATTCTAAGTAACGGAGCCAGCAATGAGCAGTAGATGGTTAAATCATGGCTGTAAATTCTTCCCATTCTACTTCATACTTGGCATGAAGAGGCAAATGGTGATTAAAATGAGACTTGGGAGTTGCTACTATTACCCTGTGGGCATTGTCGCGTATCAAAGCAACCTTGAGCCTTTGCTTTGCTGAGTCTAGGATTGACTTTTATAAAGGTGTGGCGTGGAGTTTCCTTCATTAGAACATGTCTAGTACCATTTTTATTAGTCATTAGTTCTGTTAAGAGGACATTTTTAAAATAACCTCTTAACTACCATAGTTAGTGTAAGAACCTTTTTTGGTCATTTGACTAAAAGTTTATTCTTATATAGTCTATAGTTTGATCCTCCATAGCAAAGTCTGAATAAATACATTTGTTATAGAGTCATCTCTTACAGATCCCACGGGAAAGCATTTCTTTGCCCTTTTTAAGTCATGGGCTCCTTTAGAAATCTGATGAACAACCTAGAGCTTTTCCTACAACATTGCGTACACATGCACACACACCCCTTGATCTTTAGGGTGTTCTCAGACAACTAAAGCCCATCATGAACCCTAGCCTTGGGCTCCAAAAGCCCCTGCTCAACTCTGTAAACTTCTCCATAACAAGGTCTGTACCTGGCCTGAACTTGTATCTCTGCTGTCTACATGTTAGAGATATTCACCACTGTGGCACGAACAGGGCTTAAAAATCCAGCAAGACCCATGACTTGCTCCTCTAGAGAAGTCACCTGAATCTTGATTCCTATAAGTCTGTTGTAAAGGCATTGCTACAAAGAGTTTATTTTATTTATTTATTTTTTCTGAGACGGAATCTTGCTCAGCCGCCCAGGCTGGCGTGCAGTGACGCGATCTCGGCTCACTGCAAGCTCCGCCTCCCGGGTTCACGCCATTCTCCTGCCTCAGCCTCCCGAGTAGCTGGGACTACAGGCGCCCGCCACCATGCGCAGCTATTTTTTTTTTATTATTTTTAGTAGAGACGGGGTTTCGCCATGTTAGCCAGGATGGTCTCGATGCACCCACCTTGGCCTCCCAAAGTGCTGGGATTACAGGCGTGAGCCACAGCGCCCAGCCGCTGCAAAGAGTTTTAATTGCCCAATGCCTACAAAAACGGTAGAATCCTGCCTCTGAGATGTTTAGCGTCTGCTTCTAGCAAACCTTTCAGTAAAGATGGTGGGTGAGACACTAAAGGGACAGAGAGCTGGGACTTTCCTGAGCTGGGGCAGTGGGTAGTAAGGTCCATTTTTACGCCTGTGCTAATACACATTGATTTAATAAATGTTTACATATGTGTAGGGAAATCTGGTCTGAGGTTTGCTTTCATTATAACTCAGTAGCAAGGTCAAGCTGCTTCAGTATCTGCCAAATAGAATCTAAATATTTTGTGGACCAAATTGATTCGCAGCACTTCAGCTCTATGGCAAATGTGCTTTTAAGAGAGATTCCATATATTAGCTTTTACTGTGGTAACAACCCAGGAAAAAATTAAGTGGCTTACAGTATTCCACATTTATTCCTCATTCATGGTCCTGTGTGTCAGCTGTGGCTCCATTGGGTCCCTGCTGTGTGTGGCTGGGCTTGATTCCAGGCTTCAGGATGGGCTGGGGTCTGCTCCTCTGATCTTCTTGTCTCAGTGCCCAGACTCCAGTGGCAGCCCCACTGCTGTTCAGGGGACACCAGGTTCTCAAGGTGGAGGCAGGCCCACAGGAGGGGTAGCAGAAAGGCTCTGCTAATGGCTGGCACACCATTACTTCTGCTCATGTTTCACTGTTCAACAGCAGTCCCATGGCAAACCCTAAAGTCAGCATAGCTGGGAGGTGGTATAGACTTCTCTCACCAGCAGGTGTAGGAGGGAAAGGAGAATCGTGAATAAATAATATCATCTTTCACCCTCTAAATTAAATAACAGGGCCTTTCTGTGTCCCCAAGTCACCAGTGTGATGCCAACTGCAATCAGTTCTTCAAGCATTAACTAAATATTTGTGGATTGCTCTACTTTTTTGGGATGAGGGTGAGTCAGCAATGTAGAGGAGGTAGGTCTGGGCCTTGAGGCTCTTATAGTCTTGGACAGTAGAAATTATTTCAGTCTCAGGGAGCATGTAAGTCTACTATGGAACAACATTCAGAGACGGTTGAAAAAACAAATGCTGCACACAAAGTGAACGCAATTTATGCCATGCAAAAATCCATTATGCAAGCAGTAGTATTAGGTCCACTGTTCCATTTTAGCACAAGCTGCGCCTTGAGCCTTAAGGACAGAGGAGAGCTCAAGGCATCTGTGACTCTCCTCATCATTGTCATGCCTCCGGTCAGATGGTTTGCCCCCAAATCAGCAGTGGGAAGGAGAAAGAAAAATACAATAGAAGGCCAGACCCAGGCCCTGGCTCCCCAGTGGACAGCACTACTCCAGGAAACCACTGACGTTCTCAGGGCCCTCTGATTTTTCAGTTGTGAAATGAGGGCTGTGAACCAGATCACGAAGTTTAGGATGGGGAAAAGATGGGCATATGGCCTGTCTTTGTGTTCCTTTTAGTGTAGGCACCCTAAGTCAAAGGGCACCTAAGATTATGAGACTTTCCTACCTGTTCTATTGCTGGCTAACCTTGGTCCCCTTTGTCTACCTCCTTCCCAAACAACAGCTATAAAATCAAGCCCACTTGTAAATAATTACAGGACGTTTGTTTTTAGTGATAGCTTAACAAGAATTTCTCTTCATTGTGTTCTGATTTGAAGTTTAAGGGATGATTGTGTTTTTGTTGTAATGTTTTCTCAGCTTTGCCCTGTCAGAGATGGCGCTTACTTGGTATCTTTGCTCATGATAGTCAAGGGAGACACAGATTTCAAACCAGCCAGCTTGGGGGCTTGAGGGACGCTCCTTCACGGCACTGGACAATCCTCAATAGGCCCTGGGCTTAGTGTGTTAAGTGGCCGGCACGGCACCTGTACCATGTGAGGAGGGTACACAAAAATGAATTCCTTGCCTTGCCTCCCCCAACCAACCCACCCATCCTCCTGTCACACGTCTTCCTAGGCTTGCCAAATTGCTTTGAATGCTGTGGTAAGTGGATTATTTTTAAATGGAAGCCTGGGCCAATCTGGTTTGGACTGGAAACCACTCCAAATTTTGAAAGAAGCCAACAGGAGGGACCAGGATTAGTTTGGTTTCTCTGCTTCCATTGTGTACAGACAAGCCCTCAAAGAAAACAACATAGTTCTCCTGAGAGCAAACATTTTTGTGTTCCTAAGAAAACCTGAAAATCTGCACTGATCAGCACCTGAACAATAGATCCTCCTTCCTTGCAAGTTAAGGCGAAATTCCTGGAGCCCTCATTTCATCTTTCATACCTGGCAGATAAGCATTCCCCATTACAAGACTCAGGCTCATGAGCTTTCAAGAGGCTCATGTATGAGGTCACCTGTTTGGCAAACCAGATGTTCCTAGTTACGGGGATATTCTGTAAGTGCTCCCTATGCTGGAGCTGAGACACAAGAAAGCTCAAAAGAGAAGTGAGAAGGTTGGATTCATGTTAAAAACTGTGCTACCCAGTGAAATCTGTCCCCAGCCACAGTGACAGAGGGAATGGTTTGGGTTTGATAGGAATAATGCAGGTCCCCTGGAAGGAAGGGCAAGGTGGGGCTTGAATATAGACTTTGCTGCTTTGCTGTAAGTTGCGCTAAACTGTGGCCAAAGTCAGTGTTTTCTGGGAATGGGACAGTGTAGACAGTGTGTGGCCGAGTCTGTGAGAGAACTGAATTTACTCAGCAGAAAGCTATACCTGCATTCCTACCCCAGACAGATTCCCAGCTTTGATCTTTTATTTACCTAATAAATTATTAATCTCTTTTCCCTGTTTTTCAGTTGTTATCCTCCCTCCCTCCCTTCCTCCCTTCCTCCCTTCCTCCCTTCCTCCCTTCCTCCCTTCCTCCTTTCCTCCCTTCCTTCCTGCCTTCCTGCCTTCTTGTAAGTTTTTTGTTGATTTGTTTTTAATAAATTGATGCCTCACCAAGAATGAAGGAAACAGGTCCAGCCTTGGGCAAAACTGTAAAAAGCGGGAGGGTTCTTTTCTGAAGCCCTTCCCCTTGCCCTCTCTGTTCTCCCTTGTTATATTTCATGTCTCTTCTCACCTACAGCAGTTCAGAGACTCGGGCTCAATTCCATTTCTCCAAAGCAGCCCCCTGCAGCCTATTTCTGCATAACTTTTCTCACATTTATCTTTCTCCAAAAGCACTCCCCAAAACTCATCAAAATGATTCTTTCTGTTAGTGCAGATCAACTTAGTTAAATGAAAGGAAAGTGTCTTTATTCTGGTAGTTAAGAGGATAGCAATCTGTATCAATACTCAGGTAAAACTGCCTAAAGCCTCTCTTCTTCTAACTGTTCCAGGGACGCTTCCAGTGTGAGACATTGCTGTTGATTTATTGATGACATGTTAGGCTGTGTGATTAAATAAAATCCCCACATGATGGGAAAAGATGATGGGCTGTAGCTTTGTAGAGGGTGCTTTTTACAAGCAATGGATCTTCAATTCGGGGATTATACAGACCTGTAAATTATTCCCCTGAATTTTGAATACTGTCAAAGAGTTGCCTATGTGTTCTATTGTGTCAAGAAAGGACATCTGAAGAAAACAATTGCCATTCATTCACCCACTATGTATTGAGTACCTATGGCATCTGGCTCTGTCACAGATGCTTGGGATTCTGTTTTGAGGAAGAGACAAGCCCCTACTCTTTCGAGGAAGAGTCAGCCCTCTTCCTTAATTCATTCAATTCAGTACAACCCAGGCAAGGGGAACAGCAAGTGCAAAGCCTGTGAGGCAGAAATGAGCTGGACATGGCCTAGAAACAAAGAGACCAGTATAGCTGGAGTGTAACAAACACAAAGGATATCTGTAGAAGGTAAAGTCAGAAAAATAGTCAATGCTCACTGTTTTCAGACTCTTTATTTATAAATTTGCCTACTCACTGGAATTCACTTGTAACCCTAAAATCAATCATCACAGTGCTTTTGCTATCACTTGCAGGCAGAGAGTGGCAAAAATTTGAAGTCTCCCCATGTACATGTCCCCAGTTGAGATTGAACAAGACAGTGCCCCGCCTTCTGGTTTCACTTGCATACTCTACACAAGTATCCTTTTTGAGGTCTACTTAGTATTGCATTTTTCACATTTTTGTGCTTTCGGTTGATGTCGCTGTTTAAAATGGCCCCAAAGAGTAGCGCAGAAGTGCTCTCTGGCGTTCCTAAGTGCACGAAGGCTGTGATGTGCCTTATGTGCAAAATGCGTATATTAGATAAGCTTTGTTCAGGTATGAGTTATAGTGCTGTTGACCAGGAGTCCAGTGCTAATGAATGAACTTTCTATGCTAAATAAAGTGTCTTTAAAGAGAAACACACACAAAACAAGATTATGTATTGGTCAGTTGACAAAAATGTTGTGACTCTAGGCTTGGAGAAACGTAACCCAGTGTTTTTCCTAGGAGCAATGGTTCAGGATTTGCTAATTTGATGTTCGCAATGACATTGTGAAATATAACTACTGTGAGTAATGAGATGTAACCCTACAGGAGGGGCCACGTTGTGTTTGGCCTCATTGGCTACAGTAGAGAGTTTAGGTCTAGTTTTAAGTTTAGTGGGAAGCCTGAGATTGGAAGAGAAGCAAGGGAGTGAAACACTAATCTCATCACACATCTAACTATTCATTTAATGCTGGTGGAGAATTGACAGAGGGAGGAAAAGTTGGAAGTTCATTCTGTAATCTAGGGGTAAAAATGATGGCTGAGGAGCAGAAGGCAGCAGGGCCATCTGCTAGTAATATCACTTAGTAAAAGAAAAGACATGAATATCCCAAAAGTCAAGAGGAAAGGATAGTTATTTGCAAGAAAGACAATGGACTAATTTTCCCTGGCATAACACAAGTATAAAAAAGTATCATTTTTCTGCTTTTACAATAAAAAAATATAGTAGTCCCCACTTACCTAGTTTCACTTTTTGCTGTTTCAGTGACCTGTGGTCAACTGAGGTTCAAAAATATTAAATGAAAAACTTCAGAAATAAATGAGAGACCACATTCATATAACTTTTATTATAGTGCATAGATTGTTATAATTTAATTATTAGTTATTGTTAATCTTTTACTGTGCCTACTTCATAAATTAAGATTTATCATAGCTTTGTATGTGTGTATAGGAAAAAACAGTTATATATATATATATATATATATATATATATATATAAAAGGTTCAGTACTATCTGAGGTTTCAGGCATCCACTAGTGGTCTTGGAATATATCCCCTGCAGATAAGGGGGAATACTGTAACAAAGTTTCATTTCATAATATTGTTTTGCATATAATTGTGATCTTGATCTACATTGCTCAACTTAGGGCTGTATTTCACCAGTTCAATAGGACAGGGAGCCCAAATGTTCATTTTCTACCCAGTCCTGATCAAAATGTAGTTTCAGGTAAGTATGTTAGCAAACTTGGAAGCTAGTCTCTTAATTCATTCAATTCAGAATATTCTAAGGGGAGGCAGGGAAGCTGCGGCACAATAGCTGGAGTTTGTAGGCCTGGAGAAGGTAGGGTGTGGGCTACCCAGGTGTGTAGGCAAGATCAGGAGCCACAGAGCCTGGGCTGCTGAGCTGCGGGGCAGGGGCCAAGGCTCATCACATGGCAGTCAAGATGCTCAGGTATGACTGGTGAAAACTCACCTACACACATATGTGCACGTGCACGCACACACAGAAACACACACACACGCATCCACCTGACTGCAGACCAGCTTATGGGAACCCCACTGATTAAACACATCAGTAAAATGTTTTCATGGCATAAGGATAGACTTAAATGATGCTAACCGTCTTTACTATCTTTTACTCAGAAGGGAATTCGGGACTGGTGGAATGAGATGGGACTTGGAGCATCACAGGGAACATGCCCAAAGTGGGGACATTCTCCATGGCAGCACTTTGCAAAGGTGGTAACAGGAAAGGCCTCAGTAACTAAAGCAGTTTGCACCATCCACCGTTAAAGCTGGTGTCAGCCTAGAGTTCTTGAATTACATCAATACATGGACTTTCCTGAAAATCTCGTGCGTTTCACATGGATATGAAATATAGTCATCTTGAACCATGAGTCTTGTGTTAAACATTAGACATCCAAATTTTTCAAAACTCAATAAAATATCATTGACTGGACTAAATACATTTAGTAAAACCTATAAGAAATTACTTGCTACACCCTGTGGCCATGCTTATCCGCCACAGGCCATTTACTTTACTCTTATGAGTTGCTGGCTAAAGTAAATTTAATTAAATCAGTTTCTGCATTTTTTAACACGGTGGAAATGCTGATTGTCACTAATCATCATTGATGCATGACATTTTAATTACTCATAATTACTTCTTTGTAAAATGAATGCCTCAATCCTAGCGAACTTAGTTTTACATTATTTGTCTTGAAAATGAGTTTTTGCAGACCCACTTTCTAAATCATACCCTGGAACTTTCTTTACTGTCTGAAGTACAATCAATGAATCACGTTGTTTTTTAGTGGCAGATTTCTTTTTCTCAAAGCTATTCAAAGATAAGTGGTGTGCCACCTTGGGCTTGGGAATCTTTCTTCATTGGAACATAAAACTGAACTCTGGCCAATTACTTCCACAATTTAAAAAAATGTTTCTCACTAGAAATTCTTAACAGAAAAATGTAGCCAGGTAAGTAAGTCAGGATGTATTGCCACTGTATTAGTTCATTGCATCGCTATGAAAGAATACCTAAAGCTGGATCATTTATAAATAGGTTTATTGTGGCTTACAGTTCTGCAAGCTGTACAGGAAGCATGGTTCCGGCATCTGCTTCTGATGAGGATCTCAGGAGGTTGACAATCAAGGTAGAAAGTGAAAGAGGAACAGCATGTCACTTGGTGAGAGAGAAAGCAAGAGAGAGAAGGAGGAAGTGCCAGGCTCTTTTAAACAACCAGATCCCATATAAACTCAGAATGAGAACTCACTCGTTATCGTGAGGACAGCACCAAGCCATTGATGAGGGATTCAGTCCTACGAACACCTCCCACTAGGCCCACCTCCAACATTGGAGGTCACATTTCAACATGAGGTTTGGAGGGAACAGAACATCCAAACCCCATCAGCTACCAAAGAGCTTTGCCTTACAGTTTACATTGTTATTAAATTATTACCTGTGACCTCTATCTCTTCTCTTATCTGCAACTCTCCCCTCTCTACAATCTAAAGGAAAGTAAGTTTTCTTTATCAGTTACCAAATCCTGTCTTTCTCCACTTGTTGTCCATCCTCTTTGTCTTCTCTTCCTCATCCCTGGAAGACCAGGCACTCAGGGCCCTATTTTAGGGTTTTTCTGGATCTGTGTTTAGTTCCAGCAATAGGCGTGAGTACACAGTGCTTGTCTTCACTAAAACGAGTCCTTCTTCTTTAGCACTGAGGCATTTTAAGCATTTTGAGTTTCCCTCTTTTCCACCAATAATCCAACCCTCTGGATGAAATCCTAACTAAAACCACTCAGAGATTATTAATTTAGAAAGACACAAAATTTTAAAGCTTCCTTGATGATGCTGTATGGGTGACAGTGGAGGCTGACAGGGTGACAGTCCCTGGAAGGGCACAAGAGATTTTATGGTGTCATCCCTTGAGCTGAATCTTGAGAGATCATGAAAGGCAAGTTTGGAAGCCACAAGCAGACTAGAGTAGTACAGTAGGTCCAAGAGAAGATTTAGGAAAAGAGAAGTTTGGAGAGTAAGTGAGGACTTCCTTGCCATTCTAAGGGAGCTTAATAAACTTGACTCCATGGGCAATGGAAGCTAACAAAGGTCAAAAAGGAAAGGAGGAAGTTCTTATGAGACCCCAGGTTGGAGCCCTGACTGGGAAGCCAGGGTAAGGGAACACAATATCCTTTTTTAAATTTTGGTAGAGATTAAGTTAAGGAACCTGTGCTGCTTTTACTCCCATAATACTTCTGATACCAACTATGATGATTGGTTTCCACTTACAGAACACATCTGACACCAATGTGTGGGGTTTTTTCCCACACCCATGACCAGTTCTCCAACTCTCTAGACACCACGTGGATGTCCAATGATTCCACTCAATTCTGACAGTAACTACCTTGAGTTAGCATCAAAGTCTCACAAGATTGCCCACATTTCAAGTGCCAACCACAAGTTCTGGGCCTCCCACCCATATGACTGACAGGCCACAAACTGGGAGTGCCCATGACCTACTCCTCAGGTTGGATAATGTGCTAGAACAGCTCACAGAACTCAGGGAAAAGCGTTAACTTACTATTATTAGTTTACTATAAATGATACCAGTTAGAAATAGCCAAATGGAAAAGATTCTAGGCAAGATGTGAGGAGCTGAGCATGGAGTTTCTGTGCTGTCTCTGGAGGCTCCACACTGCCAGAACCTCAATGTGTTCACCACCCCAGAAGCTTTCCCAACCCTATTGTCATTTAGGATTTTTTTTGTGGAGGTTCTGTTACATAGACATGATTGATTAAATCGTTGTTCATTGATGATTAGCTGAATCTCTAGCCCATTTTGCCTTCCAACCCTCTAATTTCATGGTTGGTTCCTCTAACAACCAGGTCCCATCCTGAAACTATCTAGGGACCTGCCAAGAGCCACCTCATCAGAGTAACTCAAGTATAGTTAGAAAGGGGCTTATTATGAATAACAAAAACTGCTGCTCTCCTTCCCATCACTCAGGAAATTCCAAGGTTTTAGAAGCTTCAGAAGGTCTGTGCCAGGAAGCAGGGATACAGAACAAATAAATATTTCTTATTAAATCACAGTATCACAAGAAAAAAATCAGCATTTTATATATGGGCCACAAACTTAATGAAAAGCAAATTTAAAAATGAATGGATACCATTTAATCATTGTATTAGTTTCCTAGAGCTGATCTAACAAATTACCACAAACTTGGTAGCTGAAGACAACAGAAATTTTTCTCACAGCTCTGGAGGCCAGCGGCCTGCAGTGAGGCGGGCTGAGCCTTCCCCCCCTCTCAAGGCTCTTCCTTGCCACTTTCAGCTTCCTTCTGGTGGCTCATACATTCCTTGGCTTGAGGCTGCCTAACTCCGATCACTGCCTCCATCGCCACATGGTCATCTTCTCCTTCTCGCTTCTCCTCTTCTCTCCAGATCTGTTCTCTTGCTGCCTCTAATAAGGACACTTATCTTTGGATTTAGGGCCCACCAATAATCCAGGATGATGGATGATCTCATCTGGAGATCCTCAACACAATTATATCCTCAATGATATTTCTTCCAAATAAGGTCCCATTTTCAGGCTCCGGGGTACAGTCATGGGCATCTCTTTTTTAGCAGGGGCAGTGGGCACCATTCGGCCCATGACAATCACTGATCCCTTACATTTACACTTCAGATGTTGCTCTGGGTGACAATGGGAAGCTGGATTTGGGGAGATTAAAAATTGTGATCCTCACATTAACTGAAACTATTTTATGCATAAATCTATAAAAGAAAAGGATGGATAAGAGCAATGTGGGAAAAAGTGTGTGGGAGTGGGGGTGTTTGGATATTTAGAACCAAACGTAATTTTTATATATTTAAGAATACTGGGTAAGTGGTACTATTCACAATAGCAAAGACTTGGAATCAACCCAAATGTCCATTAGTGACAGACTGGATTAAGCAAATGTGGCACATATACACCATGGAATACTATGCAGCCATAAAAAAGGATGAGTTTGTGTCCTTTGTAGGGACATGGATGCAGCTGGAAACCATCATTCTTAGCAAACTATCACAAGAACAGAAAACCAAACACCGCATGTTCTCACTCATAGGTGGGAACTGAACAATGAGATCACTTGGACTCGGCAAGGGGAACATCACACACCGGGGCCTATCATGGGGAGCGGGGAGTGGGGAGGGATTGCACTGGGAGTTATACCTGATGTAAATGACGAGTTGATGGGTGCTGACGAGTTGATGGTTGCAGCACACCAACATGGCACAAGTATACATATGTAACAAACCTGCACGTTATGCACATGTACCCTAGAACTCAAAGTATAATAATAAAAAAAAAAGAAAAAAAATGGAATGAGTTTTGTTTGCCAAAAATATGTTTTTGCAGACATATAGTATTACAGACCTGCTTTATGTATTTATGTAGCAATTTAATAGGAGCCAAAAATGTGGTCAATATCAATGGAACTTTTCTGTTTGAAATTGGCCTGATTTTATGTGTAAACTGACCAGTTTTCACAGTTATTTAAGTGTATTTAAATTGGGAGAACTACTGAGACCCATAAGTCCCCCCTACGTTTTCATTAATTTTAATACACAGACGTCTGCCTGTACTGTGTTATGTAGTCAGAAATGGAGCCCACACCAGTTACCTGAAAATGTGATGAATGAATCAAGTTAGCTCTCCTGCACATATTTCTAAATATTATTGAAGGTTTCACACTGTCCCTTTTAATAATCTGTTAAAGTTGTTCTTATTGGAGGGAATTTCTCTTCAGTCTAAACATTAGAAGAAGACAAAATTTCAAACCTCATATAAAATGCCCCCCAAAAATGCTCAAGCTGGCTTTCGCAATTTGAATTCTTGCCTATCAATATGTGCAGAATCTTAAAACTCTTTTCTCCCTGCCCTCAACTGCCCCCCTGGCCTTCCTCCAACTTTATAATGACAGCTGTTTTGTGTGTGTGTGTTTTACATCTTAGGGTCAATGAGTCATTCTTAATCTGTGCAGTGAAGACCCTGGACCTACTCTACCTGCCATAGTCCTCCGTAGCTTGATTCCCCTACTTTTCCCCAAAAAATTCCACACCTCTTCCTGTCCCAGGCCCTTCACTGTTCCCTTGGCCTGCCTCTTCCTCTGCTGGTATTTCTATAGCTTTTGTTACAAAGTTGTGATGATAAGAAGCAGAACCTCATCAGCGCTGCCTAAAATGAAGAGCGAGAGCACGTTGTCTCAGGGCTCCAGGGCGCGCTCTAAAAGGAAATGCATCTGCCGGGCAGCGGCCTCGGTGTCTGTGATAGGTGTCTATTTCTTTATTTCTACAAGGTTCCTCCTTTCTCAAATGTTTCCTGTTTCTTTTTTCATTTCCATTACTTTCCACCATTATCTGTGATGCCAATTCCCAGCCAAGCTCTACGTTATAAACTTCCCCTAGCGTTCTCACCCTGGCTGTTTCCTGGTGCCTGTGATGGGCTAAGTTGAAGTCAAGCGTTCACACCCTGTCGGGCCTCTCAGCTGAAGGGTGCTCTGCCCTCCCATGCTTCAGGAGTTGTTGAGCTTGAGTTGCCTTCCCACTTGGTTCTGCTTTCACACAGTCTCCATCTGCTTGGCTGTGCTCCCAATCACCCCTTAAATCTTTTTGCAAAGATGTCAATGTTGATACATCACGCAATTTTGCCACCCAGGAAGTTTTATTGTTCGCTATTTTTTATGCTTTCCAACCAGAATATGCATTTGTTAAAAACAGACATATTTTCCTCTACTTCTTATGCTAATTACATTTTTAAAAATACGGTTCATACTGAGGCCATTGGCCATCGTCATTGGTCCGGTTGCTATTAATATTTTGTATTGAGATGATTTGGACGATTAAAAAATGAACTCTCCTTTTGAAGTATTAAAATGCACCACTCCAAGGTTTATTTTTATTTTTATTTTACTTTAAGTTCTGGGATACATGAGCAGAACATGCAGGTTTGTTTACTAAGTATATATGTGCCATGGTGGTTTACTGTACCTAGCACCCCATCATCTAGTTTTTAAGCCCCACATACATTAGGTACTCCAAGGTATTTATCACATAGCAGTGTGACAGATGTCTGCAAAATATTACATTATATCTCTTGTTTCTCCTGTTGAGAGTTTCTTGTTGATGAGTTTGAGTCTATTTTCCGGATGATTCAGCAGTGATATAAGTGAAGAAGACGCTGTTGTCAATTCCCTAGGGATGAGGTCTCTGATCTCATGCAGTCGCACCAGGGCAGCACGTTTTCCATGCCTCAGCTCCTCCATCTCCCTCATGAGCAGCATGCAATGCTGGCAGATTCGCTACCCACCCTATAGCCTGCCTATAGACTACAGTTTTCTCCAGCACTGAGAGAGGAGGCCACTCCTTGATACAGGACTTGTCAAAAGATTCTCCCCAAACCAGTTCCTCACATTGCTGATGTCAGAAAATGCACAGAGTTCCCTTCCTCTGGGTTAGAATCTCCTTGCCTGAGAATCTCTTGAGGGGAATTACATACCAGATTTATCAGCTGCAAGGCCAAGGCCAGCCCATGCAGTGCCCTATGCAAATTAGCTAAAACACTCTTTATTCAGAGTAGAAAATTGTTGTAACATTCAGACTTATATTAAAACAGATCTGACAACCATCTGCTAAAGAATTATCATGATAAATATGAAAATCTGCTGTGTTTTGGGGACACCCTGTGCACTCTACAACCTGCTCAATATGACCCAGCAGCCCAGAGCACTTTATTGCTTAACACCCAAAATGCATCTGTGTCTTTTCTGAAAGCAGGTTTTGATAATAAAGATAACAGAGGCAACATATGGTAGTAGACAGTGGACACCAAGTCAGTGAGAAAGAACTGTCTGGGAAACAAAGATACACTTCATAGTTCCCTAAATTATCAATGAATTACACAGAGAAGGTGTTTAACATGAAGGCTGTCTTCAGAAAATATTTTCACATGTTATAACAAAATATTTCAAGTACTTAATTATATCATTGAATACATTGTTCTTCTATTCCAAGAGCTTGTGATCAAATGGTCAGATGAACTCAAACATGAAAAGATGCCGTAAGAAAGATTGATTTAGATTGGTTTCTATAGAGTTGGGTAAACAGCCTTAAATGAACCAACAAGAAAGGTAATGGAAAGAGAGAGTGTTCAGAGTCTTAAACAGAGAGATTTGAGAGATTTTTATGAATTATCTTACAGGTTTTCCTTTTTGGAATAGGCAAACAAGTTTGATTATGTTGTGTTATGCTTTGGTTTATTAGAAGAAAGTTCAGACCTGATATGGATCATTCCAATTGGGTGAAATGTGCAAGGGTCTGTCTTTACATATTTACAGAAGTTGCTTCCCCATTTCGTCTTCACACCATTCTGCATTATAGGGATTTTATCTCTATCTCACATAGTCAGGAAGCTCAGAGCGAATAGCAGAGCTGAATTTCAATCAAAGTCTCTCTGACAAGTATGTGTCCTTTCTGTTATAGTTAGAGTTCCACAGATGCCACCAAATAATAATAATGACAAATAGAGCACTGTGTGTTATGGGTGGAATTGTGGCCTCTAAAAATTTACTTGTTAAAATCCTAACCCCTAAACCTCAGAATGTGACCTTGTTTGGAGATAGAGTCTTTATAAAGGAAACCAAGTTGAAATGAGGTCATTAATGTGTCCTCATCCCATATGAGTGATGTCCTTAGAAAAAGGGGGAACTTGGACACACAGGGAGAACATCATGTAAAGATAGAGGTGGATATCAGGATGATGCTTCTACAAGCCAAGGGATGCTTTGTTACAGCAGCCCTAGCAAACTAATACACTATATGTCTCAACTAGTATCTTCAAAAGCAAAGGATAAATACCCTTGAATTCTATGTTGGGTGTTTTAATGTGATATGACAAGCATTTAGGGACCACTACAGGTTTTGAGAAGGGAAAGGATTAGTGTAGTATAAGTCATTCTTGTTTGGTGAAAATGAGCTGGGGTCAGCTTGGCTGGGAGAGCTGAGGTCAGGTAAATGGAGTCCCTGAAAATTTAAAAAGTCCTTGCAATCACTTTGTTCATTTAGCTTTATGCTTATGCTTACCAATTTTGCTTTATGCTTTTTTTAGTTTTACTTATGCTTGCCAATTTTGTTTGCACCTTTCATTTGAATGGACAAAGTTCATTGAATTTTACCTTGATTAAACTCCAAGCAGAATTTTTTTTATTATTATTATACTTTAAGTTCTAGGGTACATGTGCATAACATGCAGGTTTGTTACATATGTATACTTGTGCCATGTTGGTGTGCTGCAACCATCAACTCGTCAGCACCCATCAACTCGTCATTTACATTAGATATAACTCCCAATGCAATCCCTCCCCCCTCCCCGCTCCCCATGATAGGCCCCGGTGTGTGATGTTCCCCTTGCCGAGTCCAAGTGATCTCATTGTTCAGTTCCCACCTATGAGTGAGAACATGCGGTGTTTGGTTTTCTGTTCTTGTGATAGTTTGCTAAGAATGATGGTTTCCAGCTGCATCCATGTCCCTACAAAGGACACAAACTCATCCTTTTTTATGGCTGCATAGTATTCCATGGTGTATATGTGCCACATTTTCTTAATCCAGTCTGCCACTAATGGACATTTGGGTTGATTCCAAGTCTTTGCTACTTCAGCTTGCCAACTTTGCTGTCCATATCCATTGGATTTTATATGTATTGGTGGTTGAGTTTCTCTGTGTTATTCTCAAAGGCAGTGGATGGTAAAGTTGAAAAAGAAAGAAAATGTGAAGGAGATGGTAAGAGAAAGAAATTGCTAAAATGTATGTTGAATAGAGGAATAGGCCTGGTGCAGTGGCTCACACCTATAATTCCAGTGCTTTGGGAGGCCAGGGCAGGAGAATTGCTTGAGGCCAGGAGTTCAAGACCAGACTGGGCAACATAGAGAGAAACCCTTTCTCTAAAAAAACATAGCAGGATAATGTATCTTTGCTATGTATGTGACAGTTGGGGCTTGAGGAAAATAAAAGGTATTTGGATGAGTATAGGATAATTTTTCTAGAAACTACTGTATAATGTTCTGATAATTCCAAGAATTCACTCAGAATATTTAAATATACAACTTAAATAATGACTAGAAGGGAGGTCTCTCCTGCATGTTAACCCCGTTAAGACCAAGTGATAACCAGTATCATTGAATGGGAAAGGTGTATCTGGTCTTCCCTGTTCTGACCAAAATGAGCCTTGGATATTTTGTTTTCAAGGAAATCTTCAGCCCTGGCCCTTATCTCTGAGAAGAGTTGCCCTCATATCATTGAAGGGTGTTTCTGTGAATAGGACTTTCTGGATGATGTTGAGTTAGTTACATAATCCTTCCTGCCCATCCATCTCTCTCAGGTGGAGTGTGCCCTGAACACAGGAGCTGGAAGACTGCTTCTCACATACCCGAGCCCAGGTCCCCTCACTAACCTTTCAGAAAGCGTTCATGTTTTAGTCTGAACTGTCTGTTTATTAAATAAGAAATGCTTTCTCTAGCAAAACTAATGTGTTACATAAATTATTAACTGGTGTCTCATAGATGTTGATAGTAGCTAACATTTAGGGAATATTTACTATTGGCAAGCATTCTGCTAAACATTTTCTTTACTTCACTTAATATGTTAAGAAGAATGGTGAAAATGCACGATTTTATTATTCTGAGACCAGGTCTGCTTTTTAAATATTTCCATCCACTGAGGTCTGCGAAACCATGGGTTTTGCATTTTCACGCATGATTTAAAGCTTTGATTCTATCTTCCTGCGACTGTCTTTAAGGCCAAGGACATTTTACTTTTGTCTTCTTTCCTGGTGACTTCTTTGATGAATTTGGTTTCCTTTCCTTTCATGTGTTCGAATTTGGTGTTCTGTGGTTTTTGAAGTTCATCCAACGAAATGGTTCCTGGGGTTACTGTAAAGAAACATCACTATGTATTGATTCATTCATTCATTTGAAAGATATGGATAATTTCCAAAGCCTATACTAAAGGGTTATAATATGCAAAGCTTTGCTATAAAAAACTTTTTTTAGGATGAACACTACAATCTAGACTTTAATCCAGAAAACTTTATAGTGCATCACTTTCGTGCTGGTGCTAGGTCCTGCAGCCTGCAGCGCCTTCCAACCCCACACCTGCCTCCTGCAATGACTGATGTACTCCATTCTTAGCTCTTGTCTTAGAGAGTCCATCTCCTCTGAGAGATTTCCTTCACTTCCACGTCTGAGATGGGGGACTCTGCTAGATGCTTCCATGCGTTTGGCCTACCATACCCCAATCTCATTATATTGTAATTGGGTATTTACCATACAGACACATCCCACAAGTACTTCAAGGGCAAGGACTATTTTTAGTTCACTAGTACCTAATACAGCATCTTACTTTAAAAAGTCAAGCTAGAATATTTGTTGAAAGAGTGAATGAATAATGCATGTCTCCATTCTCACATTTACCAAATCGTTTTACCGCTTATGTGAACCACCCATTGTGCAGGAAGCTTCTCTGTAAAGAAGGCAGGAGTCTGTCTAATTTGTCTTTGTGTGTTGAATGCCAGTATAAGGCCTGGTTACAAAATAAGTGGTGAATGAAAGAATATGCAAATGGGACCCAAGATCCCTGATAAGAATCTCTGACATTATTTTTTGTCATGGTTTCTAGCAGTCACAGCTCAGAAGGAAAGAGCAGCTCCAATATTGGCTTGCTTCTTAATTCCTTCCTAACACTAATTGCCTTTGGACAAAGCACAGCCATTTTCTTTCCCAATACATATGGCACCAAGGTTGTTAGTAGTCCTTCATTTTGCTTCATAGATAGGAACATGACTTAGAGAACAAAAGGATCCCCGGGACAGGAAGGGTAAGGATAGTTGTTTATTCATTTGTATTTGTTGTAGAGGTTGGGTTAGAACTCCTGAAACAGGTGGTAGAACTCATGCTTTCATAAATATTGGAACTCGTTGCTTTATATATCAATCTGTAAGCTGCACTAACTCATGTGAAAGATGAATATAATTTATGTGTGGTTATAAACAGCAGCAGTTCCCTGGATATTCCAGATCCATTTGATAGAGTTGAAACATGCTTGCTTTTTGTTTGTAATTAAAACTGCAAGAATTTTTTAAATTAACTATTACTCACACTTCAGTGATTCTCTGAATATTTCCAGGGCCCCTAGTGATGGCTACCAGGCAGGTGTGGATCAACATGAAATAACATGCATATATAAGCACACTTGATAACTGTAAAGCTTTCATGTGCTCAACTAAAGTTCAAACAACTTGGAACGAAGTGGCAGAACAAACAAGTTCTCAAAATGCTGCTAGGTGTAGGATTTTGACAAGGTCAAACTGAATTTATTACTCAACGGCCCAGTGGTTTCAACTTGAATCTCCAATAAAATAAGCATAATGGATTATTCATCCCCGGGAAAACTCTGTTCTACTCAGTCACATCTCTGGTATAACATCTAAAATTCTAGTTTCCAAAAAGAGCTGGTTAGTTTGAATATGGAGCTATCAAATCGGTCTGTGGCTCTTGATTCAGCAAACCAGTCTTCTTTGATGGGTTGTGTATCCTGGCTTCTGTACTGATAGGACTGTAGACTCAGTTCTCTGCTGAGAATTTTTTCTGAAAGGCATCAAATTATAGGAAGCTAGGGGTCAGTTTTAGATGTCGTTGCCTTATAAGAATATCATCGTATATCAGTATTATGATTCAGTAATATACATGATCCCTCCATATTCTTGGAACATTACGTGAGCTAGATACTCCCAACACTGAATTAAATTGCCTTGTTTGTAATTGACTGTAATGGGCCTTTCTGAGTATATATGAGTTTGAGGAAAAGGAAACTATTTATGGACTTGGATAAATGGATATAAAAACAAAAATATTTTAAACTTATTAAGGGAAGGAATCTATGTCTCCATTTATTTATTCCATAAGCATCTGAGTACTTGAGATGTTCTAGCTATTGTTCTAGGTGCTGAAATATGTAAATAAAAAAACAACAAAAACTATAATAATACAGTTATAGTCATTGCCTTTAAGGAGTTCACCATCTATGGGGAATACAGAAACAAAGACACATAATTATACTGTTTTTAAAGTCATATAATACAGTCGTATGTCACTTAATGAGAATGCATTCTGAGAAATGCATCATTACGGCTATCTTGTCATTATGCAGACATCACAGAGTGTACTTACACAGCCTAGATGATATAGCTTCCTATACACCTAGGCTCTATGGTGTAGCCTATTGCTCCCGGGCTACAAACCTTAGTTTACAGCGTGTTACGTTCTACATTCTGTAGGCAACTGTAGCACAATGGTAAGTATTTATGTAACAAAACATATTTAAACATAAAAAAGATACAGTAAATATGTGGTTTTATAATCTTATTTGATCACCATTGAATATGTGGTCTGTCATTGACCCAAGTGTCCACATGCAGCCCATAACTGTAGATGTAACTTGAGATGTAACTGAGACTAATGGCAATACAACTAATCAGTGTGTGTATGTGGGATGGGGTGAGTTGGTGAGCTTTACAGACAGAGAAGACAGCATGATAAAAGCCATGGGGGTGGGTGTAAGAAAGCCTAACTGGCAAAGGGACATTGTAACCCATGCTGTATTGCTGTAATAGCAATCTTGGGCTCCTAATTCATTCTAGCAGGGGCTGGAGAATTCAGAGGGGCCAGATCTTGGATGGCATTGTGTGCCAGGTAAGGACCTTAAATTTCACTTGTGAGCAACAGAAAGCTGTGACATGCTTCCATTTTCCCTTGAGGCAGTTTACTCTGGTGATTCTGGTGAAGATTAGACTGTAGCTAGCAACACTAGAGGCAGGAGACCCATCAGCGGTCTTAGAGAGAAATAGTGAGGGCCTGGATTAGGGACACAAGTTTTGGAGACAACATTAGATTTAGAGGATGAGGAGTGGGAGTGCAGGGAAGAGGGCTGGGGAGCAAGATTCCCCGATTTCAAACTTGGGTGACCAGATGGACTGTGGGGCCACCAAGAGGATAGAGAAGGAGGACTCAGTGGGAAGTTAAAATATTCTATTTTGACATATGGGTCTGATTTGTCCATGGGTCACTAAAGCCAGCATGTCTTACATGTAGTCAGATATGCTATAGTCTAAGTAACAGGGTAGCTGTCTGGACTCAAGACTTAGACTTGGGAATGTGAGGGTGATCTGGCTATGATATCTGTCCCCCATTGATGGCCAGGGTTGATTTGGCTGATCTGGCTGCCTAGGCAGGTGTCTCCTTCCTCCCTCACCGCTCCATGTGCGTCCCTCCTGAAGCTGCACTGTGGGTTGAAGGGAACAGTCTTCCCCAATAGAAGAGGACTGTTCTTTCATCCAAGATATCTGAGTGGCCATGCTTCCCTGCTAGAACCTCCAAACAAGCTCCCAAGCTTGAGCCTCGGGGTTCCTCAGAAAGTAGATGGTAGTTGGCACAATGATGTGGCAGAGGGCTCTCAGGAAAGTATAAGTGGGAAGAACAGGAGGGCTGAAGATAGAAATATTCAGAATATCAGCATCCAAGAAGGCTATATCTACATAGTGAGGCATTCCAGTGCCCAACACAATGCTTGGTGCATACAAAATTCTTAATAAAAATGAGTATATTACCAATAAATACACTCTGCATGTGTGAATTAACACTAAAAGGAATAGTTAAGTAAACAAGTTCTGAGACAGTGGTTCTTGCCCCTGAATACACACGGGAATCACTGAAGATCCTTTATAAATTATCCGTGACCAAGCCCCACTCGCAAAGACCTGTGTTAATTTTTCTGGGATGGAGCCTAGACATAGATAATGGTGTGCACAAGTGCACACACTCTTGCAAATAGGTGCCTATTTTTAATTCCCAAAGTGACTTTAATG
Source organism: Papio anubis (assembly GCF_008728515.1). NCBI lineage: Eukaryota > Metazoa > Chordata > Mammalia > Primates > Cercopithecidae > Papio > Papio anubis. The sequence goes on along the minus strand of NC_044985.1, from coordinate 17,880,292 downwards.
CACAGCGAGGGTTAAGAACCACTACTCTAGGGGAGATTAGAGGCGGATGAAACGTTGACGAGATGGCAGTCCTGGCTGGGGAGATGAGGAAGGAGCCAAGAGAAAACTGAGAAATGTTATAGTTTTAGAAAAAGGGGAAAATTAAGATTAGAAAGAGCATTTTCTGTAAGAAACCAGGCAAAGATCTTAGCCTAGGAAAGCATTAGATCTGAGGAGCTGAATTAAAAGGAGGAACTAGTGTGGAAATGGGCCTGCGTTCCTCCAGGGTATCGAGTCATGTGTAGGAAGCTTTCCTCCCTGGTGTGCACATAATAGCCACATTCAGCAGGAGAGTCAAGGAGCTAGTCATCACTGGCTAGTACCCAGAAGACTCCCAGAGGCTAAAATAGTCTCCGGTTGTAAAATAGAAGACACTGGAAGGAGTCTTTCTTGTCTTAGGGCCTGAAGGGTACCAAGCATTGACTTGTCCTGCGCAATATACACAGGCATGGACCACAGTGGGCCTGGAGGGCTGGGGTCACAGCTGGCGTGCCAGGAATTGCCCACGGGACACAGGGTAATTTCTTTTCCTGCTTGTTTGCATAGGTGAGTGTTACCACGTGAACGTTACCTGCCATCCTTAGTTGGGGGTATATTTTGAGAGTGGGGCTGGAGGCTGCCTCAGTGCTGAGGAGTCAATTGGGATTCTCTACTTCTCCAAAGAGAGGCCTGTTCTAGTCAAAATATTCCTTAGGTGGCCGGGAAGCTCTGCTCTTGACACAATGTATTCTGAAGGTTCATTTCAGTTTCAGGAGTCTATGACTGAAGAAACAAGCCACTAGACGGCCACTCTGAAAAAGCAAAGCAACTGTATAAAAAGAATTGAGTTTATTGCTCAACATTGGAGTCTTCTGGCAAAGGAGAGGGAGGGGAAGAGAGAGGGCGAACTCATGGGCCTGCACCCACCTGAATGTATCCACAAGCCAAGATTATACTTCGGAATTATTTTAACTACCATGAAAACACTGTGATCCACTTGGCTGTGGCCCAAGTTAGAAATAGGTAGATCATTTAGCACAGTTAATTATCAGCTTTGGATGTCAGAAATTGCTTCAAGACTATGATATAGAGCAAGAGAACACTGTTTTTCTGCTCTCCCATGTCGAGTCTCTAATACATACCAAAACTTTAGGAACATTTCCCTGGTTTGTTCTCTTGCTAACAGTTCTCAGGCTACTCATTATCCCTTACCTGGGACTAACTCAGGTACCCGTGTACTTGGCATCTCTGCCTGAAATTATGAGGTGTGACATCTGGGTGGGAGAATCAGTCTGAGATGACAAGACACAAGAGATCACGGCAGGATGTCTGAACCTAGAGGAGTGGCTTGGCCTGGATCTGAGGATATATACGTCTTTCAAGAAGATGCCATTTTGCAAGGGTGTGCAGGTGGATTTTTTGAATGAAATAGCCAACAAGCGACTTTCCTTTGGAAATCCTAGAGCGCATCACTCTTACATGTGCCTGGAAGCTGTGAATAATTACCAGGCTTTTATTTCTTCATTGTTTCATTCATTCAATTCAATGTTTATTGGGTGTCTACTATGTGTTGCCTTTGGTAAGACACTGAGGATAAAATGATGAACTAAAGAGGACAAAGATTCTAGCGTCTCTCCTGCTCTCATGAACTCTGCAGACTACAGAGAATGAGATGGTGAGTAAGGAGACAGACATCGATCACATAATGCCCCAGTGAATGAGTAATTATTAGCAGATGAAAGTCTCCTAAGAAAACAAATGCTTATACATGAGAGAGTAAGTGCTTACCTGTGAGAAGGAACCTATTCAGTGGAATCTGAAAAGGCTTCTTGGAGGCAGTGAGTCTGGAGCTGAGACGTGCAGGATGCAGACAGCTCCAGAAAGAGGAGGTAGCACGTGTAAAGGCCCTGCAGTCAAAGGAATTGTGAGGAGTGGGGGAAATGAGAGGGGACCAGTATGGTGTACAGAGAGTTAGGGGAGAGTTAAGGGGTGAGGCAGGAGAGGTAGATGGGGGTCAGATCCTGTAGGGACTTGAGTGTCATGTTAAAACCAATGAGAAGGTATTGAATGGTTTTAAGTGAAGGTGAGTGGCATACAATTCTGATTTTTAAAAGGTCACTCTAGTACTGTGTGGTGAACAGATTCGAGGGAGGGGCATAATAAGTGTGAGAAGATCAGTTAAGCTATTGCAGAAGACTAAGCAAGAGGTGAGAGTATTTAAGACTACCATAGTAATGGGGTAGGTATAGAGAAGAGGATGATCCCCAAGATATCTAAGAATATAATTGATGACAATGTTCATTGAATCTGAGAGTGAATGACTCTTTGCCTTCAGCCCTGAATAATTGTGTGAAGAGTGGTTTTATTCAAAGACAACTGTCAGATGAGGAGGATTAGGTTTGTTCTTGTTCTGGCATGGATGTGCCGTGCAAATCATGAGTTTGATTTTGAATGTGTTAAATTGGAATACCTTGGGGAGATCTAAGAACACAAGTCTCTTAGAAGTAACTGTGTAGGGGCTCTGGAGGAGCTTTCCCCTTTGTGGCTTACCCAAACTTTAGCACAGAGCTCCCTAGTGGCTGACTATAGCCTCTTATCAAGAAGCATGGTCCACCACTACATGAGTTTGGTTTTTCCCCAGAGCTAGGGGTGATGTGATTCTCTGTTTCTGAATCCACATGCATATTTGTATCCAGTTTATGCTGCCAGTGGCTGCTATGGCTTTAGGGGCCGTTTGGTGCAATGGGAGAAATCCAATGGGAGAAATAGACAAGCATCGATTCCCACTTGGATTCTGCCAGAATTAGCTATGGGATTTGGCCATTGTGATTTCTTTAGATCGATATTTCCTCCTGTGTAAGAGAAGTAGTTGAACTAGAAAGTCTATAAGAGTCCTCGTGGCTCTAATGTTCATTGATTATAATTTCTAGTCTTTGCCTCCACTAAACAAACAGTTTGAGGAATGGTAAATAAATACATTTCTGGATAGAGGGAGTAGTTCTTGGCTATTGTGAATCCCTCATATTTGGTTTGCCCACCTGATGAGGACTTAAATCACTCATCTTCCATTTATGTCTTAATCAGGTTACTTATCATGTCCAGCAGTTTTTAAATAAGGATGTTAGAAATGTTTCTTCTTAAATGCTAACTTTGATCCATGAGCCATGGTGCCTGTGTTATCCATTGAGAAGGATTCTGGTGCAGCATCTTGGGTGGGATGAGAAAGCACCATAATTGATTGACGATGTCTGTCATTGGTATGGAATGGGGACTGGCAGCAGCCTAAGTGTCATGCCTTGTCATCCTCATTCCGAGATCTGGCCTTCTGTTTTCCCTGCCAATGTGTGAGCACTATCTGATGGTTAAAACAAGTAATTGCAGGATTCAACTTGCCCAGACTTGTTCTGGAGCTGAAATTTTTGACTATCTTTTACTGTGTTGTGCTCTAATGTCATTTCCAACAATTTTGTGGGATAAGAGGGGGTTCAAATATATGTCTAGTTAATTTTGTTCAATGGGTAACATTGTTTAGCACTTCCTGCAGTATATGTAAAATGTCTACTTTTCTATTTTTAAATGGACAATCTGATGAAAGTAAATCTTCCTTTGTAGGTTGAGGATTATGCAGGAACTCAGGGGTTAGTCTTCTAAACTGGTGCTTCTCCAAGTTAATGTGCAAACATATTACCTAGGGATCTTGTTAAAACCCAGGTTCCTGGACTTTACTTCCAGGAATTCTGGTTCAGTAGGTCTTATTGGGTCCGAGATCCTGACAAGGTGCTTGCCTGGCAGCACAGATAGACTAGCAAAGGTCTAAACAACACTCATCATTGTACAGACAACATGGAGATGGATAAATTAGAGCTGAATGTTTGGAAGTTAGACAAGACCCTATAGCTACTTACTGTGGAAAAATACAACTGCTCCATAAATTCTTGATATGAATTTATTTTTATCTGCTTTGCTTCTTTTTTCTAAGGGTAGAATGTGGAAGGAAAATACTGGTTGAATGAGGTCTTTGGTTAATTACATTCCAGACAATTAAAGTTTTATTGAGCTCCTAAAACACTCAATATATATCACAAATGTAGTTAGTTATTTGTAACTTTAAAAAATTCTAATTGTTTTGTTTTACTAAAAAAAATTACTCACTATAAAAAAATTTAGACAATGCAGAAATGCATAAACTAGAAAGTGAAAAGAAATCTTCTCCCAAACTCTGTGTTTTAGATTTAATAACACTGTTAAACAGTTTGAACGGGTTGATGTGTGCCCTTTAGACTCTTCCTATACTAGGATAAATCTTATTCATCTGTCTGTCTGCACATAAAGATACAAATAAATATCATAGAAGGAATAAATAAATATCTTTTTATTTCTTTATAAAAGAAGAAATTTGCTTTTAGGCCCCGCAGGATGAGATTCAGAGGGGCCCAAAGTAATTTTTTTTCCTTCTCTCTCTCATATTTCTGCACTTTGCTTTTTGACAGTTATATATTGTCATAGTATGAACATCTTTCCAATTACATTACATACGTCTATTCAGTTGCTGGTATTTCAGTTGCGTTGGGCTGTTTCCTTTCATCTGACTATAAATCCCAATTTTTATTATTTACTTCTCACAGAATATCTTACACAGGGATGGGTATGAAATCTCTGATAAATAAATGACAGCTGCATTTTACTGCACTTTGAAGTGTGCTGACATTACCTTGGATCATTTTCTCCGATCTGAGATGTAATATTAATAAGGTTTTCATTGATTCCACAAGTGTTTACTGACAACCTACTATGTGTCAGGCGTTGAGCATCTGTCTGTACCAGGTACTAAGGGATAGAAAAGTGAATAAATGAGAAGGCCATGCATGGTTCCTGTCCACATGGAGCTGACAATTCAAGTGAAGATACAGGCATGGAGTATTTTACTGAATTCTTATCCTAGAAAGATGAGACTTGGTATTTTGTGAATTTTTAAGGAAAACGAGAAAATCCTGTTAACTTTCCTCCCTTCACTTGACGTAAAATGATGAGACCGTGACAATCCCTGAGACTTCTCTAGCTTGGGCCAGAATCCAGTTTGAACAATCTGGAGTTCAGATGCAGGGCGAGGTAGTCCGGAAAGTGATTGTCTCTCCGAGGATGATTCAAAGGACATGCAAGGACAAGACTGGAGGTCATTATGATTTCGAATCGCGAGGTATGCACGTCGGGATTTACTGGAAATGAGGTGAGCTTTATTAATTTATTTGTTAGAGCAGTGAAGTGTGAAATAATGTTTTCTGACCAATGCAAAGGTGGAATGTGAATTCATGCTGTAAATTCAACAAATGTTATATGTAAACCCTGTTTTGCATTAGGCACTGTTGGTGTGTTATGTAAATAGAGTGCTATCATTATACAAAGACTACCATTATTGACGAGGCAGCGCTTAATAGCGTGGTTACATTATCTGGATATTGAGAGCACCAGGATTTATTCTTCTGTGGCATAAGTTACTTTATTATGAGGATTTCTTATAAAGCTCATTTATTGAAATAATTAGAAACAAATTGCCCACATACACTGGCAGGATAAGCTCCTTAACAAATCACCACTCCATAATCATTCCAGATTGGGCTTCTGGAAAAATACTCTTACCAACTTTTATCAGAAGACTGAAGACTATACAGGCTTTCCATTTCATATGTGATAATCTTCAGACAACAGTTGAGCAGCAGTTAATGAACTTAGCCTCTGTGTAATTAAGATGTTCTGAATTGGGGTGAGACAGAGCAGAGGAAGGTTTCCTTCTTTTCAGTTAATTTCCTAGGTGGCAGATGCTGCTTTCCCTTCGATACCGTTTCCCTGGCTGTGGGATGCTCCCAGACTGCTGCAATAGCTAGACTTGGGAAGGAAGGTGGGCAGGTTAATTACACCTGTTACTCTTCACCCCACACCCCACCTGAGATCTGCACGACGCCGTGGAAGGAGCAATTGGATGCAAAACTTGGCAGATAGAAGCTAAGAAGCGGGATGCAGGTTTTCCAAACTGGTTATCCTGACAAAATTTGATAATCTACACAATAATTCAGATTGTTTAGTGTCTGTAATTTATCTAGAAGGCAGGAAAAAAATCTGTGAGAGTATCATATATAGGATTTTTTCAGAGTTAGCCCTAGAATTTTTTTTTCAATCCATAGACTTGCTTTATCTTATCTCTTTCATCTAGTCCAGGCTTTTCTAAACTTCACTCATTTGGATATAATCTTAATGATGTGTCCATATCCTAGTGAGATCTGTACTATCATTTACTTACCATTTTTCTTTGTCAACTTTTTAAAACTTAGCATACAAATCACGAGGCTAATAGGTTAGTTTTATATTTTATTTTCTTCTAATATATACAGACATCAGCATATAGCTATTAAGGTATATTTGTATGGGGACTGTCTAATCTTCCACAAAAGCCAGTGGTTCATATATCATGCCTGGGAAGCCCTGCATCTTTCCAAGCTTGTGCTCGCTTGTGACTGCCACTGTTTGGGGTGGGTTGTGAGAGCAGCCCTGCCACCAGCCAATTAGACTGCTCCCTGTGTGGATCAGGGCTTTTCCTGGTCTCATGACTCCAAGGCCAGTTGGGGGCTTAGCCCTCAGCTGGCTCCGTCCCTAGCCTGGTAAGTAAATGGAAGTGAGCCCAGTTCTCACTTCCTTCTTCTGAGTCCCCTACCTCATGTGTTATGTGTTCTTTTGAACATCGAGATTCTGCCACCTTTGTCTAAATGTCACACTGCTTTGCACATAGTAGGTGGTCTCTGCATTATTTCCAGGCAAATTAGGGGGTCACCGGAAGCCTAGCTAGGCAGAAATCAACCAAAGGTGTTATTCAAACCCATTTTTCTAACTTCAAATTGCTCTACCTTAGAGCTTTTGAGGTGAAATGCTTTTGTTGGGTGCTTTCCCCTGGCTTTTCCTCCTAGATTTTTTTCTCCAATTTGAGGAATGGTAATAGAGTAGTTTATTTCTTCGTACTTGCTTAATGAGGTCTAAGAAGTATGGTTGTTGGCAAAATTATTTGCTACAGCATTCATCAAGAATTCAAGAAGTTTGCTCTGTCATTTTTACTATACTTATTCCAGCCCATATGCTATTCAGAATCCATTGACATACATAATGATTTGAAACTTTGGCTAATCACAATAATTTATATTTGGCTTTGAAATGAATAGTTATACAGTTTGGAATTTTTGGCAGATTTTCTATTTTGATTATGTATCATGTTGGTAATATTAACCTAAAATAAGAAATCATAGCTATATATGGGTGTCTGGTGGATGGCTAGAGATGAATGAGAGAGTCCAGTGTATAGCAAAAAAATGTGATGACTCAGAAAAACAGGACTCATCTGTAAGAATTTTTTTTTGTATGTTTCCCCTAATACCTTTTATGCAGGGAACTCCAAAATCATTATGTCTGATACCTCAGACATTTTTTCCTACCCATAAATGAATACAGTAGTCACAGTTTCTTTGGGGCCTCTCTTCGGAACAGTAAGGTTATCTGTACTCATCTAAAAAGGAATCCAAGTTTCCTATGGGAATGGGATATCCCAGCGACAGCATCCCCTTTATGTCACACAGGTACCACTGGCAACATCTAGTGCTGCTGTGGCTCAGCTCCTAACAATCGTGTTATTCTGCCTTTCATAGTTCTAGTCCCAGGGTGATCGAGATGGGAAATGACAAGAGATGAGATTGGAAAGACACCTAGAACCCAAATGCTCTGGACTTTATTTTGTGGACAGGGGAAAGTCACCAGAAGGGTTTAAGCAAAGGTATTCCGTGATCGATTCTGTGGTTTAGAAAGATCACCCAGCCCACAGTTTGGGTAGTGGTGGTAGCAGGGATGAGACCCAAGCTGGGCACAGTGATGAAGAAGTCATTGCCACGGTCTCAGTGAAAGTTGATAAAAACAGAGCTGAATGACAGTGGCTATGAGGATAGAAAGAAGGGGCAATATTTCAAGTGTATGTAGAATGTAGAAGCAAAAAACTTGGTGGCATGAGGACTCTGGCAAATGGGGGAGAGGGAGGAGTCAAGGATGACTCCCACTTTCCCAGTTTGTGTGAGTGGCTGAATGGTGATGCCACACCGACATGGTTTTAGTTGGGTTTGAACATACTGAGTTTCTGATGTTAGTCAACATTCACTGGAATTTATTTCCAATTTCTGATACCATTATCTTCATAGATGTATTAATTTTGTTAGGTTTGAATATTCTGAATTGAGATGACAGCCATCATGTATTAGAGTTAATTCCTCCTTTTTGATACCTAAATCTTCAAAAATTCATTCTTTCTTTCAATAGATGTCTGTTGAATATTTATTGTACCTGTGCCTGATTTTGTTGCCCAGACCTTTTTGGTGATGCCACCACACTTTTGTTTCCTGTACACCTAGCCAGGCATTTGGTCCTGCCAGAGCTGGCTTCCTTGACAGGAATGTATTGGACCCACTCTGAAACCCTCTCTTTCCTCCATGTGCTGATCTTTCAAACATTGGACCCATTTCCCATTTTTGACTTTCTATATTCATTTATACACCTACTCTTAAAAGTGTTGGTTTCATCAATGTTCATCAGTGATAGAGTGGATAAAGAAAATGTGGTACATGTATACCATGGAATACTATGCAGCCATTAAAAAGGAATGAGATAATTTCCTTTGTAGGGACATGGATCAAGCTGGAGGCTATTATCCTTAGCAAACTAACTCAGGAACAAAAAGCCAAATAACTCATGTTCTCACTTATAAGTGGGAGCTACAGGATGAGAACATGTGGACATGGGGATAAGAACAATGCACACTGGTGCCTACCAGAGGGCAGAGGGTGGGAGGAGAGAGAGGATCAGAAAAAATAACTAATGGATATTACGCTTAACACCTGTGTGATGAAATAACCTGTACAGCAAACCCTCATGACACACATTTACCTATGTAACAAATCTACACATCCTGCACATGTACCCGTGAACTTAAAGTTTAAAAAAATATTGGCTTGTTATCCAGTTTGGGTTATTATCCAGTTTTTCAGACATTTAAATATAGTCTAGGTTTATTTTGTATGGCTCATGTCACAGTTCTGTTCATCCCTAACCCACTTTGTTTTCTCATGACATTACTAACACCCTAGAAGAATACCAAAAAAATGTAATTTTCTTGGAACATAAGAAACTATGGTGGGTAAATTCTAAAATGCCAAAGATAGGACAAGATTGTGGGGAGAAGTGTGTTCTTTTTGTATTTGCTACTTCAAATGATAGTAGAAGTTGGAACAGGGGATTTTCAACCGGAAAAAGTTCATTTTAAGGAGGTGTTCCATTGCCAGATAAGCATGGCTTCCCACCGTCTTCTGCAGGGCTTGGCAGTGCATCCCCATTGTAAGAAAAGCACAGGGACAGACTGACTGAGTTTGTGAACTTGGAATTGTTCGAAATCCAGTTGGCTTTGGGTTCTATACTTAGTGGAATTTCAAGAGTCTTCTGAGTATTTCGGAGCGCAGAAAAGACAGTTAATTTGGCCTTGGGCAGAAAGTTTAGTGAGTGCTTTCCTAAGGCTGATTACTTCTCTAGTTGTGAGACTTTTGCTATAGTGTACTTGGAAGATGTCGCTCTTTTCTCTGAAGACTAACAGCATGGAGAAAAGTAGGGTTTTTGCTTGTTTTCTGTTTGTTTTTAGTAGACATTTTTGAGAGCAGTTGTAAGGTCACAGCAAAATTAAGCAGAAGGTACAGAGATGTCCCACATGCCCACTGCCCTACACACATACTTCTCCCCATGACCAACATCCCCCACAAGAGTGGTGCATTTGTTTCAGTTGAACCAGCATTGACACATCACGGTCACCCAAGGTCACAGTTACATTAGGGTTCATTCTTAGTGTACATTCTACGAATTGAACAAATGTATAAGGACATATATTCAGTATTATAATACACAGTAGTTTCACTGCTCTAAAAATCCCCTGTGCTCAGTCCTTTCTCCTTATCCCCTGGAAAACCCTGAATTTTCATCTTCTCTATAGTTTTTCCTTTTCCAGAGTGTCATAAAGTCAGAATCATAGAGTACTTTTCAGATTGGCTTATTTCACTTAGTACTATGCACTTAATGTTCCTCTATGTCCTTTCATGGCTCAATAGCCCATTTATTTATAGTGCTGAATATTATTCCATTGCCTGGGATGTACCACAGTTTATTCATTCACCTATGGAGAAACATTTTGGTTGCTTCCAAATTTTGACAATTATAAATAAAGCTGCTGTAAACACCTGTGTGCAGGTTTTGGTATGGACATAAGTTTTCAGTTCCTTTGGGTAAATACCCAGGAGTGTGACTGCACCATTACTATCCTACATGTAGGATTTTACCATTCTGTGTTTTACATTGAAATCTGTGCTTCAGTTTGAATTAGTTTTTGTGAAGGTTGTAAGGTCTGTGTCTAGATCACTTCTTGGCATGTGGATGTCCATTTGTTCCAGCACCATTTACTGGAAAGCCTATCTTTTCCCCCACTGTATTTCTTTTACTTCTTTGTCAAAGATCAGTTAACTGTATTTATATGGGTCTGTTTCTGTGCTGTTTCTGTGCTTTCTATTCTGTTCCATTAATCGATTTGTCTATTATTTCACCAGTACCACAAGGTCCTGATATCAGTTGCCCTGTAGTGCATTTTGAAGTCAGGTGGTCTCAGTTCTTCAACTTTTATTAATCTCCTTCAATATTTTTCACCAGTCAGGGTCTTTTGTTTCTCCATATAAACTTCTTTAGAGTTAGTTTGTCAATATGCACAAAATAACTTGCTGGGATTTTGATTGGGATTGCATTGAATCTATGGATCAGGTTTGGAAGAACTGATATTTTGACAATATTCAGTCTTTCTATCCATAAACATGGACTATCTCTCTGTTTATTGAGCTCTTTGAATTTTTTTCATCAGAGTTGTAGTTTTCCTCTATAGATATAATGTATATATTTTGGCTGGGTGTGGTGACTCACTCCTGTAATCCAGCACTTTGGGAGGCCGAGGTGGACAGATCACCTGAGGCCAGGAGTGTAAGACCAGCCTGACCAATGTGGTGAAATCCGGTCTCTACTAAAATTATCCAGGCCTGGTGGCCACACCTGTAGTTCCAGCTACTCGGGAGGCTGAGGCACAAGACTTGCTTGAACCCGGGAGGCAGAAGTTGTAGTGAGCTGAGATCATGCCACTGCACTCCAGCCTGAGCAACAGAGTAAGACTCTGTCATCCCCCAACCAAAAAAAAAAAAAAAAAAAGATTATATATTTTTGCCAAATGTATACCTAAATATTTTATTTCCCTACTGAGGAAATGTTTGCATTAGAATCACCTCCACTGAAACATCTGAGTAACACTGATCTGAACTATGAATATATTGCTATTCTCCTGGAGTCCAAATGAATTCTGTAAAGAAGATGCTGATATTGGAGTGAAGGATGTAACCCAGAAGGTGCCTGTCATAGTAACTAGTCAAGGATAAGGAAGTTCTGAGTTACAGTGACTGCAGTAGGTTTGAAAAGAAGTGGGAATGTTGACAGATGTTTGAAAGGAAAAGTAACCATTAGCAAAGATTTACTCATTCTATAAGAGGTAGAAATCTGGGTCCTAAAATCTACCATTATTCAGTTGGTCTCAAACGGGGTCTAGGAATATGTATTTATTTAAAGCATTACCAAGGTGCTTTTGGTCAGTGACCCCTCAAATAGTGTTGAAGTTGGAGACAAACCTCAAAGATGTTCTCAGGGATGACAGCCTTTGAGTCCAAGAAAAATGTTGTTGACACTGACAGAAACGACTAAGCCAGTGGACAAAGGAAAAAGAAACATGGGATTTGGAATGGACTTGCAGTGATGAGATGTTGAGAAAGAACCTTCTAGTCAGTAGGAAACAGGGAGCTGATCATCTTATTAAGTCTTTTACAAGCTTAAAATCCCACATAGTTCTATTTTCCCCATGGGATAAAATCCATTCCTTAATCAAGCATTTGAGGGTTTCCAGAGTGGGTCTACCTGCTACCTACAACATTGCCCATTATTCTATAATGAAACCTTCAAGGCAGACTCAGCAGTCTCCTCACTGACCCCAAACCAGCCACATACTTTTCCATCATCACTGTCTTTGCTCGTAATAGTTGACCTCCTGATAGCCTCTCCTTGAGCTCTCCATATATGACTCTCACCCATCCTTCAGGGACTACTCAAATCTCACATCCTTTGCCAGAAGCAACAGGACTCTTGCTTTTCTAATGATAGTTCTTCTGCATCTTTTCAATCATTTGGCCATAAAATTGTCATTTATCTTTGAGTATGTGAGTGCACTTCTTACTAAACTATATTATCCCTTACAGAATCTAGTATAACAATAAGCTTGTAAATATTTCAGGGCATGGTTGCATACAGGCATTTATTGAAGTCGTACAACTCAAAGAATCCTTGATGACAAAATGTAAAAGAAAATAAACAGGGTTGGGATGGCAAAAAGTAATTTGAAGAGGAAGCCCAGTAAGGAAGTACTGAGATATGGAGGTAGAACTAGCACATGAGCAGCCCAGGAAGGAAAAAATTGAGAAGGAGGGAGTGGCTCCCATTCTTCATTGATTCAGAGGTTAAACCACATGTGAGTGAGAACATATATTATTTTTGTAATAAAACAGAGGATGTACAAACTTTACATAGCAGATTGTATATGAAAGAACTCACTCTTCCATTCAGAGTTGAAGAAATATTTATAGGGTGCTTACTCTGTGCCAGACACTGTGAATATTATCTAGGTAATATTGCACACAAGTTTGTTCCTAACTTCTGAAGCGGACATCATTACACTGTCCATGGCCCTGGGTGCCATCCGAAAACCATGAGTTATGTTATTTCACATTGCATTAAGGAGCACATGGCATTCATTTTCATGGAAATCTAAATACGCACAGATGTCTGATTGTGCTTCTCGCTTAGGGATTTAGCTACAAAACAGGGGCTACCTTTTTTTCTCATCTCCCACATGCTTTGATTATATGCTTGAATATCGAGATTCTTTTTAAAATGATGGCTTAAAAGAATCCAGTTGGCAAGAAGTGAGAATCTGATTTTTAATCCATGACTGATGCTTTATTGTACAAAAATTTGTTGGTGCAAACCCAGCAGATTCTCTGTTATTTGGGACTGGAGGTCTTAGCTGATTAGAGGCAGCTACTTCTGTTTTGAGCCACACATCGATGTTTGTAGACCCTGCTTCTTATTTCCTACCTGAGACCTTATGTTGAGAAGCAGAAGATTTATGTTTTACCAGGCAGGTGACTGAGAACCTTTTTCTTCAGGTAGTCTCCATTTGCTTAGGAGGGATATTATGAAACTTGGCGAATTCACTTGAATGAATCTCATTTGTAACTTTCAGGTCAATAAGCATTTTATACGTTTGAAGACCTGCAACACTCCCTTTGTCTATCCCATAACTTCTAAGCAGGGCCCTCCCTGGAAAAGAGTAAACCAAGGGAAATCTAATCCTTTAAGTCTTACATAGGATATTTTTTGAGGAGGGGGAACCTGAAGAACAAATCTATTTTGATGATCAGGTATTTTTATTTTAAAAAATGCAAACAAAAAATACATTAGGCAAATTTTTTAAATTGACTTCATTAACATCTTGAAATTGCATACACATTAATAGGATTTTTATTAATTCTTCTAATTTGTTTATACTAGGCTTTGAAAGGGGTCTTATTTTCTTGAGTCTACCTATGCATTGATGAGACTCATTAAGCATAATGGAATCTGGCAATTTATCACCCAGATTAAAACCCTTTTTCCACATAACCTCCACTTACCCTTTATATTTAGAGGCACCTCGTTGGCATCAATCAAGGGCACAGTATAATTCCCCAGATTTCTCAGTAACAGAATCTCTGTGTAGCTGAGCATGTCCTTCCTGTCCTTCCTCATATCCACTTTTACATGAAGACTCAATTCTTTGGATTCAAGTGAAGTTGTAAAAAGTACACAGAGTAAAGCTGTTTGGATAAATGCAATCTTGCCTTTTCTATCATTTCTTTCCCAAGCTCTTTCTGGTCATATTTCTTCACTTGAGCCTTGTTCTTTAGGGAACTATCAGAAATCAATGCCCTTTACAAATGCTAAACGGCTCTTTCTTGTTATGAATGGAACATTAGCCACCTAAGGTCTCCTGTCTTCCCCCGTCATGACTAATAGGATTGTAATTTCATCAAGGTCTCCAGTGACATCAAAAACCATACCAGTTACACATTAAGTGGATCTGGATGTCACCTGATCTCTGAAATGAAATTCAAAGCACTGTCTGTTTAAAGGTTCAGAGGCAATGGGGTCCCAGCTAAACCAGCCATTCTGACCCAACCAAGGTGTCTCTGACAGGGCAGATGGAATGAAGATAAATCATTTCTTTAAAAACACTTCAAGCAAAATATAGAAGGCCTAAGCAGACACAGGGAAGATTTAACTACTTGTATTTTCATCCATTGTCTATATTTATAACCTCTCTTTTTTCTTGCACAAATAAATCAAAAGAAAACATTCAGATGCTATTTAAGCCATGTAAGATCGTGTTCTTACTTGATCATATTTGGATGAATTTTGCTTGTTTATAAAATTGTTTTCCTATAATTGGTATTGACTTGTCTGTCTTCCCTATTTTTAACCCCCCTGTGTTTGCTATAGTTGCCTGAAATGAGAGGAGCATAGTTGATGCATCAGAACAGAATCAAGTCACATTGCAAGTTGAAAGTTTGAACCTAGCCCCTTGGCCTTAGTGCTCAAACCTACATGGCTAAACAGTTATAACTTTAACGAACAAGAGCACTTCATGTTTTCTTTACTCTTTGCTGTGCCTTCTGAAATAGTGAACCCCATCGTAAACCATCTGTCTCTGTCAGGTGATCACTGTGTTCAGAGACATCCATTCCAAACCTTGGTATCTTTGTGACTCAGCCTTCTGCTTCCATGTCTGATCCTGATTCCTTGTGAATTTCCACTGCCCAACGTCAGACATTGCTTCCATAGTTCTGCACCTGACCTCCACGACATCATCCTCCCCTGCCCATCCACCCTACATGCCACTGCTGGAACATTCATGCAGTTTAAGTGCCTTTGTCCCGCCTGTGATTCCCTTGATGAAAGCTGTCCATGGCTCCTATTTCTTTCCACATCATTTCTAAATCATCCTCTTATTTTTCATTTTCAAAGCCTTCCATGAACTGTGCCTACTCCACCTGTCCAGTCCTGTTCTCCTATTCTCTAGCATATGCAGAGAACTATTTCTACCATCCATCAGTGGTCATGTTGTCTGGGTATGTCCTTGTGGAAATATCCTTCCTGACCTTAACCTTTTCAAAGCATATCTTTTACCAGTAGAGCCCTCTCTGGGACTATTAAGTTTTATCTTCTACTCCTCTGAATTCATAGGAATTTGCAATATGTGTCATACAATATTATACTGCATTCTCTTATTTGAGATTTAGATGACACCCTCCCACTTCCAAAAGGATTTGCAGCAGTTACTGAAATAGATAGCATCTTGTAATGTTTGACCATTGCTTCCTAGTTATATTTCTTATCTCCTCAACTCAATCATTAGCACTCTGAAGGCAGGGGCCATCCCTCATACTTCATTTCAAAATGCAGCCTGGAGAAATGGGGAGGATGCAAGGCTTGGGATCAAAGGTCTTGAGTCCAACCACAGTTTTTCTCCAAATTAGCAATGTGACTTTAGGTGAATCACTTAGGCCCTGAGGGACTAAATTACATATAAACTGCTGATAATTGTATTTTTCACCAAGAGTAAAGAGTTCTATTTTTTTCTGTTCAAAAAAATCATACTTTCTCATTGTTAAAAACAAACAGAAACATTTAAAAAAGGAAAAATAAAAATAAAAATCAGCAAATTTACATTACCTGAAATTAAGCACTATTAACATTTTGGTTATTTATCCATTTACATAGAATGTTTTTAAAATCCATGTGCACACTTGGGTAAGGGATCTATCTAATAATAGAAAAAAAATTTTGGCGACATTTCCCACTTATCAATATAAGGTGGACATATTTTCACTTCACCAATTATGGCATTGTATGAATATTAAAGTATACATAGCCCTTTTCTTGGAAAATGTGTTTTAAAGAATAGAAATATATATTGACGGCTGAATTTTTATATGACTCACTTCAGAACTATTAATGTATTTGAGCATGAGTTGCTGCCTCCATGTTTGCTAGGCGTGTTTCATAATTTATAGGTTCTATATTAACTATCTCATAAATACAAAGTATTTGAAATTCATCTGGTACGAAGGGGTTTGAATAAGAGATGGTAGTCCTGTTCCAGACTTATGAGATCTATAATCCTTGTAACTAAGGGAAGCACTTTGTTTTTCTGGTTTGAGCTCATTAAAAAACAAACAAACAAACAAACAAAAATGACAACTAATTGTTGGGCGGTACAGTAGTGGTTTTGAAACTTATATTTTCTTTTTTGGCTTTTGAAAGCATCTTCAAATAAAATCGTACCTAGAAAACCAATTGTAGCTGAGATGAAATTCAAGTCACTCTCATTGGAGGGGAAGCCCAGAGCTGGGTCCCGCCTCACCCCACCCCAAGGTCACCTCTGCTCTGTGGCCTTGTGAAAACAACTGCAGAAAATCGACAATAATTTCTCAGGCTTCATGGTACCAAGGAGGTCAGGTCTGCAGCCACTGTCACCCAGGCTGCTGGCCAGGCAGGGAAAGCCACCATTGTTGTTGATGTTTCTGCTGCTGTTTTGTTGGTTTTCTTTTCTGGTCAGATGAACAAGAGCTCACATTTAGCATTTAAAAAGAGTCTGTGGAAGTCCAGGTTTATTTCAAGGTTGAAGGTGTGGGACTTGAGATTACTTGTCTTCAAGTTTATCAGTCAATCGCTATTTGGGCCATTGGCGTCATTTTCAGTGTCTTTACATGATAAGTAAAACTGTGGTGAGCTTAATTTTATGGGCATTATTGTAACTTTGTTTTACTATTTCCTTATGATAAATTGAGCAAATAGAAGTGTCACATATATACTTTAAAATTTTTGCAACCTCAGATTATCCTCCAGACAGTTCTACAAATTTACTCCCCATATGACTTTGTAAGTCTCTTTAAGTTCTGATCTTGAGTCGTATTAAATCAAAAATAACTATTTAACAAATACTCTCTTATTAACTATGTATAATTTTTCTGGCATGTTATAATGTTTTAAACATTGGAAAAGGTTTTACTCAAACATATTTATTTAGTTGCGAATATTTGCTTCAAATATTTTTGTAAGGCCAGGTGCAGTAACTCATGCCTGTAATCCCAGCACTTTGGGAAGCTGAAGCTGGTGGATCACTTGAGATCAGGAGTTCAAGACTAGTCTGGCAATATGGTGAAGCCCTGTCTCTACTAAAAATACAAAATTTAGCCAGGCATGTTGGCATGTGCCTGTAATCCCAGCTACTCGGGAGGTTGAGGCAGGAGCATCACTTGAACCCAGGAGGCAGAGGTTACAGTGAGCCAAGATTGTACCACTGCACTCCAGCCTGGGCAACAGAGTAAGACTCTGTCTTAACAACAACAACAACAACACCCCAAATATTTATTTAAGATTTAAATCACCAATATTTAAAAATATGATCTAATCAATATCTGACTTTATCTTCTTTACTTATTTACTATTGATAAGAGATTTACAGAGATAGGCTCTCAGAATGGTCATTGTTACTCAAAATGGTTGTCCAAAATTCAAAAAATTACAACTATCAAAAAATCTCACAAAACTATTTTTCCCAATTCTGCAGGTTTTTCCTTTTTAAGACAAACCATCACTTTTTCCCCTATTCTTTTAGTGTGCATTTTAAACGTGTGCTATTACACAAGTGTCTGTAACTGAAATAATAAGAGCGTATTGTTGAATAAGTCATTTTCTATAGAAATATTGATGGCAAACATCTTCCAAGGATATTTTAGTGCCAGCGGGTGCACCATGGCTGCTTTAATTACTAAAGGCTTTTTTTTCCGAGGTGACTGAATTGTACAGTGGACGCATTTCAAATTGAATAGTTTTCAGACAGTATATCTCTAACAAGAAAAATATTGAAATCCAGGAAACTTATAGAAGTCAGATCAATAAATAAAAGGGAGTCTCCTTATGGTCTCTGTAATTATGTCTGCCTGAATAAAGCAATGGCCTTCAATGTATTCATAGCAAACGCTCTTTGTGGTCAACTGCAATTTTGAAGTGACTATTGCTGAGCAGAGCAAGATGTAAGAAAATCAACCATCCTTGTTTTCATGGGGCTTATGTCTTTCAATCTTAATATAGAATCAATGTTTTATATATATAAATATATGTATATATAAAAATGTATGCGTATATGTGTGTG
This sequence comes from Papio anubis, assembly GCF_008728515.1. Lineage (NCBI taxonomy): Eukaryota > Metazoa > Chordata > Mammalia > Primates > Cercopithecidae > Papio > Papio anubis. The sequence continues at coordinate 17,861,820 of NC_044985.1, read as the reverse complement.
TATATAAACACATATACATATACTGTGTATGTGTGTGTGTGTATATGTATATACACACACACATACATATATAGATAAAGTATAATGGCGGAATTCTAGAAAAACCTTCTTCCTAGTGCTTATCATCCAATGAGCCTGGCTCATAGGTAGGACAGGCAACCAGAGTCTAGTCTGGCCTATACAAGGCATTGAATGAGTGTTTGGAGCATGATTCCAGCTGGCTTTGTCATATGGGGCTCAGATACACATACACCAAGAGTTCATTTCTATCGGGCAATGTGCCTCACCAGCTAATAGGGAAACAGTAAGAAATAGGAAGTAAACTCCAGATGCCCACAGCCTCTGCTAACCAGTACTTATTTCAGTAACCGTGCCATTGGAGAAAAAGGCAGAATTGATATTACTTTTGCTTGTGGTTCTCAGGAGTTTCTTAACATAGTCAAAACTCTCATGAGGTTTTGTGTATGTGTTTGTGTGTGTGTGTTTATAGCTAGGATACCTGTCAGTTTATTGAGATTTCAGTCTGTTCAAACAAATAATAAAGGCCAAGCATGGTGGCTCACACCTGTAATTCCAGCAGTTTGGGAGGCAGAGGCAGGAGGATTGCTTGAGTCTAAGAGTTCAAGACCAGTCTGGGCAATATAGTGACACCCCATCTCTACAAATGTTTAAAAATTGGCCGAGCATGGTGGCACATACCTGTAGTCCCAGCTACTCAGGAGGCTGAGGTGGATTGCTTGAGCCTGGGAGGCAGAGCCAGCAGTGAGCCAAGATCGTGCTACAGCACTCTAGCCTGGGTGACAGAGTAGTGAGATTCTGTCTCAAAACAAAACAAACAAAACAAACACCACAATGACCTCACGAGCTCCACTGTGATCTATTGAGCACACGGCATCATTTCTGTGGTATTCTTGCCAAAATCACACAGCCTCAGTCAAATTCCGAAAAACAGAAAGTCTGACAAGCCCAAATTGAGAGTCATTGTACAAAGGAACTACTCAATATTCTTCCAAAGTGTCAAGAACAGGAAACCCAGGGAAGGACTAAGGAACTGTTAGCGAATGAAGGAAACTAAGAAGTGACAACTAAGTGGAAAGTGGGGTCTCAGATAGGATCCTGGCACAGAAAAATTAGTGTTTGAAAAGCTGGTGCTATTCAGTAAGATCATTAGTTTAATTAATAGCATTGTACCAATGTTAATTACCTGGTTCCCACCATTGTGTCATTTTTATTTAATATATTCATATTATGGGAAGCTGGATGAGAGATACAAAGAGAATTCTGTACTATGTTTGCAAATTTTCTTTCTAAAACTAATTCAAAATAAAAAGTCTTTTAAAAACTAGCTTTTATAGTTTGCTATCAGGTCAGAGCACTTCCGAGTCAAGAATATTTAATTATTTCAATAAGATATTACATTTATCTTTAGAAAATTGAGTCATGTCAATGCAAATCCATTGTCTCAGTGTCTGATGGTTAAAAACTCAGAGTCAAGCAGACAAGGTTTTGAATTCCAGCTCTGCCACTTACCAGATGCATGATTTTAGGAAGTCCATTAGCTTTCCTGAACCTCTATTTTCTCGTCAATAAAGATGGAATAATAATGATGATTAGATGATGATGATGATGATGATGATTAAGCCTGTCTTAAGTGTTTTATATGCTAACTCATTTATCCTTAAATAGATAGGATTGCTATGCCAATTATACAATTGAAGAAAGTGAGGCACAGAGAGATAAAATAATCTACGTGAGTAGGTATAGAGTAAATAATCTACAACTAGTAGGCGGTGGAGCTGAGATGGAAACCCAGGGGATCTGACTCCAGAGCCCACCCTCCTAACCTAGGACAGCTGCTTCAGTCACTTCCCACCTCCCCTCACTCTGCATCAAGGATCAGCTAAGACCATTCTGTGAACATACCCTGAAAAGTATAAAGTACCATATATGTGTGAAATGACATGGTTATTCTTATTAATGATGTCACATGAGAGGTGACAAATAGCTACCTGAAAATGAGGGAGACAAACTATAGTCCAGCACCCACATGCAGTTGTACTGGACAGGTTTAGCCAATGCACAGCATATATGCCTCACCATCCTCTCTAGCGACTCTGAGTCCTGAAAGCCTCACATTTCCCATTTGGACGGTGTTCCAGGAGGCCATTTCCAAACCAGTATCAGAGACTAAAAACCTGTTTGGCATCTGGAAGTAGAGCTTGTGCCTCAAGTGTGATCTGCCTTTGGCCAGGACATCCTTTTTTTTTTTTTTTTTTTGAGATGGAGTTTTGCTCTTGTTGCCTAGGCTGGAGTACAATGGCGTGATCTTAGCTCACTGTAACCTCCACCTCCTGGGTTCAAGCAATTCTCCTGCCTCAGCCTCCTGAGTAGCTGGGATTACAGGCGCCCACCACCATGCCTAATTTTTTGTATTTTTAGTAGAGACAGGGTTTCACCATATCGACCAGGCTGGTCTTGAACTCCTGACCTCAGGTGATCCACCCGCCTCGGCCTTCTTCATGAGGTAATTGAGGGATTAAATGAAATAATATTTGGTAAGTAGTTATCACAGTGGCTAAATGTCATAAGTCCTTTATAAATGTTTGTTATTGCTTCTGATGTTGTCA